>NC_087560.1:15918046-16260546 GCF_036250125.1 Pseudopipra pipra | reverse complement strand
GCAGCACTTCCAGAGTACTTAGCAAACTTTTGCTTTCCACAAACAGAACTTGCTTGCTCCAATGAACCTTCCTGGAAAAGGGTCACAAATGATGTCAAAGTGAATTAGCGGCTTTTTATGTGAATGAATGTTTGCAAACACTGTTTGGCTGTCCTGCTCCAAACTCATAATTACAGTTGCAGCTCTGTATGAGGAAAACCCAAGCTCACTCCATAGGACACACATTTACTGCCTGCAGGGGTTGGGATGAATATTTTTCCCGAGCTAAGTGCTCTCTGGATTTTGAGGGTTGCCTTCCTCTGAAGTATCAGGGTTTAGCCACTGCTGGAGGCTATGATACCAAATGTGATGGACCAATAGGCTGATGCAATATGGCAATTCCTCTGCTTCTTGTATTTTTCAAACTGGCTTCTGTGTGCACATGCCCAAGCGGATGATTTATCGCCTCCTCTGAGACGCTCTTGCATGGAAATGGGCAGGATCAAGCACATTTGCTGTGTTTGTGTATGGATGTGCATTTGTGTCTAGAGAGGGACAGATGTGAAACAACTGATTACTATTTTTTTCTTTCTCTCCTCTGGATTTAGCCTAGTGTGTGACTCACCTTCTTTAACACTCTGCTTTGGCTTTTCCAACATGTCATTCAATGCTACTTACATTTCAACTCTTGACTTTTTTCAGTTAGTGTTGATGGTAAAGGAAAGAGTTAGAGGATAAGTATCTGTGCTTTGGATGATTATTTGCTTCAATAATTTTCAGTTCTAAGGGAAACCCCACCAACACTTTTCCAGACTCCAAACCTGACACCTGAGTCTCTTCTTTTTTCTACTTCTGTACTCAAAATGAGAAATTTGCAATATTAGAAATGAAAAGTTTTAATCTATTGGGAAATCCTTTGATCCATAAAATAAGAGGATTGCATTTTATTTTTTTTCTCTCCTGTAAGTTTTTGAATAAGATTTAGTTTAGTTTAGCTGAGAAGATTTGAAAACAGAAGTTTGAAAGTGTCACCTTGAGTGGAAATAATTTTTTTAAAGCAATGAGTGAGATCCCACTACAACTCATTGCCATGAATCTTTTTTTGTGGCAAAGCTTCAGACTCCTCAGTTAGAGAGCTGAAGGCAGAACCACACGCTGCTGGTGATAGCACACCCGTTGGCCATGTTAGGATTGTTCTCCAGGCTCTTCCATCCCTGGTTCAATTACAAATAGACACAGTGGATCAGTCATCCCTTAAGGCTGTTCAAGAACAAGGGAGTGTTCATCTAAAGGCATAAAAGGAAACCACAGTCTGGTTGCAGAAATGCAAACAGAGCAGTGCCTCAGTATCTTTGCTGCTTGTTAATCTAATATGCTTCTCACATGAAACCAGTATCTTCACGTGACTCCTGTATTTTCTCTATTATTTTTAGGCTGCTATATTTGTTTATGTAGTCCTCAGCTGTGTTCTTTTTAAAATTTGAAGTTCTGTTAATAATTTCAATGTGTAGGTCCTAATCAAATACCTAAACATCCATTGGAAGGTCACAAAGAGGAAGAGGCTGTCACTGTCCATGAACCTATTTTGTTGTTTTATAACCAGGCCATTAAGTACCTGATGGATTTGCTTTGAATTTTTACATTTATTTTGAAATCAGAACTCCAGCTATAAATGTACAGACATGAAAAGGAAGACAAGCAGTCCATGGACTGTAACTTGTATCAGGTGCAGCACCAAAAAGAACAGGTGAAAATAATGTATGCAGTGCAAATAAATTAAGGGAAAGTGAAAAAGACTATTACGGACTGGAGTGTGGCTGGCTCTAAAGAGACTAATTAAAAATGTTAATAAAGAGTAGTATGAATTATCTAGTGTTTAAATTCCTTAATTGAGACACAAGAGCTCAAGCAAAACGTAAATCAAAGTATAAGTTTTTCCTTCGACAGAATACAATGAGAACCAATATGTTGTTATGTAGTACATCATAAATATCCAGGGATAAACTCTGGAGACCAAAAGAAGAAAAGATGGATCATTTTTATTTTACCTCTTTTTTTGTTGCCTTTTTTACTATTTCAGTTATGTTTTGCTGTATAAAAATGATTATTATTCTCCTCGTACGACTGGTGTTGATGTGAAATTATTGCGTAAGTGAAGACTACGGGATCCATTTCAGCAGCGAGGCAACCTTGTTGTAGGTGCTATGGAGACTGGTGAATGAAGAGTCCTCACACTGGTGATGAGCACGGAGACGAGTATTTGTGAAACCAGATTGACAATTCATCTGCAAACAGACCAATGTGACTTTCCCTCCCGTGCCCCCGCAATGTGAGGACTGCAGCTGCGTTCAGCTTCATTCAAAACGTTGCATCCTCTTCCCTCGCGCATGGGTGGGCAGTTCATGATGCTAAATAGGACATTTTGACTGCTCATATCTGTACCTTGGGGCCTACCAGATCTGAGGGCAACGTAGTGCCTGCTCATTTAACTTGCACAGCTGCAAAGCTTCCAGCACAAATGCTACTGGAACACTTCTGCGCGGGGGCTGGATGTGATGGCACGTTGCTCAGTTGAAGAGGAAAAATAGAGAGACAACAAACTCCCAAGCCTTAGTGGAGTGAGCACCCTCCCCAAGCCCATGAGATTAAAGCAATAGATTTTCAAGTAGCCCTTCAGAGTGACTAATTTATATGGATATCAAGGATTCGGTTGGAAAATTAAAAAAAAAAAAGTAACTAGGGGAAAATATGATGCTCTCTGAGTCCCAGTGGTATGCCACATTCATTTTACTAGAGAGTTTATTCTTTAGTACTTTCATGGATTGACATGAGGGAGGAATTCACATGTCAGGACAGATAAAATCTCCCTCCTGCCAAAGGAGTCTATTCAGACATGCATGTTAGTAGGTTGATAACTTATTCTGTATTGCAGAGGACTCAAAGATAGACATTTCTCCTTTTATCTCCATCTCTGCGCTCCCTGCATACTAAAGATATGGGGAAACAGCAAGATACATCTTAACTAGCCCTCTCAGAGAGCAGCGACTTTTCCTAGCCCGTGCCAAGAGATGCAAACTTGAAGGAATAAGGTGTCACACAGACTAATAGCAAATACATTAGCAATGTTTATGCGCATAATTTGAGCCCTGTGTGAATATTGTTTAAAAAAATACAGACCCTGGACGTTGTGGTTAATTTTTTTGCCAAGAAAAATGCACAGTATTGCAATGCTCTTGTTTCATGTTGCTCTGCTAGAGGCATGGGAAATAGGTTGAGAAAGATGGGGTACCAGAACAAGTAAAACATATTGAAGAATCCATCTTTGACGTGCTTTACAAATACTAATGAAACCTTCATGTTATTTTGGGAGATAGGCCCATTCTCCCTCTAAAGACTGGGGAATTGAGTCAAACAACTTTACTCCTTGACCACAGCAATAGAAGTATGTCTGCTTTTGAAACTGAAATTAAAGTTCAGGAATATTTAGTCTTATGCTTAAGCTGATCATCTCCATTTCATATATTTTTGATTTTTCTGGGGCTATCAAATGGCATAATTTTAGGGAAGTGTGTTATTTAAGGGTATTAAATTATGCGGGTGTCATTCCAAAGAAGTCCTGTTTAGAAAATGGGTGATAAAAATCCTCCAAAGTGCAGGTCAGAGCATCTCTGGACTGCCCCTTGGCAGAAGGACTTTTCCCTCTATTCCTCTTCTTCCAGAGATGGTGCTGGGAGAGCAGCCTCCTTCACTGGACACTGAAGGGCTAAACATAAATAAAATAAAATAAATCAGCTTCTCTGATCTTTCATCCTTCCATCTCAATTCCCAAAAGCAGATTCTTCTTATGTTTTAGCAGCTCATATACGTAGATTGAGATTAAAGTGGTTTAGAAAGTATTTTATATAGATGTGTACACATGCCTAAAATATTTGCCTAGATGTATCTTATCTAAACTTCTGCGTGGATCTGAATTTCCCAGGCTTAAACTATGGTCTGTGTAAATTGGTGTTGTCTCACTGTCTTTGAGTGAGCTTATTTACGTCAGCTCTGGAATTAGTCCCCTGTATTTCAGCCAGCACTTAGCTGCAAGAGTCAAAATAACATGGATATGTACTGTTTTCCTGTTATCTCTAGTCTCTCTATAAACAGAAGCTATTAGAAATATTGTGAGAAAGCTATCTTGTAAGATTTGCTCCCAACTCAAGAGTTTTTAGATGGATATCTGGCAAGAATGTGCAATTATACCGATCTTCAAACTTCAGCATATTTTTATTTTGCTTAGTAGTAATTCATTTTGATTTGCATACCCCATCTTTGAGGTCTTGTAGTTTCGGAGATCTTCAAACACCACATTTTTACTTTTGCCTCACTGTTTTCATATACTTCCAAGCTACCTGAATGGAGAAATGCAACATAAGAGAAAAAAAAAAGTTTTTTTTCCTCTGGGAAATGCAGTCTATACTGTGGTTCTTTCTAGAGTGTTTTCATTCTACCTAAGGTCTGATGGAACGGGCTTCATTTTAAAAGTAACAAGCTTTTCCCAGACAAGACTTAGTGAAGTAATGACTCAGAGGCACAGACAGACAAGTGGACTGTTTGTTTCATCTTAATTATTTATGTGGTGTTATCACTAACTATAATATATAATGACATATCTTCCAATGAATATTTGTGTATCACTTAATGTGAGAATCATTCTTACTAGACTATAAAAGATAGCATCTCAGCATGGATATATAACTGACCAATTTAAATTCAGTCATACTTAATATAAATTCTGTAGTTCTTTCTGTTTCTCGTTATTAAAGATTTTTTCCTGTTGCTGTTGACCAACAAATTCTTTGATGTATTAAGAATATTTTAGACAAAGAGATTTCAGCAAGGTGAGCTCAAAACTGTGATTTCAGCTTTGAATTGTTCTTTTCTATTGATCTTCCTTTGATTTACAACCATTTCCCATCAGAAAGTTCTCTCCTGCTTTATGTCAACCAAATTTGGGGCACAGTTTCATCCTTACAGAGAGCACCTGCTTTGTGTCCCTTGTGAAGGGAGATTAGTTTCTTGCTTTGATAATTTGTTGCCCATTGGCTATTTTCACCAAAAAAACAACAAAAAATGTTTTGCATGTTTCTAGGTAGAATTGCTTGGAGATTTGTAAAATGATTTTGATCTTGGACCCAAGCCTGCCATTAAAGTGCTTGACTTGCCTTGACCAGTGTAATTTTAGAAAGCTGACCCTTCTCCCTTGCAATTTACACAGTGTTTTTAGCCTAATGCAGAATTTCCCTCTTCTGCAGCTGGGAGGAGTATATCCATCATTTCCAGATGTGGACATATGATCCAGGAGGCAATTGAAAGGATTTCAGAATCATATGGTTTGGCTTATGGATTTGGATTGGTCAAGAGAGATTTGCCTGAAATCCTTGAGAGAGCGTGGCACCTCACTGACTCGGGAGGCATTTTAAAATAAACCTCGAAGTTAAATGCATTTTATAGAGAGGCTTAAAACTTCTAAAATATAAATCTCAAATATTTATACGTGGGCTGCAATGGAACAGAAGTTACGACCTCATATGTGAATGTCTAGGATTTGTTTTTTCCTTCCATCAGCCCACCTGGAATGACTTTAGCTTTCAGCTTTACCTCAGGCTGTACCCAGGTTACCTTCCAGTGACTTATGACTCCATCAATCTGCACAGATATGTGCTGTACTCCTTCAAGGGAAGTAGTTCGTCTTCTATATGACTGCATGCCCACCTCTTCCAAAGTTCAAAGAACCCAGGACAATTGCTTATTTGAACGGGCTTCCAGTCAGTATTGAAGATGCTCTCCCTGCCTTCCCATGTGAATCAGAACTTTCCGGTGAACTTTGACAGAGACAAAAACTTTCAGTGTAATCCATCCCCTGTTGAACTAGAAAGACATGAGATGATGGTGATGAAATATCAGGTGAGATTGCTCAGTATGTTTTAAGGAGCTTTGAACTGGAAATGGATCAATTTAGAGCTCTTTTCTGAAGTCAGAGTAGCACATTTTTTTTACGATCCATTTCCCATGAACTAACAACTGTTCCCTATCCAGCAGACAGTTTACTTGTAGCTATTTTGACTTGCATTATTCCACTTAATGAAGATAAACATAAGTCAGACACAGGAAAGCCACAGAATGAGTACGAATGGGAAGTGTTCCAAGTATTCAGCATTTACTAGGCAAAATTGGCCAGTAATTCTTTTTGCTTTTCACTGAGGATAAAAATCCCTGAAAGATAATCATCATCATTGTTTGAACTAATACAGCACTTTTATCCAGTGATCTGAGAACACTTCCCAAACATTAACTGGACTGAGAACAGTCTTGAGATTAGACTAATATTATTTAAAATACCCATTTTTATGGACAGACAAACTCACGGGTCACCTGGAGGTACCGTGACTTCCCTTGGGTCACAGCGTCAGAAGAGTACAGAAGATTTCTGACTGCCATTTCTATTATTTCAGTGACATTGCAAAGGATGCTTAATGTTGCTTATTCGAGTTGCTTAAATTATTCATATTACAGTGACTTTAGGGATGAATATTTTTTCTGCTTACATGCAGCTTTTTAAAAAAATTGCTTCTTTTATAGTGATTATTTGCATGACTGTACACCAGCACATTTCATCCTATAAATTGTTCATATTTTTAATGCTCAGGGTTGTTAGTTGGCAGATGATTAGTAACCTACATCCCATGTTATTTTCTCTTCCTCTTGATTGGATTAGTATAATGTTTTTTGAACCAAAGAAAGAACATCATATATTCAACCCATGCAACACTACCTTGAGGAAATAGAGCCACTTCCCTGGTCAGAATAACTATCTCCCAAACCTTTATCTGCACAAAAACTACTTTCCTCTATGTTTCCATAAAGCAAACAGTAGGATGGCATGAACATGAGTAAAACAAATGTTCTGAATTAAGATGGTGCTCATGAATGTTGTAGTTTACCCAGATCCGGCGACTGTACAATTAATAAGTGATGGTGAATGGATTGAAGTAGAGTCCTGGAAACAAATCAAAGCACTCACAAAGCTCCTCATGCTTTTTCTATGTGCCACTGTCCTCAGTCATCAGATGACTTCTTAAGGCAATTTTGTTTCTTTATTTGTAGGTCCATGGTTTAAAAAGTTTTCTTGTCTTCTCCTGCTTGTGTTCCACTAGTGACAGTAAGTAGACAGTGACGTGCATATTGAAATCATTTGCCCAGACAGGCTAAACAGATCATGCCCCTCCCAAGCCTTGAATCTATACCCTACAAACAGCACCATATGGTTAATTTTTAAGCCAACTGATCAAGTGTTTAATAAAGCAGAGGCTGGGGGATGAAGAGGAGAAATGCCATCCAAAAAGTCATTGTTCTGGTGGGTTGCATCTCTTAACCCTTTGTAGTGTGGCAGGGGAAAGGAATGGAGCTTTGACTTCAAGACAAGAGTGGGAGATAAAAATGTGCATAAACTTGTGGGTCAAATGCATCAAAAATGTTATTTGTGTGTTACACTGGGATAATTACTGATTTATAGATATGGTGAGAAGAACACTGATCTGGGGATTAGGGTCTCCAGGCTTTATTCCTGATTCTGTCATATCTCGCTGTCTGACCTTGGACACTTAACTCTGCCCTTCTGTTTTATCCACACATCTTCAGCCTAAGGTGCCTGCAGAGCATAACCCTGCTGATCAGGGTGTCTCCTTACACAAATGTATTTACAGATTCTGCCTCCACAATTTATAGAAGCCTTGACCTGAATTGGGAAAATCAGATTCTTTGAATTACAGCAGCACGCATGTTGACATAGAACTGGAATCATTTAATGGGGCAGGTCTCAGTGTTTTAATTAGGTAGCTTGAAACTCTCTCTTTATTTTTTCACATAAAGTTAGATTTTAAGCAGATGATCAAAATTTATTCATGCATGCATTCAAACAAGGCAACATTGTAACTGAGAAAGCTTAAAGTTTTGCGTTTTAAAAAAATCAAACCCAACAACACTATTTGGGAAATGAAGTCATCTGCAGAAAAAAACACCCACACAACAACAAAAGAGTGTTCCAATTCCTATGTTTTTTGGATTATAGTGTGTCATCTTTAGTGTTTATTTCCCTGAGAGCTTGCCTTTTTTTAACAGATGTATACTCCCTTCATTGGTGTTTATTTAAAACCCTGCCAATATATCTGAAATCAGCACATACTGAATGTTGATGCACCACCTTGCCTAATTGACTTAGCTGGAAAATAAACAGTGAAAGGCTATTTTAGCAGCAAACTGGTTGATACAGCTACTCATTCCCTACCTTTATCTCTGTACCACACAGGCAGACAACCACTAGAGCCTAACAGAACGGACACAAGGTTGTTGCACATGTTTTCTGGAGTCTTTAGCATTTTAGGGACAAACTTTGTATTGGTGTCACTGTCACCCCTTTAATCAAAAAAGTGACATTTTTATCTCAGCTGCCTTAAAACCTTGATAAGATCCATAAGTTGCCATCAGAACCATGAGAACTTACTAAAAGTTATTTTAAAAACAATGGGCTCCTGAATATTCACAGTAAATAAGGATTATAAGGCTATTCACGCAATGTGAATAATTTGCTGCTAATAATATTGACACTCAATCTGTCTGCAAAATGTCTCTGTTAGCAGGAAACAATCACACTGGGAGGTGTTAGGAAGACTTTGCAGTGGAGTGGTAGAATGAAGCAATTAAAAACTGACTGTAAAACCTATTTGAAGTTTGAAAAAATTGTTTTTCTGCCTTTTTAACATGAAATATTAGAAAAATAAAAAAGAATGTATTACTACAGAGAAAAATAGCTTTCTGCTGGTTTGGCTTCTTCCTTTTTTAAATAGAAATATGGGTTGGTTTTTCAAAAGAGACACAACTTGGAATATATTGGTAAAAAAAAGGCAGAGAAATAAAATAGTCCAACAGAAAAATAAAAACATAAAATGAAATTTTTGACCATGTTGGTTCTGATCACTGGACTGGGACACGAGGAAACTGGATGTATTTTGCTAGGAAGAATTGGGAAAGAAAGGCCATAGCAGAATGGTGTATAAGACTCAAGAAAATTGATATTTCAGTTTCATGTAGGATGTGTTCTTTTCACACAAATCTTACTTCGGACATGATCTTTTGTTCAACTTTTCACCAAATGTGATGATTATTCCTAGGAAAATATTTAGCAGATGAAAATGACCATTTTCATTGGAGTTAGGTTAGGAACTGATATATCTTTTTGAAGGAATACTTTGGGGATTTTGCATTAAAGATTTTCCATCACATATTTCAGAAGTTAATATTTATTTTTGTTAATTTAGCAAAAAGGTTACTCCTCTGAAGCTTTTTTTGAGCTCTTATCCATCATACCAGGGTACTAAATGACTACAGATTTTTTCCTTTGATATAAAAGTGTCTTAGTGTATTTATGCTATATATGTCCTTTATTAGAATTGGAATTTTATACTATATCATTAAAAAGGAATATAAAAATAATAAAATGACAAAAGATTCATTTTTCATATGTCTTTAGTCAGGAGGAAAGTTTAGCTTTAAAATAGTAAATCAAAAATGGAACATGGTAAAGAAGGGCCTTTGGATTAGACTAGATATGAAAGGATTTCATTTTGTTAAATTATTTAGTGTATTTAAACAAAAATTTTTCTGTGTGTTGTTGAATCTGACTCTGTTTTTTTGCAATAATTTTCTTTTGCTTTTATTTTTATTAACTTTCCCTGATAAAATTTTTCATTATTAAAATATCACTAAGTGTACAGACAATTTAGTCTTGGTTTCTATTGTTCTTTTTCTTTAAATAAAAAATCTCCAGTTTGATATATTCTGTATTTGCTTACTACCCATTTACTCACTGACACTATTCCTATTATACCCTTACGATAGTGAATTAGGAGATTTTTAATGGCTGTTCATGTTAGATACTGAGAGAACATGCTTTGTCTCACAAAATCGAATTCATGTCCTAGAAAGTAATTTCTAAATCATACTTATATTAGCTACTCAAATAGTTGGACTTATTTTGTGCCTTACACAAGTGATAAATAAAAGAGGAGAATCAGAGGAAAAGGAAGAATATTTTCCTCTCAATATCAGTTTTCTAGAGGTTAGAACTGAGACAGAATGGTCAGAACCTGGGAAACTTTCCTAATTGTAAGGTAAAAGGCAGGAAACTCTTGGGTTAAGCTAAGAAGAGGAATAGAAAACTTGACTGAACAGAATGACACTCCTGAAAAGTTCAAATTTATGATGATCATCACATGAGGAAACCTTTCATTGATTTTGAGCTGAAAAGGCTCAGAGTTGGTGGCTTCAGAGCTGCCATCTCTGAGCTGAATGGTTGCTGTGAAGATATACCTGTGTCTGAAACTTGCTTTGAGCACATGGGCCTGTTGCAGCCAGATAGGAGAAAATTGGATCCCATCAGGAAATGACCAGTGTGAGAGAAGGTTATGAGTTTATTAACCTGATGAATAAAAAAGTAAATATTTGGTGTAAAACCTGTCAGAGATTACACTTGTAAAACTTCTAATTCAGCTATTTCCTCTTATAGCTGTCAAAATATGTCCTGGATAAGCTAATACAACATTACACATTGCAGAAGCTTTTGCTCTAACCTGAAGTTCAATCATTTCTTATAGCAATTTTTTCCCTTCCTCACCAACTTGTCTTATCAACAGCCTACCTTTGTGTCTACAGGATGCCTTCTCAGCTCTTTATTTCCATGGCTATAACCTTTGCACTGTGTTCTCAAAATGTTCTCAAAGTGCTTAAAACCAATTCTTAAAACAACAGCAACCTGATGGGTAATTATGGATGGACTTCAGGAGTGAGTTTTGCTTACAGACTGGTGTCTTGCTGGTGTCTCTGCAGCCTGTCTCCTCTGTTTAATAGCATTCCTGGAGAAGGCTAGAAAGGGAATCATGGCCTTGATACAAATTTAAACTCAAGGAGGCAGTAGGTGGAAAAGGAGCAGTTACCTCCCACCTTCACTACCCTCATGTGAGTAAAATGACAACATTTAGTTATGAAAATTGAAGACATTGGTCAACCTTTGCCTGCAAAATTTTCAACACTGAGGAAATAAAATAAAAAACAGCTGGAGAAGATTTTTTTTTTTTAAACCAAGTAGACCATATTAAATGGTTCTGTAGTCTCTCCCTTTCTCTCACTAACTCTTTGCCCTCTAGACGAAGAAGGATTTATCTCATACATTTCAAAAAAAAAGTCACCTCTCTGTAACCTACAGTTCATTCAATCAAGGCTTAGCGTAAATAATCAGTATGGAAAACACCAATCGGCTTTGAAGAGCCCCTGGATTTAGGAGGAACTCACTGCTCATGTCTGTGGAACTCCTCTGGGAAGCAGAGAAAGGAGAATGTGTCTTGATTTACACTGCCCTATTTCTGGGCTCTGCCAGCCTCTCTGCTCTGTCCACTTCACTACCGTCAGATGCTGGGAGACAAGCATATGGTGTTTACTTCTCTGACTGACATCTCTCTGGTTTCCCTCACTCCTCGAGAGAATCCTCTCTTGCCAAGTCAATTTGCAAGGGCTTGGATGTAGCCATGGCCCTCTGGTCAGGATCCAAACTATTCCTCATTTTCCCTTGGCAAATGTCAGCAGAGGACAACCTCCCTCCTCCTTACAAAATCAGTGTTTCATGGAGGGAAACTCAAATCTGAAGAACAGCCTAACCCTGTATGTCCTTTTGTGCCTCACTGCTGTGGGGCTGTACAAAGATGTCACACAGAGTCCACAGCAGCTCTCTGTGCTGATCCTGGGGGCTGGAGGGGAGAGGAGTAGTCAAGGTCCCAGGTGAGGGACTGCCAGGAAAGCCTTGCCAAAGGGCTGTGGACAGCCACTGGCACTGCTGCTGCAGCTGATGAAGGCTGAAAGGAAGAAGAGATGCCAAGCAAAGGATCTGTATTTGCTGTAGGTTGTGAAGCTTAAATGGAGCTTGGCTTGGGAGTGGTTTTAATATCCCAGGGTGTCCTGCTGCCCCACTTGGAGGCACAAGCTGGACATGTTTTGGGATGGAAATTAAAAAAAAAATAAAGAAAGAACTCCAGCCTCTTTTAAGACCAACTTCTTGTGCTTTATGAGTTTTATTTTTCTCCTTCTATCTCCTCTCTCCCTCCTGCCCTCCAACACTTTGATCTGCTGGCAAAGGCATCTTTATCACTCTTATCTGGTCCCCAATTCTTGGCTGTCCTTTTGAAGTGTGACTTCCTGCACCTAGTGTTCAAGAAAGGATACTGGCACTGCAGGTTTCCTGTTGCTTTTCCTCTAAATCTACAAGTTTGCTTGGCTTTCCTTCCTGTTTTTCTGTTTCATTTGTTTGTGCTTCCCTTTACTGTCCAAACCTGCCTCGCTCCCTCTGACAAGTTCTCCCTCACTTGTAGATCATTGTCACTCATCTATTTTTCTTCCCCAAAATCTCAGATTGATCATTCCCTTTACTCTACTGTGCCTCATCCTTTCTATCCTTCCTTCCTTCCTTCTTTCATCTGTTTGTTGAGATTTTTTTCCCAAAGCTTTAGTTTTGACTCATGTTTTCTGTTCTTTCTAAGATGTCCTTTAGGCTTGTTTTAGATCTTTGACTGAACTGGAGAAAAGCCTGAAAATGAACCAGAAGATCCTTTGGGATTTTGTCCAAAGCATACTGGAGTCAGAAGCAACACTAATTGACTTGATGGGATTTAGGGTAAAACCCCTGTTCTTTTCTTCAGCAAATCTCCTGAACATTTGCTAGTCTTTCTGACTCTCTTCTGATGGTAGTTTGCAATCTTTGACATGTTATTAGTTTGAAGGAAGATCTTCATTGGAAGTTTTTATTTTTTTATTTTTAGTAAGAAAAAGAAAGCTCTGAAGAGATATTTAGCTTTTGCAACGAGTAAATGCAATTCCATATTTCACTACAGGCTCTAAATCTGTGTTGGGATTTTCCAGATCTATGATGTATGAAATAATTCAGATGGTAAAACATTATTCAGGGGCTTCCCAATTATTCCCACAATACCTGTTTGGGGGACTGAATAGCGCTGAGGCTGTTTTCTCTGCTTTTAAGCAGGATTTTACTTTCCATGGGGAGGTGGTTGTTCACTTAAGAAACCCCACAGCCATGAGTTTTGGCTTTCTCATGCACCAGCACTATCTGAGTGCATCCAGGCACAGGAGGAGTGAGGAAAACTTAATTTCAGCCACAATGCTGATCTTTGGCAAACGAGTGGTTTTACGGTGCTTCATGCAGCTCTGTTATTTATTTATTTATTCTTACAGATCCAGCACAGTGACTTAATGGGTGAGCTGGGCTATCGCATTAACTCCTCTATCCAGCTGGGCACAGATTTGCATCCTGCTGCCACTGGGCAGGGTAGAATCTAAGCTTGCTTGCTGGGTATGGTGTAGCTCTCATACCCAGCTGAGCTGCAGCTTACCAGGGGATACTTCCCCTCTTGGAGATACAAATGGCAGCTGCTTTAGGCAATAGGAGATGGCCTTGGCATATCCCTGCTCTGTCAGGGAACATACTGTACTTTGCTCTCACCAGATGCTCATGGTGTGTTATCATCCCGTTTTCACTCTAGGAATCACTGGCTGAAAAGGCACTAGGAAGGCTGGGGAGAAAGGGAATGTATGTTTTATAATGTAAGTTTATTGCCATATTTATAGTCTGATCTGAACCAAAATCCTCCTATCCTAAGATGACTTTCTTCCAAACTTTTCTGTGTTGTTTCATTCCAGTAAACCAACATGCTTAATAACCTGGATATATTGTCTTTGTCTCTTGTCTTTAGAAAGAAAAAAATATGTGAATAATTCTAGAAATTTTTTTTCCTTTCCTTTAATTATTATTAAACTATAGGAAAATAAGGGCAAGAACAAGAAGGAGAAATAAAAGGAAATGGGAGGAAAAAAAAGAAAAAAAGAAAATGGGACCAAAACTTCAAATTTCAGCTTAAATCTCTTCCCTCCTTTGATAGTTCACAGAGGCCAGGAAGAGTTATTCTGCAAGATAACATGATCAGCATGGAGGGAGGCAGAAAGACTCCGTGTTACAAATGGGAAGGTGGATTGCAGCCTCTGTGCAGGGTGTTTTCAGGCGTCGAGTCTTTTCTGTTGTTGTTGTAGCTCTGTGGCAGCGCAAGACAAAAGGGGACACTGCAGCTTTCGAGCTTTCAGGACTGGGGGCTGAGGAGGAAAGGAGAGAAGAGCATGATTGATGGAGTTCTGGTTGGCTTATAAAGGGCAGCCGGGAGTGCAGGGAAATAATCAGGGAAAAGGGCGTCCCGTACTGGCGCTCTCAGAGGGGAGAAATGAATCCTGCACCTCTGCATTATTAAGTTGTCAGGCGGGCTGATGATGAAAATCTGAAGGTCAGGCATAACAAGAAGCACCTTATGGGGGGATCATGACCTTTCTGGAAGTGCTACACTCATGTTTATCTGCACCTAACCCTTATCCACAATTCTTCATTTGATAAGAACATTGGGAGAAGGGATGGGGAAGAGGGGGAGGGAGAGGGAAGTCCTCATCATATGTATAAGCAGTGTGTGAAATTAGGCTTCCTGTGAAACTGATTGTGGATGCTCAATTCACAGTGAAAGATAATAAACCAAAAGGACACACGAGGGATGCAGGCAGAAATTGTTCACTACAGTGGAACTCAATAAAGGGAACAAGAGCTTTCCTAAATGACAAATTTGGTACAGCAGTGCTAAAATCAGGATTCTCCCTGGCACCACTGCAGCAATTTGCTCTCAGCTCTACCACTTTTTATTTACTTTGGAAGTCCTAATAATGTTAGAGAGTGGCTTTTTTCATCTATTTATTTATTTATTTCTCCCCAGCAATGTTTATTCTTTAACTGCTTACTTTAAACCAAAGAGTCAAGGTGAAGGACAATGAAACGTTAGATTCCGATTGATTTTTTTCCCTCTTTAGTTTCCATATCAGAAATGAGTATAAATATAAATATATTCCAGGGTTAGGTGCCTGTCCTGTGCGTGCCTTATTGACTGCTTTAATAAATGTCATGACCCCTTCTGCACGCGCGTGCACACACGGGCTCACACATGCTCGCAATCAAATAGGTGGAGGCACTGCTCAGATATAAATGCAGTAATGGTGGCAGTCACACAGAAAATATTCCAAACCTAAATCTGCCCTAAGAATGTGCTAATAAGCTTTTTATTTCACCCCAATTCACAGCATCTTGGTTTTGCTTTTCGAACCCGCGAAGTATTTAAAGCTTGACAAAGTACGCTTGTGGAAAAGTGAAGTCAAACAAGACTTCATAATTATTGCAATATATTCACTTTTCATGCATAATCCTTTAAATTAGCGATACAATATATCACCTCTACTGCCACTAGAGGCTAATGCACCTCTATTGAAAGCTATGTTAAGGAAAATTATGTCCTATCTTGAAAAGGCACATAACCTTCCAAAATATTTAATGACATTAGGTTCTAATCCTGTAATTTTTGCATACTCAAGTAGCCTCATTAGCCTTGATTTTCTTACATCAATGGACAATAACCTATTAACTTTAATGGATTTACTAGTACACACTGATATGAGATCAGAATCGGTACCTTTGGGACATCTTATTTAAGGCTTATCAGACCAGCCGAAAAAGAGATATAATATACAAACTAATGAATACTTTTATTAGATGAATTGTGTGATACTGGAACCCATCAACTGCCTTTAAAATGACTCTTTAATGAACAGGTGACACTGAAAAATACTATATTGTCGATACAGCACATAATGAACCTTCTGTATCACATAAAAATGAAAGAAAGGTTTCCTATTTCTATTGCTTAAGTAATCCAATTTATCTAATTTTATTCTTTTGCTCTCCCATGTGCTTCCTATTCCTGGGGTTTGCAGACCACTTTTGATATCCTGTTAAAAAAAAAAAAAACACTAATAACTCCTGGGCTTTGTGTAGTGACTTACATCTCGTAGTGATCCACAGTGGAGGTTTGGTACAACTTATTGCTAAGCAAATGAGGGCATGGGAAATGAAGTGAGTTGTCCAAAGTCACTGAGAAGACTAGTGATGGACCCTAGGTCATCTGGAATTAAATTGAATGGCTTCCCCATTTTTAACTTTTTTTCTGTGGGTAAAACATTGTTCTTTTAGAAGGGTGGAGGTGAGCCATGATTTGGGTTTTGATCTAGGCTTTGGGATGGCTCTAGTGGAGTAGAGTTATATGCCTTCAGCAGAAATCCTTGCACAGCACATTATTGTTTAAAAGGAACAAGAGCTGCAAAAGGCAGGTTGCATCTTAGCTCCATTGCAAATCCCTTTTGACTACCAATATTTGCAGGAGGTTTTGAATGTGAAAGCCCATGGGGGTGTAAAAATATACTTTGAAGGTCACTGTGTGGGGAGATTTGCCTCCAAGCAACAAAACCCATGAACCACTCCAGCTTTTCTATACAACGGCGAATCTCACATTTCAGGGGAAATGGGAATTGCTGGGAGATTGGCCTTTCTGAACCATTTGGCCATTTCCAAAACTTTGCCTTCATAAGCAAGACTCTGCATCCACTGTGATGTGATCATCTTGGGAAAATAAATTTGTCTCAGCTCATGTGTATTCGCTCAATATTGTACTTGTTTGTTCTGTATAATGTGAGCCTCCCAAAACATTGCTTGGAAGCAAAGCCAAATACAGAGAACTGTACAGAATTTTCACAGCTTTATCCTTTGTAGAACTACACATGGATTACTTCACTCTTTTCTGTGGTGGGATCTCCAATTTAAGTCCCTTTTTGCTAACCAACCCCCATTTCTGTGAACTTAAGCATCTGTGAGACTTGTGAGAGGTTTTATTATCTTTTGAGACTTTTTTCCTCCTCCTCCTGTCATCAAAATTGAAACTGGCTGATAAATGAGATGGAGAGGCATGATCTCATAACATGGTTTGTTAGAAATAGAAGCTAACAGATAATCTGTGTAAAAGCTGTTGGCAAAATCAGATTTTCTTACATATTTCAGAATTGCAATCTTTTATATGTTTATACAACACATTCTTGTTATTACTTACCTTAAAATATCATGTCAGATATTTGGAAGTCAGCTGGTGTGGGTTTTGTACCCTTTTTTTTCCTTATGCATTACATTGTAATGTTGATATGACTTAGGAAGGGTTTGGTTGTCATGTACCCCTACTGAGGGCAGCTTGTGAAAAATTGTGTAGCCAATAAAACAGAGTAAGATACTAATGTTAGAAAAATCTAAAACCAACTCTTCTCCAGATACAAAGAGCTTGATTTAATGCAGTGCAGAGGACAAAAGTAATGAAAGAGGAAGGCTACTTAATAGTTGCTACTTAGATGTGGTAAGTCCTATGGTGGATCTTAAACCTAATAAGTCTGAGATAAGGAATAAAGAAACCTTTTTCTTCACAGCATCCAGAAGAATGACTGATGATTTCCAGTTGAACTCCTTTAAAATTAGATCTGGATAGAACTCAGTGAGCAAATTTCCTCACATAATGGATTATTTTTAGGCCAAATGCAGCTTTCATTGAAGTCAATGGAAATATTTTCATTGACTTCAACTTATTTTGATTCAGGTGCCTCTATTTAGGAAGCTATATAAAGTTCTAGACAATCAAGGGTGTTCACAAAAATGAGCTCTATTTTTTCTATCAAAACTGCGGTTTTAAAGCCTATTAGTCAATAACATGGGCTGAAACTTTTTATGCCATCCAAAAAAATACTAGATACATTTAAAAATAGCTCCTGAGAAAGGTGTGCCACAGCATTTCCACTGTTGTTTTTCAGCTGCACAAAGCATGACTATACTGCTCTGGTGGTGACTATTTTTACTCTTTGTTTACAAAACCTGCATTTTAAAGTGTGATAATCCCCTAAACTCCATGCAAGTCTCAGGGGGCTGAAAGCTGGCATGGGAGATGCCAATTCAGGTGTGGTGCTCTCTTCAAGGCATGAAAAAAGTCACGGATAAGTTACAGGGTGGCAGATGCACACACATATCGCTTGGCCAAGTTGCAGCTAAAAATGGCTTAATATCAAACCATGACAGTTTACAAGCAGGCCGATAATCCTTCATATGGGCCAACTGCCTGTTGGGAATGAGGAGGAGCAAACCTGATGCAGGAGATTTTTATTTTCCCACCAGTTTCTTTCGCAAAAATAATGAAAAATCCAATCTTTTTTTCCTTGTTCTCTTAAATCTCTTCTTTTCCAGCCTTCCTGTTACTCTTACCAGTCCATTTTTTGTCCCTTCTAACACCTGCTCTTGCTGGTGGTGTTTCCACCCATGTGGTTTCTCCTAGTTTAACTTTTCAAGGCATCAACAGCTGCTGTTTGTGTTATGCTGTTCATCACAGAGGTGCCTTGTGCACCGTGGTCTCAGTCTTGGAAATCCGTGGCCTTGATTTTTTTTTGGTTGTTTTTCCTCAGTCAGTGAAACTGTATAAACCTATTTAAATTGAAAACACTATTTGTGCATGGAGTTAATTCTATATGTTTCTTCCAGGAAACTGTACATCAAAAAAGGGCAAGAATATTTAAGGAAAAAGTACTGAAGACTGCACTGCCCTTTGAGTTTCCATGATACAAAGTATCTGTGATTCCTATCTGTATGGAGGAAGTTTTCTATCATGGTTTGTGTATTGGATAAATGCATATAAGTGGGGGTGACCACAGGCTGTAAATTAATACAAGGTATGTAATTAATCCAGTCAGACATCTGTATGTTAGGTCAATGATCAGTAGCAGCTCACCTTGGAAAATGGTTTGGTTGTTTCACCAGGGTGAAACATGTCCAATAACTCTTGTAGGGAAAATCAACAGGAAGTTTTCTACTGGAGACAGCTTTCATTTAGCTTACAAGTATCCTGGAAAACATGATCTGAATATTGGATTTGGCGGGGACAATTTAAGGCATTTCAGGGAATAGTTTAAGACTCAGTGTGATAATGACTTTTGGGTTCCAGGAATCTGAAATTGTTTCAGTGGAAATGTGTCCTTAAATTGGAAGCTCCCAGTATAGGGACAAATCCTGAGGTTTTGGGAAGGCACACATGGACAGAATTAGAACATTAGGATGAACAGGATTCTAACAAAAGAGATTAATTTTGCATCCCTGATGTGGAGCCTTTGCCTGGATTTGTCAATCCATTTAGCTATGGGACACAGAAATCTTGTGTCATTTTCCCACATAACTATAACTTCCATCACTTCTTTCCTAAATGAACTATAGTATTAACTATGTCTTTTTTACCTCATGCCATTTCTGAGATGAGAACTTACTCACAGCCACAGCTCCAGTTAGTGGCAGTGCTGGGATTTGATGCCAGTGTCATACAGAGATTGACACAAATATCAGAGGAAAAGCTGGACTAGATATAAGCAAATGTAAACAGAAACTATAGCAAAAACTACTCCAAAATCACACCCACTCCTTCAGAGTTTACTCATCAGAAACTTGCCTTACTTTAGCTTCTGTAGTAGAAATGAACACTGGAATTTGCACAATACCTCCTCATGGAAGAAAATCAGTTGCTGTCCATCCTTAAAGGAGTGGAATAGTTTAAACAGTGGTTTCATTATAGTGCTTTTACTGGGCATTATTTTTACTATGGAAAGTCCTTTAGAATTAATGGGAATTGATTTCAGTGGCCTTTGACATATTACTGAAAATAATACGGCAAAATACAACCTTTTCCCTCTTACCGCTCCGTAAAGGCTTTAACTGGGAAAGCAGTTTACAATGGTGCCCCCATGTAAGGCTTTATTCAAAAGATTTTACGCTTGATAACATCTGAGCCATAGGAGCTGTACGTGGGGTTTAGCATCTTAGCAGCTGCAATTCTTAATCCTGATTCCGTTGCCTCCATATTAAAAGCTCCATGGTCACAGGACACCAGCTTTGGCCGCTCTACATTGTCATTCATTCCTGTCCCCTACACGCGTGCCTGACCATATAGGAAAATGAGTTTACAACCGACTACGCCTATGGGACTCCCGGAGGGGCACAATGTGAGAGCCTTTACTAGTGGTGGATGGTCCTCAAAAGGTTTGAAAGTTTGGTAAGTACATCCTTAACCAAACTCTTTTGACCTTTATTCAGATTTGTTTTCGGAGAAGGGCAAAGGGTTGGGCCAATTCTTGTTTCACCCAACTGGCTTGTCCATCTGAGGGCTATAATTAATCACTGAATCGCAGCCATACTTTGTTTTGGAGGCTGGGTCCCAATCCAGCAGGGCACTAAACTTTAAGCACATGACTAATTCTTTAAAGTCAAAGGGATTACTCATGTGCTGAAAGGCAGCTGCATATTGAAGTAGTTTTCTAGACCAGGCCTCGAGGAGTTAGGGAACATTTATATTTATTGTACAGCAGCACCAAGTTCCTTAGTTTCCCTTTGCATCACTTTGGTCCTCCTTGTTGCTTGGGAATTTTCTTTACAGCAGCAATGCAAAGAGACAGTGAGGTATAGTTCGGAACAGGACTTCATCCACTCCCGGAGTGGATGAGAGAATTTAAGTATTTGGCTTTGTAGACTTTTGCAAAAAGGGATAGATTCAGAATCTGGCCACCTTCAAAATTAGGAAAGTTTCCTATCTATGTTACTATTTATGTCACTTCTATTTGATCTGAACTTGACACGCAAGTAGCTTATGTTGCCATGTATTTATTTCTTGATGTGAAGTAGCTTTGTCATATCAAAAAATATAAACACGTGTGAAAATCAGTATCCAAGAAAACCAAGAGAAATCGCTTTGCTTGGATCTTTTGCAGTAAGTGATCATGTTACTTCAATGTCTAACTCTCAGCTTGCTCAAACGGGTAGTGACAGCAGTTTTACACCAGCTGAGGATTTGTCTCCTTCAGAACAAACAGGCTCCTCAAATATGCTTTTTGCATTGTAAAATGTAGAGGAAAGTGAACTGAACTATGTCCCACAGACTGAAACCTCCCCAGTAAATATGTAATACTAATTTTTAAAAAAAAAAAAAAAGAAAAAGAATCCTGTCTTTTTTAATGAAACTAAGATTTTTTCTGAGGGTTTTATTACTGGTTCTACATAATAAAGTAATTGTGTAATTAGTAATACATTTGTCACTCCTTTACTGAGGAAAAAGTAAAACATGTTCCGCTTTTGTGTAAATCCTGACAGTGGTGATTTTTTTCCCTGAGAATTATACCATTATATCATAAAAGTGTCAAGGCATGAGTTTACTGTTCCTACTAATATTCTAAAATATTCTCTTAGGCTGACATCTCTGTCAATTAAAATTAAACAAAATTGCATTCTGCCATATACACTTCAAATAGGAAGCTTTCAAGTTTATGGCTGTTCTTTGAATTGATTTTTAAGATGGCATCTGTAAAACTTGGCTAGTACAAGATGAGGTAGGATGTAGTTAAGGTTCAGTCAATTTTAAAAATGTTTTAAAGATCGTAAATTGACAACTGAAATAGACTGAACATCCTTGGGATTTTGGGCTGTCAAATATAAGTCCAGGTTTTTTTTTTAAGAACTGAGCTTTTGCAAACTGAAAATTTTATGAAAACATGTTCTTCCCTCTCCCCCCCTCCACCCCCTCTGCTCCTTTGATATTTTTGCAATAAGTTACACAAACAAGAGGGCTTCTGGTGTTGTTTCCAGTTGCTCTGTCTCGCGGGATTTGGAATTCTTCTTCTCCTGGTGTTTCCCACAGAAATAGAGTGAGAACATGCTTTCTCACGGGACTGTATTTCTCATGGAAAATAATAGGGTTGCCGGCAGCAAACGTTTTCTGCAGTGATACCCTGCCAATAAAGTCTTCAGGGAAATTATTGCCCTCAATAAGATGAAGACTAGTAAATTGGAACCCCCATCCCTACTCCACAAAGATATGTCTTTAGGAAGCTTTCTCCTTCTATTATTCCCTGGAAACCCTGACCTCAAGAAAATGCTGTAGACAGTAATGCTTGGTTTACACTTAATTTTGTTCCCCAGAATAAAGATGTCAGTTAGTGTGTAAAAATAAAAAAAAAAAAAAGAACAGTCTTCCCTTCCATACAGCTCGACTAAGATATTTATACCAGCACAAGCTCTGGTGTAGTCGGTTGTGTTGAGAAAAGTTATTTTACAGGATAGCTTTATTTTGTTCAAGAAACTACTTTAACTATAGTAAACAAACATTTTTGCTGTTGAAAACAGCATCCTGTAAGAGGGAGGTCTCTGACACAGCAAACCCTTATTAGTGTAAACTTGTCAAAGATGTGTTGAATGCACTCTAATATCTGAAGACCAAATGAAACTGCCACATTATGGTTCTATCATTATTATTCTGGCTTTGCTATGTCTCCAATTCCATCACTATCCATACTGTCACAGATTAAAAAGTGGACTTTGTTCATTTCAAGCACATATTTTTGGAAGATGATCTCCTGGCCAAAGGGAACTCAAAGTCAAGAGTGTGCTTTCCACTGTTGTAAATGCAACGGGTCTCTGTGGAGTGGCTAGGAAAATCTGGTCATTCTTAGAGAAAAAGTTTCTGGGAAGGGGAAAAAAAATGAAGAAAAAAGCAAAACTTCCCCCATGGAAATGTGCTCTGAAAGAAATGCAGGTGTTAGCCACGCAGGAGTTCATGTCAAGAGAAATATTTCCCCAGGGTCCCAAGAGAGGAAAGGGGAAAGGGGGGGGACTCTGGGGTGCGTGACCCAAGGAGTAGGGAAAAAAAGCAGAGACTGGTGACAGAAAGACTTTAATTCATGCACCATGTGCTTGAGTGATGTGTTTACTTTCAACCTTCAAGTCAAATTCAAGCAGCAGCCAAAACCCACAGATCAACACATTTTTAGTACAAAGTGAAAGTAGGGTCATTGGCACTCTCGGTCCCCCACCAATTTCTGAAACAACATTAAATCCATACTAATACTCACTTTTAGTTAGCCATGTCAAAGGAGGTGGTAATTATGGGTAAGCAGGAAGGTTGTGATGAAACCAAGTAATCCCTGCTAAAGGAGGTAACATAAGCACAATTAGTTGGAAAGGTTATTTTTAGTCTTGCAGGAGACTTTACAGCTAGTTCTGTTCTGGATTAAGTAACTTGTTAGTTTAGAATATACTGGAAAAATAGAAATCTGAAAAATCAGAATCTAACTAAGTTCATCTTCATCCTAATGAAACTGGAGAGAGACTATTTACGAGAGCATGCAGTGAGAGTGAAACTTTTCTTCAAGCAGCCAGTGTTTCTTGCAGAGAAGGGTAACTGGGCTCTTAGTCCATTCTGGGACATATTGGTGTCTTAGTCAGTCAAACCCACACAGAATTAAAAGATCATGTTTATGCCATGTCCTGATGACTGCTACTCATCACAGCAAAATTTTACAGTTTTTAATTAAAAAAATTAATTTTATTACAACAGTGATGTGACAAATAATTATATTTTCTCAGTAGGTCTATTGTTGTAAAAATGGACTGATGTTATGCAAAGGTGGGGTTTTTTGTCTCACCTTTACAGGTTTGTGTGAAGGTTTTATTTTTGTTTTATTTCTGTTGGCTCAGACATCTGTGCATTTTATTGCCTATTCTCAGGAACTTTTGCAATGTTTTTGTGAAGAGCAGTAGGAAAGCAATGTGGTAAAAACTAAGTGGATGTAAAGCCTTAGAGAAGTGGCACAACAGGCAATTTCTCCATTTGCTCCTTCAGATATTGAGCTGAGCTGGGGAAATTACTTTAAGTACATAAGGTGACACAATTACTACAGTTGGGTCTTTGTTTAATTTTCAAAAAGACAGTCCTGGACACCGGATTCAAAGGTGATTGGTTACGGGTTCTCCAGCCCTTCACCTCTAGGTCATTGGGTTCAATACCATCCCAGGTTGCAGCTCTGCACTCCATCCTTTGTGAACAATTTATCTGAGAAATTTATACTTTTATTTTGCTCATGACTTATCTATTGACAAATTTTGGGGTTTTTTTTACAAATACACAATTCACAATTCACAATAATTTCGCATGTGGTTTATGGGGTCCGATTTCAGCTTGTGGACTAATCACAGACTATTCACCATGACTGTTGCTTTGAGTATTTCCTATTCACTAGGCCTGATTAAGATGCATAGCTATGTTTCTCTGTCTTCATTGGATGACACCCGTATTGCAAAGAGCTTTCAACTGACCTTCTAACCTTTTTGGTGAAAATATATGTGCACAAGTGCCCACAAGGCTCTCCTGCAGCTTTTTTTTGTGGGCAAAATTTCATGCAGACAAGTGTTAGTGAAAAGTGCCTGATGAACAACAGAAACATTATCTAAAGAGATGTATGAAACTTATTCATACTGATGTTCTGAAATGCTATTTTTGAACTCCTTCCCTAGATCTTGAAGTGAGCAAAAAACTGCCGTGTGAAAAATTTCTATGTGAAATAAATGAGTAGGTTCCCCCCATTTCTTAGTGAACATTGCAGATAGAGTGACAGCATCCAGCACTAGCTGAATAACTTTGAAGCAGTTTCCACAGCAAAGTCACTGGATACTTGGCATTCAGTGACACCCTGACCATAGTACTCCTGGGTGTAGTGTAGGCATAACTAGCTAGTAATATATTAAGTCTCCTGCACTGTCATTTCAGGTGGAGTACTTTTACTAAGGATGTCAATCTCTACATCTATTAACCTTTAACCAATTAATTTCAGTTTAATTATTTTTTTTAATTAAAATAAAAAAAAAAGAGACAAACCCAAAATCGGTGCTGCCCAGAGATAAGGAATGACCAAACTTCATCTTGTAGTTCTGGTGCCAAAGAAAGAACAGAGATACAGTCCAGGCCAAAAAAATTGGCTCATTTAATTACACCTGCACAGTATTTCAATACTATGCCTTGGTGAGAGGGGCTTTTAAGAGTAAAGTGCTTTGAAATAAAGCTATTAAATGCATACAGAGACATTGATCGATACACTGGAGTTATGGGGAGGGGGAGAAGGAGGGAGAGGGAAGAAAAAGACTCTTTTTCTTCTCTGTAAGAGTGGATTTGGAATCTTCAAGGGCATAAGGATGGTAAACGATTGCTAAAAGTCCAAATTAAGAGGTATTAGTCCATTGTGCAGCAGTCAGTCACATCATATTCGCATTGCTGTTTTCTTGTCGGAGGTTTTGCCTTGATCTACCCCGGACCACATTGACAAGTCACAATTGAAGCATTCTAAATAATCCACAGTGAAATAAGGCATAGGGTGTCACTCTCTAGGCTACAGAAAGCCTGAGCGCAGTGAAGTTAGAAAGGGTAGCAAAGCCCTTTTCAGTCGCGTTTCTCAGCCGATTAAACTCATTCAGGGCCAGGCTGCTGGAACGAAAACAGAAAGATCACCTCCTGTTCTCCAGTGTTTTGTTGGCAACAGCAGACAGATGTAGAAAAGTAGAAACATTTTTACTATAGCAACAAAGGGGAAAGGGGTGGGAGGCAAAAAAAAAAAAAAAAAAAGTTGGAATTTGTGGTCTTGTTAATGTACCAGGTGCTTTGGGACAGTACTCCAGGCTAACAGACCTTGTCAGCACACATTGGAATTCAAAAGATTCATGTGAAATGAGTATGCAGTGCAAACCTGTGTACTCTTTTCTCCCCAAAGTCCTCCGCTGGTACAGTAATTAACCATAAGAACAGATTGACACATGGAGATCCAGTTCATTAACATTTTTTGTTTGGTTGGTTTCTTGGCTTTTCAGAAAAACCCATTTAAGAGCGATGCCTTCTTTAAGAGTAACCCATCCACCCATGCAGCCACACTGATTTGACATATTGTGACACAAGATGCCACAGAAAACTAAGCTGAGCCCTCCAACTGAAGGCTTGATTTAGCCATACATTCTCTGCAAGTCACCGATTAAATTAACTGTTGTAGATTCAAGCTAGGAAAGCGATAATTCATCTGGTGTGAGTAGTTGTGCAGAAATGGTTTCCTGCTGCTGGAAAAATAATCTGCAAAATACATCTTTAAAATATGGTACTTTTCCCTTTCAGTGTATAAAGGCAAATAAATTCAGTTGCAAGAAATGCAGCACATTTTTAAGAGGTCACTGCAATGATATTTTTACCTGCTGTGTGCATTATGCATTTGTGCATACGGAACATGCAGTCTTAGCAAATGTAGATTTGCATGTATAAATGAGTATGCAGATGTTGATATAGATATAATAAAAAAGTTTTTACTAACTTTCAGTATAGAAATATCCATGCATCTAGTTAGGAGTAAATGAAAATTATTTCATTTCTCTGCAACGAAAAAAACCCAACTCAACAACTAACACCTAAACTAAAACAAGTAGAGGAATGATTCTGTAACCAGGCAATTAGGGCAGCAAAATGGGGGACCCATGTCCCAGCTTCTCCTCTAATAAAAACATTCTGCATAAAATAATAGTTATACTGGCAATACTGAAGTTTTCTCTACCAAGACCTGTGGTTAGGGCAGTTATTTCAGATGTGGCATAGATTTCACTTCTGTAAAAAAAATTGCTACAAAAAGGATTTATTTTGAAGTGTTTCTACCTTCTAACTAAATATGCTATCAACATATTAAATCTAGAAGTTAGCCCTTAGGAAGCCAAACACTGTCACTGCCTTAGAGTATTTAGAAAATTTGTCCATTAACCTTCATATTTACATTAATATTGAGTCATTTTGGAGACCAGGTCTTTAGAGA
This sequence comes from Pseudopipra pipra, assembly GCF_036250125.1. Lineage (NCBI taxonomy): Eukaryota > Metazoa > Chordata > Aves > Passeriformes > Pipridae > Pseudopipra > Pseudopipra pipra. Next base: position 16,233,825 of record NC_087560.1, on the reverse strand, counting down.
TGATGGCATAGCTTAATGTTTCTAGAAAAAAATTATTTTAAATTCCTATCTCTCTTCCATATCTAAGATCCATTTATTTTCACTTGGGTGCTTTTGGGAAACCAAACCCAAAACCAATTGCCCCCAGTCTTGAAGCAGGTGACAAGTGCAAGGACTTAGCAGTGCCTATGGAGGGAGTAGGGGGATGTGTGGGGGTTCTGCTCCAACCTGTCACCATTGGGAAAATGAGTTCTGACCCCTTGAAAATCAGAGGCAATTCCCCTGAGGACATGGAAAGCAATGTTAAGCACTTTAGCAAGTGGGCTTGCCTACAGCTGAAGCACTTGAGCTTTTAATGGGCAATGACTAGGCCAGACCTTTTTTGTAAACTCTTGTGTTTCTGGGCTTGGATCCGAACTTTGATCTAACAGCTCCCATATCCCAACATTATATACCTCCTTTTTTCAGTCCTCATTTCCCGAAACCTTAGAGTCTTGCCGACTCTGTGCTCTGCATTTGCAAGAACTGATCTAAAATACTGTGCTCATTTATCACTGTGTTGTGCTTTTACCATGCTTTAAAAATTTGTGTAATATATTTCAGGTGTCTATGGATTTTGGCATGGTGTAGGGTCATCTGAGCGATTTGGCATTGTTTAGACTGCAAAATAGCACACAGGGTCAAGAGCAGTCAATATTGGGCCTATAAATTTTTGTCTAGGCTCTCATAAATTGTCCTCTAATTTGTGGCTTGAAAAAGACGGAAAGGAAAGAAAAAAAAAGATACCAGAAGTCAAATCTCTTTGCCTCTACAACTGCATTTGTTTTTTTAAGGGAAAAGGGAAAAAGTGCTGTCCTTTCCAGCATCTCACCAAGGTATTTGCTTCTATTGTCCACACTGGACCAAAGTAGGGACTGGGTTGACTTCTGATGTTGTGCCGCTACAGAGAAATGCAAAACTAAATCCCCAGGCAGAATTTCAGACAAACAGTCATTTTATTTACTTATATTCATCTCTTCTGGAAAAAGAAAAAAAAAAAGGAGAGAAAATAGCTTGCTTAATCCCAGTACTAACACAATATTGATTCACATTCATGTTCAGTATTTATTGACGTGCATTGCATACAATGGAGGCTATCAATTAGGCTACTCTGTTGAAGGGAAGGGGCAATCATATTAGAAAACAGATGAAGCTCATAGTTTATATAGTCCTAATTTTATGTAATGTAAACCTTTCAAACCCTGGGCACATGAGAGTGAAAATGCATGTCCTGATGAAAAAAATGCAAAAAAACAAATGGATTTACTCTCTATCTAATTACTATGGGTGACTGTCCACAGAGTCACGCCATGATTTCCTGAAGTTCTGTAATGAAATCAAACTTCTCTTACTACAAACTGAATTTCTGTGTGTTTTATTAACGGACATTAAATACTTTTGTACGACAGCTTAGCACAAGGTTTTGTTTTGTGAGTGGGACAGATCTATGAAATTTTAGAGGTGGTGCATAATTTCACCATGTTCCTTCTGTACATTGAGTCTGGGGCTCAGCACATTGAGCCCCCTTTAAAGACCAGTGTCAAGGAGAGCATAATGGCATATGGGCAGTATTCAGGAGACCAAGTTGTTGCATGCAGAAATCAAATATAAAACACTCCCTTTTTGCCCCTTGGAGGTTTTATTGCATGGTCGCAGCTGGATTTACACTGTATTTAATAAAACATTAGTAGCCACCAGGGATTTAAATATGTAACGTAATTCTTTCAGTAAAATAATTCCATAAATCCAAATATGAAGCTATTTTTTTTTTTTTGCAAGTGCTTTATACCCACAATTAAATTAAACCCTATATTTGGCTTTTTTTCACCATGGAATTTAATGGAAGCAAAATCCATCTGCAAAGTTGATTTTGGATACATATTCACATTTTTTGGAGCTGAAGTAGGTCTGGTGACTAATAAGTTTTGGGGAGAAAGAGGGGTGCTGGCTCTCCATCCTGGCTGAGCAAACTTTTGATGCAAATCTGTGGCAAAATGAGGGTCAGTGTTATGTTACAGAACAGGTGAAGGTACGCCTAATTCTGCACTAGGAAAAAGTGCAGAGTTGGTGTAATTTTCCCCAAACTCTGGCCTCTACTGGCATCTGGACTACTAAGAAAATGAGCACAATACAGCAAGACTGCCTTGGCCAGGTAGCTTTTTCCTTGTGCAGTGTCCAAGGTGACCCAGCCACCTTTATCACATTTTCAGCCCTTGGATGCTCTTGATAAGATGATAATAGGAAAAAAAAGAGATATGTATCCATATTCTATTTAGCAAATATAATGTTTTGGAGGCGTCTTGAGTGTTTCTGGGAAAAGACACAGTTGGTCATATCTTCAGTTGGATGAAACAAGTGCACTGAGGTTTGCACCAGCTACAGATGATTTCCTTGTAGGCACAGTGCTAATCATCATGAAGAAACAAACAGGCGAAGGGAAAAGAGACAGAAAGACTGTGCAGGGAAATAAAACAAAGGTATTATAAAATGAAGCTTGATGAGATATCTTGAGAGCTGTCCCTGCAGCTCAAACAAAAAGTTCGAGTAGTGACAAACAGCTATTTTGTTACTTTTTAATAAAAATAAAGATAAGGAAAAGAGAGTGAATGCTCCCAAGGACACATATTCTTGGCTGTTACAACAGGGAGCCATTTTCCAAGTAGAACGAAGTTTCTGTTTTGTAACAGCAAGTGTGGCTGACTGTGCTAGGAAGGGAAGATGACTCCAACTGGAATTTGACTGGATCCATAAAGTTGCCACTATTATACTTCTGTGTGAAACATGTTCTTTGAAATTGCAAATCAACAGTCTCCGATGTCACAACTTTTCCATAAACAACAATTTTGGCAGCAAAGTGCTGATGCTGGAGGGTAGAGATTCAATGTCTTAGAGGAGCTGTGCATAATTTTGCGAAATGCCTGAGATTTTATCCAATTCTTTTCTTAGAGATCCAGTGGAGCTAAACTAGTGATCCAGTCCAGCACACATGACTGACTTTGCATGGACTAATGACGCTGCAGCATGAAGCAGAATGGATGAAGACAACTGTGGCATTTAAGCTCTGGGAGTAGTTTGGTGGAGAAACAAGAACATCCGAAGTGTGAATTCTTAATTCACGCTTAATACAAATCCTTTAGCTTTCCTACACACACTAACAGCTACACTACAGTAAAGGACCATCATTTCCTAACTGAGCTCCCTCTAAGATATTTTTTCTTGTACATCAGCTCAGATGCCTCTTACATTGAATAACAGCACCCCGCTTAACTTGGAGATCAGAGAACTTCAGTAATATTTAATGAGAACCCTTCACTCAGGTGCTTATTGTCCTGAAGAATTGTAGATGAAAGTTATAATTTTATTTTAAATTGTAAAATACCCAATACTGAAATTGTGCAGCTTTGTGCTTTTTAAACAGAACCAATGTTTTCACTCTTTTTCACTTTTGCTCCACTGTTTTCTATTTACCCCTTAACACTTTCAATAGTTCATTTTGACATTGTGTCTTGGAAAAAAAAGGCAAAAAGAAATATTAAAGGTATTACAAGTGTTACAATGTACAATTTATAATTGTTCCACTTTTCACTTTTAGCATTTCTCACTTTTAGCAAGTGTGAAACTTCTGGAATATAAAAAATTTTTAAAACATTCGTGATCTGGGGCTAATTATTGTTTTCAGTAAAAAGCACTGACCACATTCCTTTTTTTTTTTTTTTTGTCTTTAATTTAATATAATGCTTTATGTTGGATCGGGTGGGAGATTTATTTGTATTTATTTTTCTGTTTCTGTCAGCTGTAGCTGAAGATTGAAAAATCTGACTTGAGATGTTCAGGACACTAAACTTCAGAACACTAAGATGTGAGTCAAGCCTGCATTCAGACGGTGGATTTGCATCTCCATCCAAGTGGACTGAAAGTCATTTGCCACAAATGTCTTCAAACATGGATCAGAATCAGATTTCACAGTTGCTGTGTTTTGATTTTTTTTGTTTGTTTTCTTTTGTCTTACCAACTCCAAAATAAGACAAGAACTTCTAAAAAGTCAGTATTTTCTTCTAGCTGCTGGTAAATACTTATCGAATCTTTCTTTGGGGTCAGTGATTTTTCATATGTCTTAGTACACAATGGAATTATTTAATTACTTTTGCTAGCAAGTTTACAGACAAGTATATCCCCATCACACTGCATATCCTCAAATAAGATTATTTACAATCCAATCTAAGGAGTGCTGACTGGTGTCATTGGAAGCTAAAGCTGCATCAGCATTTAAATTTCTACTTTTCTGGGCAAAAACCCAACTGGCTGATTCAATTAAACTCTTTATGTTATATATTATCCAGAAGTTCACAATCTGAAGTGATTCTCAGAGTCTGAAGCCATGCCTTTATGATTGCAATTTGGTAGCAAGACAATTTCCGAGGACTGTTTTACTTGAACTGCAATGAAAATGTCAGGACATAACACACTTTCTGATGTGGGTTTTATGAAAGGCACTCCAAAATCAACCATTATTTCAAGCACAAGCAATAAATAACCTTCATTATTCATTAGAGTGTATATATGCATTTGTGTTTGCAAATACGGTGGTTTCCTGAGCAAAGATCCCTTTAATCAAAAGACCCTTCACTCATTTAAGGAGGTAACAAATGTGTAGGCAGGAGGCACAGAAAAAGACAGGCTCTTTAATCGCTAATGGAGATAATCTATAGAGTTCCTGCAATACAAGTAGTTCATCTTCCAGGCATAAACTTTAGATAAGACGTAGGATGTGGAAAGATTCATGCAACATTGTGGAGCTACTTTTCATAACAGTCATTTGGACGAATTTTGTTTATGGTCTATATTGAACAAAGAGAATAGACCTTTCCCATACCCTGTAAATCACAGCCCTCCTGAAGGATGTCTGCAGTGGTGCTCCACTATTACTATTCACAAGAACATTAACACCAGTGAAATAGTCTCTGTGAATTTACTGCTGTTTACCTGCTCAGATTAGGAACTGATGCGCCTCTGCAAACAGCTGACACGATGTGCCAGACCTGCAGCTGCTCCTTCCATCCTCAAACACTGCATGAGAGTGCTAGAAAGCAGCCTCTACACATTGATTTCATTTGCATGAGTGGTTTTTTTACTTCTTTTTAAAGAATCTTTGAAAAAATATCATATTTATGCTCAGGTATCCATGCTGATGAATTTCAGTCAGAATTTTAGCATCGAAACCAAAGCTTGACCAAAATGCACTGATTTATCAGAGCTGTTTTCATTTTAAAATTGAAAAGAAATTTGTTCAGAAAGAAAATGACAAATTTGAATATTTTTCTGGCAATTCAAAAGCATAAATTCTCGTTTCTAGAACTGGCTTTGTTTTAACAAATTCAAAACCGTTTTCAATTTTAAATTATTTTATTTTGGGGGGTTAAAAATTAAACTGGAGCAGATCTTGAATGAAAACAAGCAGAGTGTTCACTGTTAAAGAAATTGAGATGCTGTTTCTTGTTGTTTCTTGGGCTTTCTTACAGAAGGGTATTTGTGTAATGAAATCTCTGGGTTTGGTGGGAGCTGAAATCAGGAATAACTTTACTAGGAACAGCTTTTTTACAGTTATTTCTGAAAACAGAAAAAAAGAGGTATCAAACCATAATGACCAACAATTCCAAATGAAGGCTTTGGGATGATGCTGGAGGATCAGATCAAACCAATTAAAGCACTGGGGAAGGATACTGGCTCCCAGCCCCTAGATAACAGCTCAGAAAGGAGGGGAGGAGGAGGAGGACTCCTCTCTCTTTCTCTCTCCTGCCTCTTTCTTTTTCCCACTCCTGTTTTTCATAGTGCGGGCACTAATGAACTTTTCAAGTCCCATGAAGACAACCCTTGTGTTCTGATTAGTTGCTTTACTTTTAATGAATTGTTTTAATCAAGTTTCAAAGCAGGCACTCTATGCTTCATTGCAGCAGCCCAATGACAATGAGCTGAATGTTACTAAGACAGTGCATCTGATGGACTTTAATGGATTTTATGTGACAGTGTCTAGTGGCCTCATATTAGACATAGCTTTACAACAGAGAACCCATGGGGTTGCACTATGCATTTAATCTATACAAACTGTAAGGATAAGGGAGAGGGAAGCTGTGGAGGGGGAGAGACTCTGAACCCTGAAGACCTTCAAAAGACATGCATTTCATACTAATAAGAAACAGTCTTCGGTCATTTTATTTATTTTTTTATTTTTTTTTCAATAGCAAAGTCCCGCCGTGTTTTCTTGGGGAATGTCATGAGTATAATATCTCCAGGGCTTTTTGCAATAACATTCTCGAAACATGAAGTTATCTGGAAAAATTAAGCTCTCAAGGAAATCTTGGCAGTGCTGTAACATTTCCTGGATTTCAGGTAGCGATTTTGAGTTGTGATCTCTTAAGTCCGTAACAATTTGCTATTTCTAATTTATTGCTTCATTTGTGACTGCTGCTACAGCAAGGTAAATTTATTCTGATTTGCACAACCTAAGTCTTAGCTCTGACAGTGACTAATTATTACCTGAGTTAAAATAATGAAAGTGTCGGAAAGTGTCCGAATGCAATTTGTTAGGAAAACATGTGGCATGCTGTGTTACCCAAGCCCAGAAAAGCCTAAGTGATCAGAAACCATGGAGAATTAAGAATTTTTCCCCCAAAGGTTACAAATCAATGTGGAAATTTTTCAGGGAATTGGACTGCTGAGGGGTTCCATTCACTGGAATATAAAATGCAGACCGTACCTGTCTAATTTTCTGCTTAAGACGGAAAAGTTAGTTTTTTAGAAAGAATTTAAAAGGATATTAAAGAGCAACCGTGCCCAGAGAGCTTACATCAATTATAGATTATTACTTGATATTATTTAAAGTGTACACAGGATGAAGATTATGTTGCAGCCATTCTTTTTCAGAAAAAAAACCCCAAAACAAGCCACAACGTAGAACAAAACCAACACATAGAAAACAAAATCTGTTGCAAGAAACTCCAAAAGTATGAGCACCTTTAGCTGATGTAAGTAACACTTTTTTTTTTTTTGCTGGCTCAGGGTCAGTCCTGTGTTTTGTCAATTATAGGCATGTCTTATTCGCAGAACAGCTCAACTCCAGCTGTGTAAAATGAATCCTGAAATGAAATGGTCAAATGATGTTAATGACTCTGTCTGCTTGCGAAAGTTTCTGAGGAATGTTAGCAGCTCTGGGTTAGAATTAGAAAACATCTGACAGCTCTGTAGTTCTGGTTGTTCAAATAGCTCTATGCAAGCAGGAGGGATATCAGTAAATTAAAATAATAATTCAAAAAATAATAAACAGCTATCTGGCTGAAATAATAAAGCAGTACAAATGATTTGGGATTTCTTCATTCTGGGCATTCATCACTCTCGTGAGCCATTTAAGCCACACTTTAAATTAAATTTATCTTAAACAGGATTTAATTTAGATTTAATAAGGCAATTGTTTTATTGTTAAGCACCAATTGCATGTCAACACGTAATATTTCCTAGAGTGATAATTCTACTGTACTCTGAAAAGATGCTGGGACTACATAAAGGCTAAAAATTTCATAGACCATAATGATGGACCTATGCTTAATATTGCTTAATATATAACTGTATATTTATTGTCTGTATTTCAGGCTCTCCCACCACACAAATATCTTGTTATATTAAGAAGCTACACAATATGTATCTCTGTGTCTAACACACCTGCTAGTCCTCTAGAGAGATATGATTATATTAATTACAATATATTGATTGATTTCTACTTTACATGGACTGACTGTATTTAATTTAAATATACAATGAAACATATTGAGGACAAAATTTGGATTGTTACTGTGATAAATAATTGCTAATTGTGCCATGATAGATCACCTATTTTATTGTAATGTTTCTCTTATACTAATAGCAACTGCATATATAAAATATGCTGAGAATTTGTTTCAATTATTCATATTTGTTCCTGGACTGTACTTTTCTATTCAGGTCTGAGAGGAACAATACATATCTTGGCATTTCAAAACAAACGTTGGCATAATTTTCAGGAGAGCATTTATGCCTTTTCATAGTGCCCACACATGCTGTTATGTTGATTATATGGAAAATATAGATGTCAGTATGTAATTCTAATCTCTGTTTTGCTAATTTCTTCTGTGTGTACAATATATCTAAAGCTCAGGCAATTAAATCACTACTAATATTTGTACTAATTATTGCTATTAAAATCTATCAGTAGTACAATATTAGTGTCAGTAGTGTTGCTATTGCCCAAATATGTTAGATTTAACTCGCCATTTTATATGAAAACAATGAAATTATTTTTGAGCCTTCCCTACACCTATTAAAGTATTGACAACAAATTTTCCAAGAATTTACATTCAAGGGAGAAAAGCCCAACAGCATCATCTTTTCTTGCCTTCACTCACGTTTTGTGTCTGCTTTCTACAAATCAAACCAAACTTGTACTAGCCAGTGTTCCAAGAGAAGTTTCCATGAAAACAGCAATTTGAAAGAAGCCTGGAGAGTATTTGCAAATTCTGAATTTGTAAATACAACATTTATTATTAAAAACTTGGTTCTAAGAGTCACACTCAGTTAATCAAGAAACGGAAGCAACTCTGTGTGATTCACACACCCAATAAAAAATAATCAGAAGAGACCCCAGACATATAATTTCTAATTTATGACTACACTGAAAAAACCAGCAGCTGTTCAAAGAGAATTCATGTACTGAGAGAGGGGATGGAGTTTGGAGTTTAAAAAGCATCTTGTAAAGACACATCCTTTTGTCATGGAGTTCCCTTGGACATTTCTGCCTGGGCTGGGGTGCAGATAGTGTGCAGTGAGCCCCTCCTCATGCACTCCTCCTTTGGGCTATTTGATGCCTTTTAGGAGGAGCTGGGTGCTGTTACACAGCCATTTCCAGTGGCACCAAGCCCAGCTGAGGAAGTTCCTGCTCTTTTTCCCGCTGCATATCATTCCCATCCTTGCAGCTCTGCAGCCGGATATCCTTTTGGTCAGGCAACTCCTTGTGTGGCTTCTCTGTACCTTTCACTGCGGCAACAGTTTGAGGTTGTGGGAACACAGAGTTTTCCTTCCTTTTCTTTTTGGAGAGAGTCACCAGGAGGAGATTTGTGTGTTGTTAGGCCCATGAAAAGAACCTGACATGATGCTTGAGGCCAAGGCTGCTCCAAAAGGTGGTGAGATAAGGTGAGTCTCAAGCACTGAACATCCTATTCAACCTGACCCAGTACACTGTGGAAAATTTAGGCACTCAAGCCTCCCAAGACTGTGCTTCACAGTTGCACGGGGCCTTTTCTACCCAACTCTGCTGTGAGGTGGTTTCCAGCTCTGAAGGGACGATGTGAACCTCTAACAGCAGGCAGTGGCATCCTCTGGACTGATGGCTCCAGCACATGGGGCGGGATCCCCTGCACAGTCCCACACCTAGGACAGAGAGGGAGCAAAGCCTGGAAGGCTGCAAGCAATCTGTGCCAGTAATGAGCAGCCAATTAATTGATTACTGAAAGTATAACTGAACCCTATGCCTCGGAGAAATCTAAAATATAGTAACTGCTTATTTTATTGACAGCATTCATGCCATATTTAGTAGCTGGTATGTAAGAAGTAGCTGGACAATTTTGTTACACTTAATATGTTTCAGAACACAGCATAAAACATGTTTTAACACTATAACAACTATTGAGCAGTACCTCTGGGAACAGGCTTTATTATTAGATTACATTATACAAGATTAGACTAGTCAATAAGGGATTTCTTTCACACAGCATGCCATCTGAAATACCTGTTTTCTTTCCTTTTTTTTTTTTTTTTTAAAATTACTTCAAGACCTTCTTTGTAGGATCTTAGGTACAATATACCCATGAATCATAAAACTGACAAGCCCCAGGGCTGAATGGTCTCTGTACAGGAGATAGGAGGCCTAGAGATAAAGGTGCACTACAGGTATACAGTGACAGGGGTGGATTATAGATAAACAAAAGGCACAGTTATTAGATGCGAAATGCCAGGCAGGATTGTACATGGAGAATGCAAATCGTAAGGACTGAGTCTCAGGGACCCCACTCTGCTTGGACTGTCAGGCAACAGGAAAACAAAGACAATATATCAGTCTGGGTCCAATCCTGGGGTTTTTAGAGCTGTTTTTAGCTGCCAGATGCAGAGGGTTTCAGCCAGGTTTTGGCACTTGGGTAAAGCTGTGGGGAAATTCAGGCTCCTCATGAGGTTAATACAAAAGTCTTCTGATCAAATAGTTTGCTGGTTAGTTAAATAATAATTAGAAAGGCAAAGAATAGGTGTATTGTGAGATGAACTGAGTCAGGGCAGCAAACATGCCTCGATCCTCCCAGGATCCAGTGCCCCAAATGCTGTTTCTGCTGTTTTAAATCTTTTCTGCCTTTGTTCAGAGCAGTGCAATGACCAGGGCATCAGGGTCCCCTGGCTCAGGCTGGGGCTCAGCAGAGCTCCTGGGGGATTTTCAGGACAACTCAATCCCAGTTCGGACAGGGATTCCCAGCTTGCAAGTTTGGGTTTCAGTCTTTGGTGCCTACAGAGTGCTGAGGTATATTTTGGTACCCAGTCCCTCTATGAACATATGTCTGCTCAATTATACTGCTGAAATAGAGTGAGAATCAAACACACCATTCGATTTTTTTTTTTCAAATGATATCCGGTGCTATTCACACATTTTCCCCCCTTTAAATTCCGTGTTGCACGCTGCATTGCATCTGTTGCTGGTAATTTCTTTAAAAACCTCCCCTGAACTACGCAGTTGCTGACTAAATCCGTACGAGCAACTTCCATTCACATTTCCTAGATGGAGAAGACTTGTGGCCTGTTTTGCTGCACAAACTGGAAATGAATATGAATTGAAAGCACTATATTTAAGAGCAGTTTCCTTTTTTTTTTTTTTTTTTTTTTTTTGCCTACGAGGGTATTTCTTCCCTTATATAACCAAATTTCCCCACAAGATTGACATTTCAGGAAAGGGGCAGAGGCAGACAGGTGACTACAGATCAAATTGGATTTCTGAAACCTTCTGTTGTAAAGGTCAACCCTCTACAGTGGTTTTCAGTCAGTGTTTCCTCTCTTGGTTTCCAACACAGGTGAAATACTTCCCAGGTAACCATTACTCTTTTAATTTCATTTTGGTCCTTTTTTTTCTTGGAATGCTTAATAGAGAAAAAAGGAGTTAATTAGGTTATTGGCTTTGCTGGAGGCTTGTAGTTGGCAGAGCCATGTGTTCTGACTAGATATGGTGGGAGAAGAGACTGGAGAACGATCCCATTCTTCCCTTGGCATCCTGAACTTGCTCAGATCTGAATGAGAAAAATTCCTGGAAGTAATGACCTGTTGCAACATTTGAGGGAGATGGAGGATCTTTAAATCAGAGACATGAGCAGGCAAGAAACTTCCCAACTGGAAGGCAACATTGCTTATTTTGAACAGGATCTGGCAGTGACTTCAATGAAGAAACTGGAGAAATAACTCCAGTAATTACCTTTTCCCCATGTTGGCCAGTGGGTTGCCATGGACACTCTGTTCTGACCAAAATATGGGCTCTGCTGCCATGTGAGCAAGCTGTCGAATAACCAATTGGGTGTCAGAAATTTATAGCCAGTAATTAACTTATAGGTTTATAATTAAGCAAAGATGCCCCTGAACAGCAATGCTTGGATCTGAATTCAAATTCTCACTTTTACCAAAATTCAGGGGCAAAAGACAGTGACAATTTGGGTTCAGTCCCATCTTTATAATTAAAGGATGATTTTTGACGGGAGGGGAATCTCCAGCAGTTAATGACTGACTGCAGGAGTTGAGGGCCTGAGGCAAAGCTGAGGGCTTTTAATCCAGGTGGTCATTAACTGCCTGGGAATGCCTGACCCTGAGGTTAATTGTTTCTATTTTAAATCATGAAAATAATATACACATATACAGACCCCCCTTTCCTTCTTTTCTGCTGTACACGTGTGTTACAAATACAAATATGCTGCCACTTCACGCGTCGAAAAATATGAGAGCTGAGCTGTTGGGATGCTCGTGGTGTGTTTGCTGAAGAGTTCAGGTACCTAAAATATTCTCATGGCAATCTGCTCTTTCCACCCAGAAAATCTGACCCACAGGCCAGGCAGAAGGAACTGACCTGGAAAGGCTCTGATTTGGGGTGTGGAAGGAGCAGAAGTGCTCAGTGGGGTTTTTAAAGTATTTGGGCTGCCTCTGATTCACTAATCCAACAATTTTGGAAGATGATTTAATTTTTCAGTTAATTTGCTGTTTTAATAGACAGAACCTCTCTATGATTCTGCACATCTTGGGAATAAGGCACAAAGCCACTTTTAAAAGCTCTTTTTACACCTTATCTGAACCTTTCTTGGCTGTCAGCACTGGCTGCTCAACACAGAACAGCGTCAGAAACCAGTAACACTACTTTCAGAGCTAACTCCAGCTTATGCAAAAGAATTCCCCAGGAGCTAAGCACAGCCTGGAAACCCAGGGAAAGACAGAAACTCTCGAGTAGGTGACACTGTGGAGTGAGCAAACCCAACAGCCAGCAGATCCCTCACCTGAGTCAGTTAAGTATTACTTTGTGATTCATTTAGAAGTATTTTCTTTCCTGAATCCTTCCCTCTCTATCCCCCCTTTGCTTTCCTTGTTTTTAAAGAGACATATGTCATCATTGCCAGTTCAGTTTCCTGTGTTTAACCCTTGCTATATCTAGCCTGATTACTCCTAATAAAGCTTGACAGTTGGAGGGTTAATCCAACCCTTGGTCTCATGGTTTCTTCTCTGGAAACAATCTGTCCCTGAGAGCTTTCTGGCCTGTTGCAAGGTTATATCCCCCTGGGGTGCCATCAGCGCCAGCCAGGGCTCCTTTCCCATTGTCTGCCAAATGGCCACCAATTAAGTCAACTGTTCCCCAATTAGAATTTTGAGGAATTTATCTTGTTCCTCCTGTGTTCAAACTCCCAAGCAGGGGCAGTTCTTGGAATCGTTTTCAAGGGCTTTTTTTTTCCCCTTCCAAAGTGAGAAGGGGGGGGGGGGGGAAATTAAATAAATAAAGAGCAGCTCTTTCCTGTAATTGGATACTCCTGGGTTTTTCCTGTTGCCCATTCACACAGCTTAATCCTGGGGTATGTGATGAGAACTTGGTAATATTTAAGGGAGGATGTTTTGTTATTGTTCCAGTCACCTGAACTAGCATAGCTAAAATTTTTTAACTGATGCTGCTCTCAATAGAAATTTTTGCTGTGACATCAGCTATAAATATAATGAGATTTCCTGAATTAAAGGAAGAAAACAATAATTTGAATTGGTCTGATAATCAAATGTGCAGGTTTGCTGTTGTTTTCTTCTTTTTTATTTTTCCTCTTCCCTCAAAATTGCTTAACTGGTTGTTCGCAGTTTTTTATTGGTGAGTTAAATTCTGGGCTCTGACTCCTGTTTAATATGGGAAATGCAAAGTCTGGCAAAGTTATAAGGGCAATATCTTTTAAACTAAATGTACAAAGCTCTAATTGATCCATTCTAGACAAATAGAACCTTTGGCTTTCTTCCTGAGAGAGCATGTGAAGGTCTTCTTCAGCAAACTCTTTATGTGATACCTCAACTGCCCTCACCATGGAGGAGTAAAAGATCTTAATGCCATGGGCAGACTGTGCCAGGCCAAGCATGGTGTCACCATCAGTCCACACACCTGAATTTATCTTTCAATAGAAGAGAAAAAAAATTTTCTGCAAATACTCTCCAGTATTTCTTTTAAATTTTTTCACAAGGTATTCACTGTGATGTTAATCAAGTTCACTGAAATGTCATCCTAGGTCTTCAATACATTTTGATGATGGAGCCACCTCACACACTTTTCTGCTGATCCTTTGTTGTTCTTGTCATCACAGTTTCTGACTTTATCCTGGTGTTGCATCAAATGATGTGACTAAAATTATAGCCAACATCTGTCATGTGGATGTCTCTTTTTTTTTTTTTTTTCCAGAAAGAGTCAAGTGGTTTATTTTGGGACTGCTTAGGGAAGATTTTTATTTCTCAGTTTTACACATTTCCTTCATATTACTGCAAATAAGGCCAATTCAATCCACTCACATCTGCTTCCAAGTGTCACCAATTTCCTACAAGTTCAAAAACATGAGGAAAGATGGATATAAAGACCGCACACAAAATTTAGCTGCCAATCCAGTTTTCTCTGGGGTTTATGTATGATTTTATCTGAAGTTGTGTGTTTACCCATCCAGATTTGTTTTCAATCATTACAAAAAATGGCAGATCTGATCCTCCATAGGAGAAACTGTAGATGTTATTCCAGACTTACACAAATAAGACTGAAACCTTTAGCACCCCTCTTAAGTCCTGTAGTCTTCTCCTATTCGAATGAGGGAAAATTGCAGTGAATTGTATAGAAAACTGAGGCCCTCAAAGTTTTCCAAAATGTTAAAATTACATTATATTCTTAGGGTTTTTTTTGACCAAGATGCACAACTATTCCAGAAAGAAGGGGTTAGCACGTGTCCCAGACATAGTGTAACTGTAGAAAACAGAAATATATAGACAAGCTACCCTTGAGGGCAGGAGGTGGAGGAAGTTAGTGAAAAAATATAGCGCAGTAATAATATCAAAAGAACAGAACAGCAAATTATAGCTGTCCCTGGTCAGATTTAATTGGGTTTTCCTCAGTATAGCGAAGAGTGGTTGAGGAATTTCTTTGTTTGCCATAAAGCTCCCAGCAGTCCCCCTAGACTGTACTCAGCTCCAGTCCCATGGAAGCAAGTGCATAATCTTTACCCACACATCAATACCCAGCTCCCACATCAACAAGAAGGAAGCACACACCATTAAAGAGGTTAAAACAGACTGTATTTGGGGAAGTGCAAGTAAGCATTTTAATAGAAAATTTTAAACCCATTGGGCCTGATTCTCCTGGCATTGGTTAAAAACCACTCCTACTCAGCTTAGTTAAACCTTTGTTTTTTTTTCTGAAGTAAGCAAAAGGATGATGCAAGTCATTCTCCACTTATTCCTAAGTAAATGAGTGATTTTGCTAAAACTGTTCTTATCAACCTGGTCTACTTAAACTCAGTGAAATATTGGTGAAACTCAACCACTCAAGTACTTATTCCCTGTTTGGCTTGCACTTCATGCTCGTCCTTGCAGTGGTTCTGTGCACAAAGTAATGAATGTGCAACTCGCACATGGTTGTTTTGCCTGCCCGTGCAACCCTCAGGTGAAAAAGCAGTGCTCATTTTTACAGATGCAGGTTTTATTTTCCTGTAGCCATGCTCCGGGCAAGCTCTTTGGCATTTTCCATCTCTCCCCTAAGGAAAAATAGAGCAAGGAGGGAGGCAAGAGACCCAAAGTGCAGACATGATGAACACACAGTACTGCAAATGCATCCCAATTCACTTGCTGCTATTCATGTATGTGAAGAATCTACTGCTGGGAAATACTGTCAATACTCTGGCTATATTAGGAAGATTAAAGGCCCTGGTTTTATTTTCTTTCTTCATTTGGGTGTTTGATTTTATACCTCCTCTCTCTTATTTTTTTTCCTTTGGAAAAAATTTACCCATCGTGCTTCACTTTAGATAAAGACAGGAATCTCCTCATGTTAGCCTGTTAGGATTCCCTTATCTGCTAAATAATGAGTATCAATGACCTCCTTTAGCTGTTAATGTAACTGCTCCACCAAAACGTGTTCCTTAGAGGAGGGGATCCTGTTCATGGTTCATTATAGGATCATAAAATTATAGAGTAGTTTGGGTTGAAAGGGACCTTTAAAGGTCATCTAGTCCAACACCCTGCCACAAGCATGGACATCTTCCACTAGATCAGGTTGCCAGAGAGCTGTACAACCTGACCTTGAATGTTTCCAGGGATGGGACATCCACCACCTCCCCGGGCAACCTCTGCCACTGTTTTACCAATCCCACTGTAAAAGAAACAAACCATGATGGGATCTCCGTATGGGAACCAGCCTAGGGGTGCCCTGAGGCATTGAGGCTTCTCTTGATTTCCCTTCCCAGGCCTACTGGATATATGCCACTATCAAGAGGAGGCCCAGCAAGGTATCCCCCTTGACTCAGGACCCACAGGGACTTTTGCTGGGGCAGAGAGATACAGGTTTTGACAGCTCCAGGGGCTCTTCACCCCACCAGGGCCATGCTCAACCCTGAGCCGGTGCCACCGTGCCTGGAGGAAAGGCTGCAATTGCTGCAGCATCAGCAATGAGCTGGTTGTGTTGAGGACTACAAATATAAAGAGCCTTTGTGGCCCATGCACAAAGGTTGCTCTTTAAGAGCTCTGCTTGAGTGTGTGTTGGCCCGTCTGGCTGCATCTCTGTCTCCTTGGCACGACGTTAATGCACGTGAGGGCAGCGGAGATGCAGCAGCAGGAAGAGCAACTGAAACACAGATGTTTGTGGGTGAAATGGCACAAGGTACCAGTGGTGACACAGCCCCGCTACGACAAATAATTCAGCAGCCCCAAAGAGGGTTTTCTCAGGCCTGCCAACATCATTAACAGTGACAAACAGGAAATTGTTCCCCAGCCAACCGCTTAAGTAGATTTACAAGAAGTCATTTATTTGTGTGCCGTTAGTAAGAGCCCCAAAGAGAGATAGATATATATATAAATATATATATGTTAAAAAAAAATTAAACCTCAGAATTTGGCTCATTTGCTGTGAGAAACAAAAATTTTTCCCAACCACTCTGGCAAAAAGTAGGTCTGGCTTTTAACAGGCCAACTGTGGTCAAGAGCTGCGCTTCTTCCACATTTTCAAAGTGAGGTTGAATCCTCTGGGGAAGAGGCTGAAGCTACTTTTGGGTGGCTGACTGGCTTGGGGTGATGCTGATCCCAGCACACCTCCTCCTGGTTGTGTGAAGAAGTGGTGTCAGTGACATGCTTTTATGGAGTCAGATGGTGCTGCCAATCTGATAAGGCAACAGGTGCCCTGTGCACGCCCGGGGCATTTGATAGTTCACATCAACAAAAGGAAATGGAGACTCCAAAATGATGGAATGAAGAAAAGAAAACTCAAAAACACGGCTGCAATTTCCTCCATTGTTTGTTACATCTCACTTACGAGAACTTTGACACCTTCAAGGTCAAATTTGCTTTTTCCTTTATTTCCCTATTCTACTTCGTGATTTACGTACTCCCAGGCTACAAGTGGGGGTTTTTGTTTCTTTGTTTGTTTGGGGTTTTAACCGCTGGAGAAGCCAGGTAATCTTTCTCACTGGCTATTTTTTAACTTGAAAAAAACTAATAGACTCCCCCTTAACCCAGAAGAACTGAAATAATCATCCAAAGTTACAAAACAAACGACCTGAATGGACACTTATCTAATTGGAGTTATTAACTTCTTATTAGATTCTGAGTTTTTCGGGGTAAGGACTCAAACTCTCTGTTTGTAGAGTTCCTATTACAATATGGTCCACTTTCACTTGCTCCTTCGCCACCTTAATAGTAATCATGAAAAAATAAACAAATGTCAATTGCAGACTAATTTTCCTTTCTGTTCTCCTCTTAAAATATACTGAAAGACCCTACATTTCCTCTGGTGTTTGGTAACCTGAACAGAAACCTGGTATAACACAATTGCAGCCAAACCACTATCACTCTGTGACATTTAGTTTATAAGGAAATGTGGGAATGTGCAATTCATTCACAGTAATTTAAATGGATGTTTTGATTGGATTATGTAAGTATATTTGTGTTTGCGTGTGCATGTGTGTGCATGCATATGTGCCATAAATAGTCAAAAGAGGTCACTCCATAAAAGTGAATTTAAACTTAATTTTACATTCTTGGTAAAAGTTCAAAGGCTAAATTCAGTTTAACCTTGGCTCAGCAGAGCTTTTCCTTCTGATTTTTCAGTCTGATATGAAAATTGCTTGTGAAATAAAGACAAACATAGGTTTGCCTGAGAAGGCATTAATAATCCGATCCTTACATGTTTGTATAGAAGACAGGTACAATCCAGTGTTGATTGCTTCTTAGCTTCTCTTTGCTTTTGCAGGAAATCCTGGGAGATAATGCCAGGTCATCACAACTGAGCATTGTGCACCCACAAACAAACATTGGCAACTCTGAAAAGCTTAGCTCTCGATGGATCATCTGTGTGGGCCTGATAGGTCCAGATACACAAAAGGAATCATCATTGCAACACATCACACTCTGCGTTTTACAATCCACATCTGACCACTTTCCCAAACAAAGTATTTAAAGTGTATATTACACGGCATTTTTTAATTTTTGTTTTAAATACAAGACCTTTTATAGTGAGGCTAAAAGATTATGAGATAAACTTAGTGGTGAGTTTTCCAGTCTAAGTAAATAAGAGTCCCCTGGGAACTAAGAATTTTGGGATACATTCAAACAAACACTGTAAAGTTTTGAGAAATGCCAAGTTCTTTGGAGATCAGTGTGTGTGTGTGTACTATGTGTTTGTATAGTCAACAATCTCCGAGCAATATGCTATGCCAGTTATTAATTCTGCTCATTGCAGATGGCTTCATTATGTGTATTTAATTTCAGTACTTAAGCAAACATACAAAAGTAGGGCTTACAAACTGCTTTAGGATACGATGGTTATGTACAGTCAAATGAAACGGAAAACGAAACGGAAACCGCTGATGCTGCTTGGGCTGGAGGTAAATCTATATTGATGGGATTAAGCCATTCAGAAACATCCCTCGACTTGAATAGCCCTAAACCCACCAATTGCTTTGTTTGCGGTGTCGGGAAGGTACTGATCACTAGAGCCTTAATTTGCCGCAGCAGTTAAGTGCTCCAATTCCTCAGCGCAGTAATTGCCACATGTTGAGTGTGCAGATGTCTAAACACGTGGGAGCACTTCCCTTTCCTAAAGACAAATGAAGATTTTCATTTTGTTTTGTAAACGTGTCAGGATTTATCACTTAGTCATGTGTCATGCATTAGGGTGTTTATACAATACGGCTTTCTGCACCCTGGTTCTGGACTTCTATGATTTCAACAACAAGGCCATGGAGCAGAGAGGGTTTGCTAGACCTTCCCCCATTAACCCAAACCTTTGGCTGGACTAAAGGGAAACATGAGCTCAGAGTGTAAATGGTAAATAGGGTTTTTTCCAAGGTTGAAACAATCGGGATGTAATCTCAAGGACTGCTTCATAAAGGAGACATCAGCAGCAAGGCAGGTGGATACTAAAAAAAAAAAAAAAAAGATAAAAGTAAAATTGAAATAATGATGTCTACCAGCAGTAATTGTGTGCATATGTGCATATTACATGGCAGCGTGCTAAATTGGATCAATAGCCTCTCCACAGCCTCCATGTCTCACAGAAACACTGAATATCTACTTTTTAAACTTTCCTTTTCACATAAATGGCTACATTTTAAGGCAATTTGTTTTGAAGTTTGAATATGTAACATCTTACCAGAGGCAGGGCGACTGACAGTAATAATGTTTCTGAAATAACTTTTCTGTAGCAGAGACAGGAATGGGCATAATTTGGGAAGTTTGGAAGTGTCTTGGGCAACAAGCCTGAAGTTTGATCCATTTCAATTTGGAGTTTCAGTCTGATGTTGATGCTGCAGGTATGGTGCATCCCTTGGTTGGACTGAGGAACAGATCTGAAATTCATAATTAGCAATGAACATGTGGTTTGGGGTCTTAGGTTATAGTCATGTCCCAGAAAGATTTTACAAGCAAAGCCAGAATTAGCTGGTAAGATGCCAAAAAAGCTAACTGGTGTTTCTAATGAACCTTTGCATTTTTGTATCTGAAAATAAAGATGATAGAAAGCATCTAAGAAGGAAAGAATCTCCCTCTCTACTCTGTTACCCTTCTGGGAGCTGATACTACTTTTTTGTTTGCAGAAGTAGGGAAAAAAACCCCAAACCAACAGTTATTTATCTGTTACCAGACAAAGACTGTAAAGAAATCCAAGAAGAGTATCCCAGCACAAAAGCCTGAACTCTTTGACCTCTCAGGCCTCAGGCCTGGACAATTGGCCAAGCTGGGCTTTTTCCTGAGAACTGCCCGAGGGCAAAGGCTGAGAAAAGATGCACATTGTTCCCTGGACCATCCATTAAAGGCGAGGGCTGAAAGGCAAAAGGATCTTTCCAGGTTATAGTGGTGCTGAGAATGCAGCCTGACACTCATTTTCAAGGTAATGTAATAAAGGGAAAAAGTGAGTTGTAGAGATCTTAATTCTTTAAAATTTAAAAGCTAATTTTGTGTCTTTTAGTCAATTTCCTATGCAGGAAGGAAGAATTTATTAACTGACTTCTGATGTTAAATGGAGTGCTAATGGGCAAGTACAACAATTCAACAGGTGCCAAGGAGAAATATAGAGACATTATATCAATATTAATCTTAAGGCCTTGCAAAAGCCTTGGTAGGGGGTTTTATTAGGCAGGTTGAGATGGGAACACCCCTGCCACCTGCAAAGTGAAAAGGGGGCTTGGGTGCCCTCTTAAAGTATTTGAGTGCTCACATTACAAGGTGTTTTAATGGAAGATTATGAATTTTGTGCCATTGGAAATTGCTGTTTGTGTCCTGAGCTGGGAATTCCTTCTGGGAGAGATACCTCCAAGCTGCTGTTCTCCAGCCAGGGCAGGCAAGGCAGCGCTGCTGGAGAGCAAAAGTATTTCCAGCATTGAATACTCAGCTGGAAACCTGAACACCCATTATTAGTCTGGATAGAAGTCAAAAGAATAGTTGAACCTGTTAAAAATCTACACAACTGCTATTTTACAGACTGATCTTCTGCCAGTAAACAAATGCTGACTCTAATGTACTTCTGATTTTGACCCCTGGGTTGAAAATTTTCTGTATAAACACCAGCTGATGAACAGGTCGCTTTGTTTTCAAGACAGGACTCTCACACTCGTGCCCCACACAGCAGGTCCCTGATCCAGATAAAAGACTTCAAAATGTCCAGCAATAATTTTCACTGAACAATTTTTTTCTTTGTTCCAAGCTGTCAAATTATTAGTGGGAAAGGATTAGCAGGGAAGGGAAAGTGTTTTTGTTTAAACATCTTATTCGTGTGCAAAAAAAAAAAAAATCCATTTTGACGTTCTTAGGTGGAAAAGTTCCATATTTTATAGAGAAAATACTAGGAAAATTTCAAGATATAAATGAAGAAAATTATAAAGCAAGATCAAAAGAAAATATTTGATATTACATAGTAAATATTTTTTTCTTTCACCCAGCTGCACATATTTTCTTGTTGAAAGTGTGGTTTTTTTCAGACTAATAGCTTTTTCATTCCATACTAAAATCAGATAAAAAGTAAGACTCAGAAATTCCCTGGAATTTGAGAAATATTCATCTGTGGCTCTGCTCCTCTTCACAAACGCATTACAATAACAAATAATAGAGATATCTGGCTGCACTGAAATAATAATCAAAATTTCGGTGGAAAAAGAAGTATTCAGTTAACTGGGAACTTGCTTCCCAGGGTTTTGACTCCTGAGAGGTTTGCCACCAACCATCTCAGCTGCTTGTCTCTATTCTTTAATGTTGTTCTTTTAAGTAGCAAAAAAGACCTTTGGCAAAAGTGGCCCCCAAATTGCATACAGGGAATGAAGTCTGCCATGAATATGGCATGAATAGGTGAGGTGATAACACAGCACCCACAGATCCTTTTATAAGGAAGGTTTTGCTGTGTGACAGCCACTGGGAACATCTGAGCCTGCTGCTGCATCTAGTGAGACAATAAACTTCTCTGCTCCCAACCTTTTATGTTTGACTTAATTGAAACCACTGCAGAAATTTCACCTTCCTCCAAAAGCTCAGAGTGGAGGAGGATGCTTTGAGCATTGGCAGCAAAGGGTTTTTGGTGAGTCTATCCCTTTCCAGAGGAGCAGTAGCAATCCCAGCCCTCTGCTCAGCCCCTTTCCAGAGGATGTTGCACAACCCGGCTGCATCATGTTCTCGCTCTGTCATGTCCCTTCCCGAGCACTGTCGTAAACAGCATCTTATTCATGTCAGTGGCATGTGCAGAGGAGAAACATCACATGGTGATCCTGGGAGCCAGGGCCAGGAAAGGGAATTAAAACTGCGCAATGTGAATGACACCAACTCTGGGGCTGCTCGACAGCGGGTTTTCCTTTATTGTGTGTGTGTGTGAAAATGGTAACAGGCTTTATCTCACATGAAGAATTAGTTTCCTGTTCTAATAATAGCAATAGTAATCATAACAATAGTCACAATAAAATTCCCTCCGTATTAAATGAACTTTTTTGGGTTCCAGCATCATCTAAGCATTCTTCCCACCCCCTTAAATCTATAAACCAAAATAACCCCAAAGAAATCAGCTCAGTTTTATATATGTGAAAATATGCTGAGTGAGACTGGCACTATCTCCCATTATAAACCCAAAAAGGGATTTGAAAAAAACCCAAGGCAATTAAACCCCTCAAATCAGGGAACACCACTGCTGGGATGCAACGGAGTGCCAGGGATTGGGGGAGATTTAAATATTCAATGTTATTGTATAGCAAAACTTTATGTAAGAAAAATAATGATGTTGAGTTCTGTAGCTGCTAGATGTATTCAATAATTTTTTATTCAAATATAAATATTTAAGATACTGAAAAGCTGCTTTCTCTACTCCCTTAAAAATTCCAAACTGTACGACCAGTTCCCATAAATGACTAATCTTATTTTAAATGAAGCTAATTTTTGGCTAGGTCTTGAGAAGAAAAAAATATTGGATCAACAACAAAATCTATATTTTTCCCCCCACACTGTATCTTAAAAATGTATCCAGACTAACAGCTTGTTTCCAGATGATATTGGATGCTCCTTTTTGTTTCCAAAATCGGGTTTTTGAATCTGGTTGTGTGACATGGAGATCAGATACAGGTTCTAGATCATTTTTACCCCCTGCACTTTGCAAGATGCAGGTTGGGGGATCTGCACAAAGTGCTGGAGGGTGGGGGAAATAAAGGAAAAAAAATCAGGTTTGGAAAATCTGCGGATTTTAAGTGGAAAAGTGCAGTCCTTCCCCCCTGTGGCGGGTGGATTTATTGGGTGTCATGATGACACAATGTGTCTATTTGCAGGCGAAGAAAGCCCCCTACTTAACCTTCATCTTTTTGTGTGTGCACGTACCAGAAGGCACCACACTGTTGCTGGAAAGCAAATAATTAGTGACATGTTCTGTAACACCATTGCTATTTAAAGCTGAATCAGTGGGTTAATGCTTCTCGAAATGTGACATCCGTGAGGGATTCTCGCTTCAGTACTGTTAGTCACTTGGTGGTCTCCGGAGTGACAGGATCAATGCCCTGAGTTTTAAAAGTCTTGGCTGCAATAGGAAACAAGTGATTATTGGAGAATTATTTCTTTTTTTTTTTTTTTTTAGGGGGTGGATCCTGCAGGAGTTGACTCTTTCTGCCCAAGGAGCCCCGTGGGAGATGCTGGTCCTCAGCCTTTTTTGTGACCTTCACCCCAGCACACGGCTCCCTGCAGCCCCTCTCCTCACAGGCTGGTGGGGTAAGGACAAGCAGGAAAAGCATGTGGGATCAACTTCTGAATTGCAAAATCCCTGAAGGCAGAGCCCAGGACTCCCAGGACATCTGCAAGGCACTAAACACCCTGACAGGCTGAAAGAAAGAATGAACCCCGAGACTTTATAATTACACACCAATGATAGAGAGAGAGACTCTGTGGTTGGTTTTGGTCAAGAACTCAAGCAAAGCCATTCTTCACTAGGGCAAATGACCTGAACAAAACTCTTTGCATGAGTGAGAATAAAATCCAAAAGCACTGAAAAAAAGGGGAAAAAAAAAAAGAAATAAAAGGAAGAAATAAAAGAGTCAAATCACATTTTACTTCTTCTTACCCTGGAGATTGACACAGTAGCTTTTTTTTTTTTTCTCCTTCCCATTTTCCATTAAGCTGGTTCTTTAAAACACATCTGAACTTTTCCCATCCTGACGATTCCCACGGACAATTGGCAGAGAATCTAGGACAACTTGCAATACTGGGATTTTTTCCAGGCATGAGTAACTTGTTAAAAAGCCACTATTTCCCTAATACTAACAGTAAACAGAGTTCACATCCACATGAAATCCTCTGTGACCCATCGGGGAAAGTTTTTTGTATATTTATACAGGGAGATATATGAAATCATTTAATTCCTTTATCCATCAAGCACTTGGAACTCAGCATGTCCGTTTATATTTCACTTATAAAAATAAATATACACATGCATGCCAGGCTAGATTTAAAGGTATCCTTTTCCCCCAGTTGACAGCTCCATGCCTGTAGTTTTATAAGGGAAAGCTTTAGAAAGAACAGTATTTAAAATAAAGTCAGTGAGCCATGGTTTATGTCATGCTGATGAAATATAACTCCATCACACCTGCTGTTCCTACTACTTTGGGTGGTGGACAACTCTATTGAGTAGCTACTTCCCAAATTTCTGAGCATTTAGGAACTTGTGCTGTTGGGAAAGCAGAAATTTCAGACAGACATCTGCTCCATAGATATATTAAATGCACAATGATTTCAAAAAATCCCCAAATGATCTCTACATTTTTGGACCTATTGATTTTTCTAATTAAGCTAAACCTATTTTGGAGAACAAAATTCAAATTGTGGTAACATTTGAAGTTCTGCCCACACTGTATCCCGCCACAGGAGTGGGTTCTACCTACTCAAGAAAGTTGAAACTATCTAAAAATAGATATAACCTATTAATTATTTCAAATTCTTTAATGGTGAAAAATATCAGGAAGCCCTTGTAAAGGGCTCAAATGTGGATGTATTTAGGGATGGAGTAAATAGGTGTCATCAGACTGAGCTGATGGACTTCATTCCCTTTTCAAGTACAGCTACAGAGGCCATGTAGATGTTTCCACTGGGATGATACTCACTGTTGTAACCATGTATTTTGGAAGCTGAAGAGAAATTGAGAGCACAACACCTCATCCACAATGCCACACCTCTCCTACTCAAATCTGCTTTCCTGGCTGTGCCTCAGTTTCCCTACAAGAAAAAAAAAACACAACAGAAAGAGAAAAATACTTTGTAAAACACTTTGAATTTGTTTTATCCTAATTATAGTAATGTAATCCTAAATCATATGGCTAGAGTTGTGTGATATAAAGACTCTTCCACGTTTCTGACTTTTTTCCATTCAAAAAGGATGTGAAAAGGCAAAGTTGTGATTTCTTTCTAGTAAGGATTTTCAGAAAATATTGGGGTTTGGAGGAATCAAAAGAAAACATGTTGGCTTGGGACTGCTTTCCTCTTGGAAGGTTTTGTCATTCCCTCACATTCCCTGCAACTAAAATTAGGTGTGTTTCTCTAGTATTTTATGGGCAGCTCTTGAGTCTGTCCACAAAATGTCATTCTCATTAACAGGAGCCGTTAAAAAGCCTCTTCCATTAGGCTGGATTTTCTCAGTGGATTGTGGTTTCTTTGTTTGTTGGCAAAGTGGACACTTTCCTTGGGAAAATACCTCTTAAAAAAAAAAGGGAATTATTTGGTGGGAAGAGCATTTTGACTTAAACATTCCCAGTCGGGTTCACCCTTCAGTACTGATTTAGGTGGGCAAGGTTGAACACTGACAGTGCCACAGACCTGAATGATTCCCAGCCAGCCCAAATCCTCCAGCTTTCCTTGCCACCTCTGGAACTACAGGCCACAAAGTACAGGGCAAAAGTGGAGCATCCACAGAGACAAGAGAAAAGAGGACATGGCCACAGCCATCCAGGACCTGAAGACTTCGGTCTCCAAACCCTGCAGAAGGAAGACAAATCAGGGTTTGTGTGTATATTCCATATGTTCTGCCTTTGCATGTCTAGGCATCAAAGTCTTGCACAAGAGAAACCTTTTCTGGTTGTTTTTTTGTTTAGTGGAACCCTTCATTCAGACTCACAGGACATTCTAGAAAGCTTTGAGGGTCTCACAACACGTTTCAGCCAAGAGCTTTTGTGTTTTCCTTCAATGTCTACATGGAAAAATGAATATATGTTAGTTTAGTGTTCACTTCTCTATTTCAGGAACACCCTTTAGAATTGATTTGAGAAGCATATTAGCAAAAACACATGAGGCAATGTCCCCTCTGAATTACTCCTACTGTATACCTGATTAGAAGCAGTAAAGTGATCACCTCCTCTGCATCTGAAAATTATCATTAAATTCATAGCCAACCGTCTATACAGAAGGAGTTATTGGGGTCTTTTCGTCATTGTGCCCATATCTATTGTCTGGTGAGAAACCCTGAAAAACAATGCAGATCTTTTCTTGGAACTATGGTATATGATCTCTCCCACTATAGTAGTGATCTAGCAATAAAACAAACCAAAACCAGAAAGAATTGGTTCCATCTCTGAAGGCTTACAGCAAAACATTTGCTAGAGTTTTATTAGTTCTGGCATAATGAAAAGAATTTCACATTTAAATAAAATAGAAGTATGGTAGTTACAGCAACAGGCTGTATTTTTGCTCTTTGGATGAAACGTTTCAGTCTTGCTGGGAATAAGCAGATCTCTTTTCCCAGCTTCTCAGGAAGTCAGTGCCAGTCTTGTAAACACTTTCAGATCTTCTCAAAGTACAGCTGAGGCCAGAGCCAGTTTTTCCTATGCTGTTACATTGCTAACTGTCCCCATCTAATGGATATTCCTTTGACAGGCCCTGAGAGTAAAAGATATTTTACCTAAACCTGCCCCACCCCCTCCATTTGTGACTAAATCTGGAGGAGGGATTTGAACCCCTCCTTTCAGCATTAACAATGTCCTCAGCCTCCCATAAGGTCATGTTTGAGGACTTCCATGAGAAGGAACAGGGAGCTGTTCTGTGGGAGCTCCTTGTGTTTCATTCTCATGGAGCTCAAGCAATTTGAAAGGCTGAGAAAGTCAGTGTAATGTTTTTCTCTTTATTTGTGGTGCCTTGAATTATTTTTTATGAAGTTATTTGTACACATTTCAGCGTTTCCTGTTTGGGAGCAGACGTAGTGGCTAAAATACCATGAGAAAAACTTCTTATCCTGATGGCAATTTGGATCTGGCTAAAAGGAGTATGCAGTTAAAATCCTCACACAACTCCTGTTTTTTATCCAATGTCTCCCTTGATTTATGACAAAAGATGTGTTCTAACTGATGGACCAGATATTTTCTGATTTTGAGACCACACAAATATTGAAAGTTTGGCTCCTAGCTGGACTTTGAGGTTTGTAGTTTCATTAGATAGTATCGAACAAGTAGAATGTCAGCGTGAGATTAAATGACTTTAGGCAGGCAGATTTTAGGCTGGTCTAATCTGAAAGTAAATCTTGCTTTAATTTGTAAAAATGGTATGTTTCATTTCTATGTCCCATCAACTTATATACAGTTTGTATTCTATATGCTACAGATGCTGTCAAAAATACTATTTTCCTTCAATAGTTTCTTATGTCACAGACCAGAATTAGGTTGTTTTTTTTGTTGTTGTTGGCTCAGGGCAAATGAAAGAATGCAGCATCAACAGATGCACCACCAAACAACCCAGTTCTGTCTGACTTGGTCCTTGGCATCTGTGTGCTATTTCTGTCAAACTCAATCAAACCGAGTGTTAATTTTTGAAGCAAAACCTCTGTGATTATTTCACTTGTGATGTAAGCCAGATCTAACCTCAGGACTGTCAAAGGCCAGAAGTCAATGACCCAATTTTACATGCCATGCAGCCCTCTATCAGTTGCCAGTGCTTTTCCCGATAACTCATTCCTGCTCATGTAGATTGTTCATTCTTTGTGACATTTGTTATTGATGCCAAATACAGTATATTTGAATTTATATAAAATTCAGCCTACTTGCATCTTTAAGAAGCTTTTCCTATAGCACAGTGTGGTAAATAGATCCCAGAGTGTTTGTCAGGTATGTATAAAACCTCATCCAGACAGGAATCTCACTTTGCACAGAGAAATGCTTCTTAGAGCAACCACAATTGAATGCCAGAAATCCCCAGTTGAAAAGTTTTAGTGAGAAATTTGTGTTTGGTTATTGCACTTATGGATCTTTCTGTAAGTGCTCACTCACTTGGAATATAAAATGGAGTAATCTTCATATTTTAGGATCTTTCTACTCTGTCTGTACTGTAGAGCCCAGAGGGACAAAATTTTGACCTGGATTTCTGTGCTCACCTGAGCTGAACTTGTGTTATGGTGGTTTGTCAGTGTTGGTGTTATTTGATTTTTTACCTTTTTTTTTTCCTGCTCCTGAGGCCAGGAACGCAAAACTCTACCAGGACAAATTTAGTTTGTGCTTTGCAAAACTAGTGAATAGTAACCCAAGTCAGTTAGAGAATTTCAACAAACTGGAAAAGTGCCATGCTAATAAAAAAAAAGGAGAGAGAAAAGGGCAGAGTTGCTTCATATGCTGATAATATCTCCCTAGCTTTCTTTTGATCAGCAGGAGCACTGTGTAATGAGGCAGGGGAATGTCTTCTCTCTGGGAATGCAGTTATTCAGAGCTGGTGACAGCATGAAACCTCCACATATTTGGTCTCCCAGTTCCACCTCTTCTGCTTTTGCAGACCTTATCTCCCCCGTACAAAGACTGGTTTTGGGGAAATCTTTCTTTCTAGGACAGCAGAAGGTTCGCAGCCATCTGTGAACCCTGTCTTGAGTGGAAAAGATGGAGAGAAGATGAACTAAGGCAGAAACAAAAATAGACTTATTTATGTACAGAATGATAGTAAATAAATGCAAGAGAGCTAAAGAGTATTAAGTAATCTGTGAATCAGTCATTGGCTGAATTAAATTCAAGCTGGTTAAAGAACAGCAATTTAACAGAATTTCATACCGAAATTCCCTCTAAGGTTCAGGTCCTCTCGAAAGTACTGAGAGAACTCAAGCACTTCTTTAATGCATAAACTATTTACTAGAGCTAGATGGAAAGGTAAGGCTAGGAAATAACTAGTTTTTCCATGTTTTTCTTCCTTATCCAGCCCCATTTTCTGACAAAATTTATTAAAGCAATGTATTTTTGACAGATTGAACTGAAGTAATTATCTAGACACTGTCAGTCCCTTACATATTTTCCTTTTGTTATTGCTACATATCCCAAATCCAGAGAAATATAGGATATTTTCTACAGCTGGCTTGCACACAGAGCCTACAGCATGTCAAAAGTTAAAAGCAGTCAGGCTGTGATGGTATCAGTGGCTGCTGGTCTCTGAACACAATTCCAAATGCACAAACCTAATTTCAGAACAATACATTCCTTTCTTTTTTTGTTTGGTTGGTTTTGTTTTTGTTTCTGTTTTTTTCCTTTTTTAAACCATAAACTTCATGAAAAGGATCTGATATATATATATATATTACAGCCACCCAGGGCTGAAAAATAAAATAATGTGGTATTAGCAGTGAAACAATAATCCTGCTGCCAAATGCACAAATATTCACTAATAACTGCTTCTGTCCTGCAGGCCCAGAGGAGTGCTTCATCTTGTTCTTCTGGCCTGGTTTTTGTCAGAGGGGCTTCCTTTAAATCCACCCTCCACTCAGCCCTTCACAGCTCCCTGGTTCCCACCAGCCCACTCTGTCGAGGTGTGCTGGGCTTGGTCCTGCTGCTGGTCTCCATCGTGGGAGGTCAACTGGGGCACCAGGAAAGAATGTGAAAGACACACAGCCTCCCACATTTGCTTTTCCTGGGGTGGTGCTTGCTATGTTTGCTTATTATAATCAAATAAATGTGATGGATACTCACATACACCTGCAAACACACGGTGTTCCCCAGGTGGAGGCAGCTGCAGAAGGAGACCACCATAAACAGCACTGCCTAGACCTAAAGGGAACATCTATGAAATTAATTGGTGCTTTCAAATAAAAGGCATTTAATGTGAAACTGATAAATCCATTAAATGGGTATTAGGACTGCCATGGCTTTATTCAGGCAAAAGATTTATTCGTGGAACACTTTGCTATTGCCTGTGCAGTTATCAGTGAATAATGATCTGGTGGTTTCATGCCTGAATTCCAGGTAGATAATAAAAACAAAACAAAAGGATTAATGCAATTTATTTATTTCTCTTCCCTTTCTATGTGTGCAACCCCCTGCAGAGCTGCAGGCATGCAAATAAGAGCGGAGAAATTGGTCTGATACTGTAACTCCTGTGTGACTGTGTATGTTTGCAAAGCTTTTGTTTTGTCACTGTAAGTGCAGAGAAATTGTGTGAACACACCAAATTCACCAGTATGAGCTCAAGGCATGCACTGGTCAAGGCACAGCCTCCCCAGCAATGCCCTAAAATCAAGTCTCCAACCAAAACTCCCCAATATGTCCCACAACTCCCCTCGATGCTTTGTTTTGCCTTTTGGGTCCCCAGTGTTCATGTCCACACAAAAGCATGTACTGTCCATATGGGTAAACCTTCAAAAATGCTCTGATTTTATCCACAAGAGCAGCTGGGAGACATTGTGGTTTTCTTTCTTTTTTTTTCCTTACCCTCTGTTTTTTTTTCTTTGTTTGCTGCCCCCCATCTCTGACTTGGAGGGTCAAGTCCATGGCAAGTTCATTTCTGGGCCAACTCTGCCAAATTATATGATGTGAATTAATGTCTAGTAGAGCTTAGAACAGCAAACTCTGATTTAAGCTCTTAGGTTGAACTTGTCTACAATTGTTGAGGTGAAAGGCCAGTTCATACCCATTAATTAACCTAATCCATCTCAATCTACTTTATTTTATACCTTTTAGGGTTTGTGACTCTAAGAAATATATTTAGATAAAGCAATGATGTTAAAAACCAGGAACATTACTAAAGACACTCACCACCCACCATTGGTTTATATTAGAGATCACTTCAACCATTTTTTAAATGTTGGGAATTAATTTAATCATATATTTGTTACTCAGTTCCAACACACGGTGCAGTTTCCTATCCAATTGATTCAAATAGGCAGTCCATTAATGTCAGGGCTATTTTTGATTCTGACTTTTAGTCCATTTGTAGTAATTTCATTAATAGACAAGCATTATTGTAGGGCTTCCTATGATTTTTCCTTCCACCTCCTCTTTCATTGTGGTTTTAGTGCTAAAACACATGAAAATGAGGGAGCGCAATTACCTTGTGAAATCTGAACCTAAACACAACCCCTAAGTACAGCTTTTAGGGGCTCTTGTGTATATAGCAGCAGGCAGAGAATATTCAGAAAGATTAGCAAGGTTCAAGCTTTATCTAAAAGCATATGGGAATTTCTTAAGAGGATCTAATCTAAAAATAGGATTAAGACATATTACCAGATGTCTATCCCCTAAATATTCATTTTTAAACTGAAGATATTTAATGACTGAGTAATATTTAATAAGTTATTAGTTGACCGTAGAGGCTTCTGAAATTGAAATTTCTCGGAAATGTCTATCACGATAATAATTAATAAGGATTCTAAAACAGCATCTTCATTGCAATGGTTTTCTGCCATATTACAGGAGCTCATTTTTAAGAAGTATGGGCTGTTTTATTATTTTGAGATTTTTTTTTTTTTAATAATATACAGAGAACAGGAAATCACAGAAAATACCTAACATTGAAAATTCCTAAAGTCAGTCTCCTCATTTAAGGGACAGCAGGTCTTATTAATCTCAAAATCTACAAAAAACCTGGACCACATCTGAAGAAATAATTTCTGAAAGATTTAAGTTTTCTACAGTCAGATAGGTGAAGAAAAGCTGAAATAATGCTAGTACAGGATTTCCAGTACAGTCGGAAATGTGGGAACATACAGATAAGCCCTTGTCCACTTTTGCATTTGGATTTCTGTCTCAAATTTTCCAGTACTTATCCATACTTGAACCTTGAGTTGTGGGGGGTTTTTTATGCTAAAAGTTATGGTAAATCCAAAGGCTGGGCTCAGATAGAGGTTACCTGCTCAAAGTTACAAGGTAAGCTAAAATCAGAGTTCTCCTGAGAAATCTCGCCTTTTACTCTCCTATAGGCAGAGATGTCTTAAGCCAAGTCATGAATATAATTCAAGTACATTTCTTGTGATATTTGGACACATGTTTCACAGAGGAGAGGAAGGATATAATAACAGGGGGCTCTTTATTTTTTTTTCTCTCCTCTGTTAAAGTTTTCTAGAAGTCACAGATTACTATAATAAAAAAAATATAAATATTTCAACCACTTTTATAATTCTTAGACTTTCTCCTGAAACTGAAGGCTATATGTAGCTTCAATAATTTCTAGTTGCACCAGTTCCCTCACCCGGAGAAATGTGGTGTCCTTCAAGCAAAAATATTGGATTTGTGGAAAACCATGAAACTTGTAGATATTTCTAGATTTTCACCCATTGCTGTAGCTAAGGAGCAGCTCTGGAAGATGAGAGGGAAGACTGGTGATGGGAAACTGGAGGAGCTGTAGTAGCCTTGTAGTAACACCTGGAAATAGTGCTCCCTTTTCCCTCCCCTTCAGACCCACCGGAGGCTGGCACATAAAACCTGAGCCACAGCTGTGCTTAGGGGGGAAATTCAGCTGCTGTGCTTTATGGTGGTTGTTTTGAGCCGCTGATAAAGCCAAGCACCAGGGAATAGTTTGTTTGAAGTGTGTGTTCTCCGTCCTGAGCAGGATGGGAATTATCGGTTTGTACGTCAATCAGATAATCACGGTGGAGAATAGCTGGCAAGTGAGATGTTGATATTTTGGCTCAGGGATGAAGAGGACTCTTTCTTCTTCCCCTTCATGTACCTAAAATTTTGGCTTCTAGCAAACTGGAGAATCCAACACACGTCCAGGCTCTTATTATGTTTTATTGTGTTATATTTTATTTTTTGTCCAGCCAGAATAATTAGTTATAGGAAAGAAAATACAGTGCAGCAAACATTCCTGGAGAGATCTTTTCATTTTTTTTTTTCCTTCATCCCTTGCCAACCACAGGCTCTACACTTGGCTTCTCAAGCAGGAAGAGAGAAGAAAAGATAAAGGGACAAAAAAACTTTGACAGGGAAGAGGCAGCACCTCATGCTTTAAATATTTTTGCTTTCATTGGTGAGAGGTAGAAGACATGAACCCGGGGCTGGACTGAATGCAAATGTTGCATGTACTTTGTGAGGCTCAGTGCCCTAATATTCAGCCCTCAGACAGGTTAGCTAATAACAAAAATGAAGCCTAGTCCAGCAATTAGCCTGCTATTATGAACTTCATAAATGTGAGTTCAAATCCTTGTTCTTGTCCTTCATGAAATCATACAATGGTTTGCTTTGGAAGGGACCTTAAAGTTCACCTAGTTTCAACACCCCTGCCATGGGCAGGGACACCTTCTACTGGACCAGGTTATTCCAAACCCCGTCCAACCTTTTTGGTTCTTGTTTGTATATTGCACCTAAAAAGTTGCCTGTTTGAGACCAGATGCACGAAGATATTTATGAACCCAGATTTACACTGAAAATACAAATATGACATGTTTTTTAGGGATGGAACCTGCATGCCTGATTTTCAGCCTGGACCTGGCCTCTAGTCTCTTGTTACTTGTCTGAGTCCTAATAGCCCTTTTCCATACCAAAGCAGTTTAAAGTTTAAAATCAAAGTTTTAAAGAAAAATAAATTAAAGATTACACAAGTAGTGGAGTAAAAGAGGCGAAAGTTCAGCATTTCTGAGTGATGGGCCACACATTAGAAAGACTTATTCTCCTATGACCCAAAACTTCATATCTGTGTATATTTGTGAAATATGTAGCAGATTATTTTTCTAGACTACCCTAGTCCCATTCACTGGAAACCTAGAATAATTGAGTTATCTCAGGGGGATCATTCTGAGACAGGGAATTGCTCTTAGAGCTCACAGCAAATCACCAACCATAGATCCTTGGGTATATGCAGACTTCCACTGGAGCTTGAGAAGATTGTCTGCGTTGTAGATACCAACACCTGGAGTCTGCTTATCAGCCAAAAAAACTTTCTACCCTTTGAAAAACATCCTTCACTGATCTTCCTGATGTCACCCTACCCCCATTAACCACAGCTCTGTGACAGAGGTGGATTCACTGGCAGTCCTGCAGCTCCGGATTTCCAACAAATTACTCTTTGTAAGTAAGATGTGAGATGTGAGACTCAGATGGCACAAAGTGGGAAGGAGTGGTGGATCATGACACATGAATCAATCCCCTCCTCGAAGGTTAACATGTCTGACTGTGTACATATATCTGCCTGTGTGCACACTCAGGGGGATTCTGATCAAAGCTACCAAATCTTGGCCTGTATCTCCATGCTGACATAATTTTGTCACGGCTAAGATGATGTTCTGGTATGGGAAATAAAAACATAGAATAAAAAAGCTTTATTTGCACTCCAGATTCCATACAATCTTGCCTTATGCATTCTTTACACTGGCCCTCTTCTTTCCATCAGTTGCCAAACTAAAGTTTTGTACTGGGCCATTAAAGAAAAAGTGAAAACAAAAACTTTTGTTGACATGAACAGTTTTTTTTCTCTCTCTCTCTTTGCCACTGGGGCCTCAGCTAAAGTGACCTGAGGCTAAATAGGCTCTCAAAGAAAGCTTTCTTGCCAAAGAAATGTCATTGCTGTTAAACAGTACTAATGAATGCATAGATTTAGAACCTTATTTACATTGAAATTTGTTTAGTAAGCCAAGTTAGGTCTGAAAATTGGGACAAACTGTTTCCTCAATAATTTAATAACTCCAAAGACCTCGTCCATTTGAAAAAGGCAGAGCCTCAACATCCACTTACAAATGCAATGTCACGTTTCCCAAAATTGAATAAAATGCTAATAATACAGCAGATCCCCAGATCAGCAAGTAAAGTGGCTTTTAGCTCTGAGTTCAGCTGGAGACAGAGTGAATAACAACAGTCAGCTTACTCTGTCCTAAGCAAAATGGTTTTATTACATCAATTGCCTGTGTTTCAAGTGTTTTGAAGGGTTCACATTTATTTTCATAACCTTGCTGAATTTGGCACCCTTGCCAGCAATGCTGGAACTTTCAAATTGGGAGCTTTTCATTGAAACAGGCAAATTAACTCACTGGGTCACATTCCCTATATGAACTGCTTTTAATAGTGAGCCTTACCACCCATTTTGTGACAAACAAAAATCTATAAAGAAAAACAAATGAATTAATTTCAGTGAGTCCTTCCCAGGGGAAAGCATGTATCAGCTGGCTAACAAAATAAGGGAAACTTGGACAAATAAATAAAATGTACCTCCATCATACTCCTCTCTGAAAGTTATAGTGTCTGCTTTGTGGAAACCATAACATTTATTGCGGTCTTATGGATCAGAATTTCTGCAAAATTTGGTTTTGGTCTTCTGTGCCAGGTAGCCTTGGTGCAGAGGCTTGGATCTTTATCCAGGTGGAAACTCCACTACAGAAGGGGAAGGTCTGAGCTACAGAGCAGTTTCCTGCTTTGTCTCTGAGAGACACAACTGAGTTTTCTAGAATAAAGACAACAATTGCCATTTAAGGCAGACATTGGAGGTAGCATTGATTTGAGAATTTATTCTTAGATGAAAGTTGAATGCTCAATATATTATGAAACGTGGAGGGCCCTATGAAAGAGGCACCTATGCACACCTTATATTCCATTGTCATAGAAACCCTGCCACAGAGACAGATGCCACAGAGGTCAACTTTGATGCCAAAGCTTGAACAGTCACCCATCTTTTGGGGGCTTATGCTTATTTCACTAGGCTACAGTTATTATACTGATTTCGTGTCCCAAAATTTGCTCACAGTTTCCTGCTACAATAATTTTAAATGGTATTTTAAATGGAAATAAACAAATGCAATTGGGGCATTATAAGTCTTGTCCTGAAACTTGGGTAACCAGAAAACAAGAGAGACACCGGTAATGTCTATATATTTTAAATATGTCTGAAATATTGTATGCTGTTCCCACCCAGCAAACATTTTGTGGAACATGGCAGATCTCAGTCAAACTAGGAGCCTCCAAACAAATGTACCTTTCTTCACTACAAACTGTTAGGAAATACATTTTTGAAGCTGAGCCTCTATCAGAATATGATATTACATGACACTGTAACCTTTTTTCCTCCAGAAAACCACCCTTTATGAATAAAACATAGGTGACCTTTAAAAACTTAGCAGTTGTACTAGGTGATTGCATATTAACAAGCTTTTTGAGGAACTAGGACAGGCACTGTACATTTCAGTTAAGGACAGATAATAGAACTATTCAAATAATTTATTATTTTATACAATATAGGGAAATGTAAGAAAACTACCTCAACAAGAGTCTGCTTAAATTTTTGTACATATAATTTTATGCAGCTCGTTCCATTCATCTAAATTATACAGTCACTGCTAAATGAAAGACTTCCTTTTAAAGGACAACTCTGAGTCTCCTTTGCTTGAAGTTTATGAACAGCTTTGGTTTGAGGTCACTTGATTGGACAATTTGCAGTGACTACAAGGCATTTTTCATAGGTGATCAAAGGAGTCTGAGGCCTTCTGTCCTTCTTTTGCCAGGATAAAGGGTTTGGAGACAAAGGCTGAGCAGATTTAAATCAGTAGAAATGCAGGGACATCATGGCATATACAGCAATGTATGCGGGTAAAGAGGACTCGGTCCTTTGGCTGACTTTCTCCAGGAAAGGCTCTTGACTTTGTTTGATCATCTTTATTGAAGCCAAGTGAAGAAAATAGAGAGTAGGCTGACACTAAAGAGAACATTTCCACAAAGGAAATTAATAACATTTTAAAGTTTGAATAATTACACTGAATCTCATCTTCTTGCTTGGATCTTCCTTTACACCAGGTTCTCTCACTGGTTCTGAAGTCTTGTTATTTGTAGCAGAAATTTAGGGTGCTACTCTGATGTCCTCCAGCTCTTGATTACTCTAGCATGTTGGCATCTCTCTTTACTTATACATTCAGTACTTGGAAATCTGACAAATGAGAAAAAAATAATTGCTCAGCATTTTTTCTTATTTTTTTTTTCTACCTTAAGAACAATCCTGTGCCATGTGAGCAGGATTCCTTCTCCTACTGAAGGTCATAGACCTCATGCCATGCAGTCAATTCCCAGATTAGTAGAGATGAAACAGTAATAGTTCCAAAGCAGATTAGCCATTACAGAAATCCAAGTCATTATTTTAAAATTTGATACTCATTGAATTTGAATGTGTCAGTTGGAATCCTGGAAGGCTGATAAACCATGCCCCGTTCCTTGCTTTGTTTGTGCTGTCTCAGGTATAATTGCCTGAAGGTGACTAGATTTTACTTCAACCTTTTTCTCCCTCTTAGTATTAGAGCTACATCCAGGCAGAGAAGAGAAAAAAAACCAACACACTGGTATTCGTCATTTTATCATTTAGTCTCCTTAGGCTGGCTGAAAAGTTTCCAAGTGGGAGTCTTGGGGGTGTTGAGTGTGTGTAACTTTCCCTAGTGCAGGCAGAGCACATGATGGTTTATCCTTTGAGCCAGTGGGAGGGAAAGGGAAAAATGTTCCACCAGGCCAACCTGATAGGTTTTTCTCCAATGTGTCATTACTGTGTTTCAGAGCATCTGTGTTGCTGCCATATGAACTGGATAGGAACACAAAGTAATCAATTTCAGTTGAGAGCACTAATTTATCACCTTGCCATCTTTTATTGCAAGGTAGAGAATCTCTCTCTCTGTGTTTCTCTTCTGCCTTCTAAATGCAAAATCAGGATAATAAAGAAACAACCCCCCCCCCCCTTCCTCCCTCTCTTTCCTCTCCATATTTGTTTATAAGCCCTTGTAATTAAAATAAATGCTCTGAGAAGCAGAAATGTACATGATCATGCACCATCATCGCCTGTTAAAGGGCAAGAATTGTACTGGTTCCTACTGGAAAATATACAGGAAAAGTCCAAGTTTTAGCCACTTCTGCATTGCTAAGAACCTCCTCTTACTGCATAACCAGTTATTCACCAAACTGTGGCAGATATAGAAAACAAGTAGCCTTTAATCCTCTCCTATGAAAACCGTAAAAACCCTGCTTTTTTCCTTGGCATAAATATTTTCTATCAAGACTAGAAAAAACAAACATCAGTATGATGGATCCAGACTTTGGGTTGTTAGAAACAGCCTACACTTTGCAGTCTCATGCCCAAGAAAGATCCTGAAAGAGGTCATGCAAGAAGGTCAGAAACTTCTCAATTGTATGTCTACATGTTCTTTTGCAGGCAAACATGAGCTGGAATTTAAAGCCCATGAGTTGTTTTGGTTTTCTTCTGGCATTTCTCTCAAAGCAGAATTTTCCAAATCCCCACCTACTTTACATATAGCTTCCAAATAATATTTCTAACCTTCCCAAGAGATTTTTTAGCCTTCAGTGCAGGGAGGATCTCTAGTTAAAGCCAAGCAGGTTTTGGTTGAACACAGGTACCTGTGGATGGATGTTCTCTCAGGACTCTGAAAGATACATCTACTAACTGCAGATGTTTGGGTCAACCTGAATATGGTGAAACAACCTGATATCCCATCCAACATACTAAGTCTTGCCTTTGCTTGTTTTTCACTTTGCCTTTAAATCCCATTTACCTGAAACACTACTAACAAGTTTTATTGTATTCACACACTTTTTACTTTCTTTCTTTCAGTCTTCAAACCTTTACTGTAGATGTTAAAGTCTTTCATCACCATTTTCCTCAAAAACACCACCCTAGTTTATGCACACGCATGGATATGTATATATATTCTTGGAACCTGACATTCCTCTGCTGTTCCCAGTATATCTTTCTAGGCCCCAATTTCCTAACCAAAAGCACATTACAGATCTGATGCTTTCCACAGCCTAGCAGCACATCAATAAACTAGAGATTATTGTGCTTTGTCAGGTTTTATTTTGTAACGTTATGGGAAATTCTCTGCTGCTTTGGATGAGTGCATAAACTCTTATTGCCTGACAATTAACAGAGCTAGTAATAGAAAATGCAATGTAATTTACCTTAGTACAAGGGATTTTGGTTAACAAAAATTAAACTATTGAACTCTCCTCTCATAAGGGAAGGACATTGTCTCATTATGTGAGCAATTTTTTTTTTTTTTTTAGGCGGTTAAATAAATAAAAAACCTCGTACACAACAGGCAGTGGGTGCTGGGCCTTGGGTGGATTTATTATGAAGTCTATGTGGAATTCTTCTAATGTGCTTGCTTTGGAACTAGAAAACATGATCCCTTTGCAAAACAAGCATGCTGTAGCCTTTTGTGGGATACAGAGAGAGTTCACCCAAATAAATAATGTTGAAGGGGGAGTTCCTTTATGTGCTGTGTAATTTCACTGTGCTGGAGACAACTTCTTACCTCTGTTGCTGAATTAGGAAGGTCAGAATTCAATTCTCTCCCTCAGCAACTACTTACTATAAATGTCGAGGGGCCACCACATTACTCTGAGGACCAGTCAATCTTTTCTGTTTGACCTCCAAATACATGGCTTGTGTACTTTTGATCTCCCTGGCCTAGGAAGGTCATGTTTCTTTTCCCTTTTTCCTTCTCCTTCTCTTTTCTCTTTCCCTTATTTTTTTTCTTTTTCTACTCAGGAATAGAAATTAAGCTAAATCTTGGTACAATGAATTTAAGGTTGATGTTTCCCCCATCAATAGGGAATTTTATCCTGTTCAAAAGGAAACAGCATATAAATGAAACCATGAGGGAAGTGAGGCTGAGAAATTGGTATGGGGAGCTGGCATTGGGGTTCAAAGCACAGTCTTAAATTCCATGGTGCCTACTGTGAACCTGAACAAATCCATGGAGAATTTGCTTTGTCTAGACTATGTGAATGAGGAGTTTTATATTCACTGTGCTTTCCTGAGCATACCTAAAGAAGAACCTCAGTAAGAAAACATACTCAGCACTGCAAGCTTTAGCTCTGTCTCTTGAATATAACACAATTTTTATATTTTAAAAGGCTCCATTTGACCCATTGCTATTTTCAGGCCAAAGAAATGATCTAATAAAATTTAAGGCCATAATGAATAATTCTTTATAACCTCCTCATTTTGCATAGTTTCTTTACAGTGGGACTTTATATCTGAATCTTAAATGAGTGAGGGAGAAAGGTTAGTGTTTGTCTGTGCCTACATGTCTGTTTATTCACCCCTTAAGGCTTCCAGTTAGAGGATCAATCACGGTGCTCATGGTCAATGTTCTTCACTGGCACCAAATCAAAGTTTTTGTGAGGGTGAAGGGGAAGTTTGGTGTTTAAAAAATTAGAGACAGTTATTTAGCTAAGATGTTGCATGTCTATTTCATGCAATGTTTCAGTGGGGTTTATGTTCTTGATTTTGGAGGCCATTTAGATAATCCCAGCCTAACGTAGGGGTATTTGCCCTTCCTGTATAACCATGTGTGTGCACATGGGTGAGAAAGTCAGGAAGGTTTCAAGAATGGCTCAGTCCAGTTGAACATGGCCTTTACTGGGGAATTGGGTGTATTTGAACAGTGGGCTTTGTGAGAAAGGCAATAATAGCCTCACATAGACAGATAATGATGGATGTTATGGAATTGTGAATTGGGGTTTAAAATTGTGCCCTCCTGCCCTCAAACCTCCTTACACATACAAACAAAACAAAGCGGAGTTTGAGATGGAAGCTTCAGACTGGATTGGTTGAAAAGCTTCCCTTTTACTGAAGGGGGTAAGCCTGTATCAGATAGTGTTGAAATTGCCTACTTGACCCTTGTCTAACCTTCAATCCGGAACGCACAAAGTAGGACAGAGCTAATCCCAGCAAGTAGGTTTAAGCAAACAGACTAACAATTTACTACTGCTCAGAGAATGTCACTTTCTGAACTTTCTGCTCACGTGAGTTTGGAAGCAGGAGCCATTTAAAGGAGAGATGCATTGCAGGGAGAACACGAAGCTCCACTTCAAATCCAGTGAAAGCTCCTCACTCTTAACCACTGCTGGAGAAGACATCTGTGTCATTACTGGTGTGCATGGTGTAACACACATGATGTGTGACTTTCAGAGTACAATATAATGACTCTGCAGCAGGTTTTCCACTCTCACAATTTTTGTGAAAGCTGTCAGGTCTCCCATCAAGCCACGTACCATGACGCATAGCATTCTCAGCAGTACAAATAAAAATAATTACAAAAAATGTGACTTTGTGGATTTATTGATATTTATGAAGATTTTATTCCTATAAAACTCTTTATGAAGAACTTATTTTACACTGGAAACCTCTAGACCCTTCCTACATCACCTCAAAGCACAGAAGACTGGGAAAAAGGAAATGTGAAAATTCTTCAAACTTGTCCTGTCAGTTGGAGAAGTTTGTTTATTGTTTTGTCAAGGCCAGGTTGTGCTGATGTTGGCTAGGTTGATCTGACCCTTATTTCCAGTTAGTTCTGACAATTTAAATGCTTTTATCACATGGGAAAGGTACAATGCAAATGAGGTAGGAAAGTACTATTCAAATTGGGTAAAACTGCAGGATCATACTCATTATGGAATGGACTCTGACCCTCAAATATTACTTTTGTACATCACACAGGGTCAAATCGTGCTGACTTTTTTTAATGGGATATCCTTTTTCTATTTCAGTAGAACAACCTGTGAGATTATCTTTTCCCACTCCTGAACAGAAAATTTGTATAGTTCTGAATATAAATTGTAACCTTGTGGCTGTGCTCAACCATTGTTTTGTGGTTGCCAACACCAAAGTCCTCTCAGCTTTAGGGAGAGTTTGGATCTGATCCCATAGCAGGACATTGTTGCTTAGATTAATTTTTGATGTTCCCTGTTTCCAATAAGGCATCGTGATGATGAATGTTCTGCAAAATGTGGATAGAAGCTGACACAAAGAAATGATGATGTCAGGGTTGTTTGAGGGGTTTTTATCCATTATGAGGACCATACCACATTCCTTATTTTTCCTTGAGATTCCTGACTACAAATTTGGCCTACAAAAATGAAATACAATGTTGTTAAAAGGTTCATCAAGGAGAGAAAAAATTCTGGTTAAGAAATAAAATACATTCAAAGGCAAAAGAAGTGCAAAACTAGCAAGTGCAAAGCAAGCTGCCATAAATTACTGACAAAACGCAAACTGTAGTTATATAAGTCTTTGTTTGCTATTTTTTAATCTTTTTTTTTTTTTTTAATCATTTGTTACCCCATGAGAGTCTCTTTTTGAAGAGAGATCTGGTGAAATACCACCACCCTGAAGCAGGAATGAGGAGATTGTGAATGTTTCCCACTGAAATATACAGTGAGCTCATTAAAAATACAGTCAATTTTTTTAATAGCAAAATCATTTTAAGTTTGCTTATATGGTGCACATAAATCCGAAAGCCTGAATTATTGAGTGTTATTAAGCCTAATGCCTTGAAGTCTGCACTATTGTTCCCTCTGCACTTTCAAAGGCAGACTTTAGCTGCCCAGAGTCCCCAGAAATATTTTCATTCTCAAATGTATCTCCCAAATCCACTGAGCCTCTTCCTGAACCCCTCATCCTTTCCTCAGTCCTTTCCTGAGCTTTTCCAGGTAATGGAGCTGAACGCCCAGTTTTTGGAGGTGAGGTCAGATTAGGAAGATCATCCCAGGAAAAAAGGGGGAACAAAATCAATCCTGTAGACTAATGAGTGGAGTGTGGAAAGCCCAAGAGTTTGGATCTCCTCTTATCTGACTCCTTCTCGCACTTGCTTCATGCTGAATCTGCTGTCTTATCTGTTTCTCATTTTTGGTATGTGATTTTGTTGGCACTAACAGGGATTTTTTTTCTCCTCTCATTCTGGAAGACATGCCAAAGAGTGCAATGAAAGCTCATATGACAATCTTTTAATGGTATATGTGAAAGCATGAGGAATTTAAAAGGAAGAAGGAACATACTTGCAATTAAAATCACATGCTACATCCTGTAAATAGACTTTCACTGAAAGAGTCATATCTCAGGCACATGCTGCAACAGTTCCTACACATGGCTCTAGCTGTCATGAAACTACTTGCTGGTAAAATATTTACACATCCCCAAGCTATATACAGAAGGCACCTTCTTTTGAAGCAATGGCAGGGGGGAACTCAGTGGACACTAATTCCTCTCTATCATTTCCACTCCTTATAGTAAATGGAAACCAAAACAACCCTAACATTTTTTCAGTTGCCAGGTTACTTTGGTAGAATCACGTTTCTGAATTTGGGATGCAGCCTTTCACTCTCACACTTGCACAGAGATCTGCCCACATGCATCGTTACACTCCTTCGTTTCCTTTCCCGTTCCTGCAGGTTTTGGATCAAATCTGTAGATGAGGGCTGGCCCTGGCACACATACCCAGTTTGTCTTTGCAGCACAGCTCATTTCATCTAAAGAAATAAGCTGGAGCCATTGCAATCAGGTAGTTACAAGCAGCACCAGTCCAATAGTCTTGCATGGCCAAGAATTTCCATCCATTACTTCTGTTCCAGGAATGAAAAAACCCCATTCTTCTGATGTTTGTTGGTTTGCAAGTTATATTTATTTCTTTAAAAATATGAGTTACTCCTTCATGTAACATTGGCAGGCATTTGTTACTCCTCCAGACAACACAGTAAGGATGAGTGTGTTCCTGCAAGGCTGGCTGAACATGTGGACTTTCATGTCTAGGACTTATAGTGACTAAACAGCTTTGCAAAATAAGGTGTGTTTTTACCATAGCTTCAATGGGTTTTGCTGGCACAAAGACTTCTCTGAGACTTAATGCTGAAGAAATGCTAAATCCCATTTGGAAAACTAAAGCAAATGTATGTAACTTTGTCATAACTGGGTTGAGTTTGTAAAGATATTATTTTGAGATGATCAGTGAGATCCTTTACCAAACCATAGAATGATGTGGTTTGTGGTTGCCCCTAAACAGAAATTATTTTGAAGGTTTAGATTATCTGTATAAAAGAATAAGGTTAAAAGGGTATTTTCTCATTCATTTTATGAAGTATAGAAGGTTAGCTGAGGTAAGGTTTAGCATTAGGATTAAAGACATTACTCTCACATGTCATAGAGAGCATCAGAAATAACATCTCATACATCTTTCTTCACAATTAATTTTTATCTTCTATGTCTTAGACACTTTGCCCAAATTTTCAGGTCTCTTTCTTTCACTGAGATCTTTATCAATTGGAAAAGTACAACAGTCTTGAAGCTTTACTGTTAAGCCCATTTCCACAAGAAAGTACTGCTTTAACAAGGGTGGAAAATGCTCTCCTTAGAAGAGCAATTATCATTAAAGATTCATTATCAAAAGAGTAGTTACCTAAAGCAGAAAAGTATGAACAGTACCACTGATTCATTCTCCTGACAAAGGGTGACAGCAATCCCAAGATGAATATATTTCAAAGACTAATACAAATTTGGTCTGTCTGTCTATGGGTATAATATGTCTATTGCTGTAATACCAGATTGAGCACATCTTTAACTGATGCCAACAGGCAGGTACCTTTAATAATGATATATTTTACACTATGTGAGGACCTGTTCATATATTTGAACCAGTGGCTGAATTTTCTCTTTGGTTTTCAATTCCGGGTCATCTTCTCAAAAAGATTAACTTCTTCAGCAACATCTTAGAACTCAAAGTGAGCCTTCAACTTCACACCATAGGTTTATGTGCTTTCAAATCATTTGAGATTCCGCTGCTCTTAATCTGTAGACACATGTGGCACAAACTGTGATCTGCTTGTGTCTTTATAATGAATCATTTACATTCCTCTGCACCATATAAAGCACCCAAGCTAGAGATGACCCACACTTACTTTGTGTATGATAAGGATTTATTCACTCCCTGGCTCAGACCTTGGGAAAAGGAATTTTTTTCATAATTGTTTTGCTCCAGAGCAGATCTGGGGGGAGCCAAACATTAAGATTTATAGAGTT
Organism: Pseudopipra pipra; assembly: GCF_036250125.1. Lineage (NCBI taxonomy): Eukaryota > Metazoa > Chordata > Aves > Passeriformes > Pipridae > Pseudopipra > Pseudopipra pipra. The sequence goes on along the minus strand of NC_087560.1, from coordinate 16,189,005 downwards.
CTTTGAGGTTTTTAATTTAAGATAAAATAGAGATGTGTATCTTTTAGAGTATATATCTGTATATACACATTAAACTCTAATTGTATACAGACTTATTTGTATCAGCTTTAAATTATAGATTCGGCTGATTTTAGTAGAAATTGAGACCAGTAGATTGAATATTTGTTAGTATTATCTCATTAAGTCACAATGTACCTTTTAATGTGAAAATAATAACACAAATAAATTCTGCTTTGCCAAGAAAAATAATATAATGACAATAACCAACTGCGTTGGCTTTTTCTCATGTCAGAGTTGGGTGGGAATGCCAGACCAAATTATAAAGTCCTTCCCCAGGCACAAAACTCTCAACAAAATCAATGAGGGTTTGTTTAAATAAAGATTTAATTAAATCCACAGAAGATGTCCAGTTATTGGTCACTTTGCTCAGGATGAGAATCTTAAGGAGACAGTTGATTCTTTCCCATCACTGCCATTATATAAAAGTTATTTTTGCTGGGCTATATTCCTTCACCCCCACCCCCCAAGCAGTTCAGAGACAATAAAACACCAGGAATCCCTGAAGAGTGGTAAAATGCTGACATGATTTAAGGAGGAAGACTCTGATAAGAAGATAAAAATCTAATAAACAGAGTCTGGAGGACCTTGGCAAGTCTCAGCTGCTTGCCAGTGTAAGCAAAGCCCCTCCCAAGGAAAACAAAGGGAACCTTAATCTCAAGGACATTCCACTCACAAACCATCTGAAGGAGAAAGTCAAGGCCATGACCTCTGCAGTCTGAAGTTATGAGCATACTGACAAGAAAATATTTGACTTGGTTCAAGAAGCAAAATCAGTCATTGGATTTTTTAATATCTTTTTTTCTTCCATGAGAGACAAAATAATACAGGGCTGTGTTACGTGTAAATGTGCGTATAAACACGCCTCTTCTCACCATTAAATGGAAGGGTTATTCACATGCACAGGACACATGTATATTATTATTATGGATGGTATATACATTGAGTCCAATGATATATACATTGAGTGAAATATCTACACCCCAAGACTTCCCCAAAATAAATAAGTGAATTGTGTATGACCACTGTATTTTTGACCGGACAAGACACAATGTCAGCAGATTAAAATGTTGCCTTTATGTTCTCATGTAACTTTAGGACACTTAAAAGCTTCTAAGATAGTCAGGCTGTAATTAGTTACAAGGAGTCTAAATTGGTTCAGATAAATCAAATGGGAACACAAACCAGCATCTAACAGCCAAAGTTTTCTCAGGCTGCAAGGATTCATTGTCTACTTTCATCACCATCTACTTACCCTTAACACTCACTCTCTGGCCCTTCTGTGGATGCTTCACATGTTTTTAGCATTGGAAATGAAGACATGAGCAACTTTTGGAAAACGGGGTCCTCAGAATGCCCCACAGCACTTTTCTGACATTTCTGTTCAGGTTTGAAAGGCCTGTAGAGTTTAGGTACTAAAGACACACAGGAAGACACAGGATCTTCTTGGCTCCCCGGGTGGTGTGGAGTTTGCTCTTGATAGTCACCATCCCTTGGCATTCAAGCTCAGATTTAAGAAATGTAGATGACTTCTGAATATGGCTCTTCAAACCAGCACAGTCCCATAAAAGCTCTTTCCTTTTTTACATATTGCTGTTTATTCATAGGGACCCATAAATTTTCCTTCTCTGGGAGGAAATTCTCCCTTGGTGCAGGGGATTAGGATGTGGTGTGTCAGAGTCTGCTCACTTATGAGAAGATCTCCAGCTAAATATTTCATACAGATTTTTAATGCCCCATTTGTTTCCAGATGCTGGTAACTTTATTAAGGTTAATTGTAGTGCCCTGAGACATGGCTGTGAAGCACATTATTCACACACACTGTAGCAGCTCACTAATCCTGTAGGTTCCCTTACCAATGCCTAACACTTTGATTTCATCACTGGAAGTTGTAATCTTCTCAGACCAGCAGAAATGTCTTGAGGTGCAGATCACTAAGACATAATGTCAGATATAAGTAACCCCCTGCATATCCACAGAGGATCCAGACTGACCCCAGCTCTTCTTAGAAAAATAATTCATGCAATCCGTGGATAAGAATGATCATTACTTTTACCAGTGCTCCACCAGAAGCCAGGAATTTGAATTTTGAGCTGTGGGGGAGTGAGTTGTACAACATAAAGAGAAGCAAGGATGATCTGTTAGAGAGATAAGCCTGACAAGCAGAATTTGGGTTCAGCGTGGGACTAGGCTAGCATCCGTCAGAAGTCTGAACTAATCTGAACTGAACCCTGCCCCTCCAATAACCTGCCTTGTTGTTGTGGCACCTGATGACATTTTCTACGGTGTTGTGTAATGACTTAAGGGCTGTAATGGGTTGCATGCTGTTAAATGTCATCAAATGCCATGAATCATAAACAATCCTGGCTTCTAAACCAGAGATTAGGGATATTTATGAAGTTTAGTCTCAGTTTGGGTTTTCCAGACTCTTGAAGTTCAGAGGGTTCCTTTTATTCTTCCTTTTTTCCTTTTTTTTTTTCCTTTTTATTGCTCAGGCTGCTTCCTGCTGCCGTGATTGACCCTGCTGCTAATATACCCAAACTGCAGAGCTTGATGTTAATCCAAAGAAGTTGAATGCCTGAACTGATTGCCTGCTGACAGCCAGTGTAAAGCCCAAAAGCATGACTGCAGATATTGAGATTAGATATCAGAAGAAAAAAAAAAAAAGGAAAAAGAATTAAAAAAAGAATTCAAATGTTTCTTCTCTGCAGAAGCATCAGGAAACAATCCCCATTATCCCACTCTTCAAGTGCAATTTCTGGTTTCCAAAATTTTGCAGTGTTACAAACCTTTTATTGATCCTATAAGGATGAAAACAGATACAACACAGAAGCCGTAAAGCACAAAGATAAAAGAGGAATAAAAGGGACAAGGCACTTACTGTTGTTTGTTATAGTCTTGAAAGGAATTAAATGTAGGAAAAAAAAAGGAGGAAAAGATAAGCAACATAAAAAGCAGAGAGGAGGTGCAAAATCCAGGTTTGACCATATTTACACTGATTGACATTGCCATGTTCATATAGGAAGATGTTCCATGGGATAGTTCTCTTGATCCTTGCTTTTGTTTTACTTTATATGAATCTCCTAGAGAAAGGACTGAGGATTAAATCTATATTCAGTGCTATACTTCTGTTCACCTATAGCTTTACTGGAGGAGACGAGGGAATTACACACACATGTGCACACAAATGCTCTCCAATGCCATTGAATGACTCCTCTGGTCATGCTGGGTTATGGTGTTTGATACCTTCAGATGCACCTTACTGATCCCATTTGGATTTGTTCTCCCCATTCTTATTAATAGTCGTTTGATAAAGATTACCCATTTATAAGTGACACAGATCTCATGTTGTCTGCCAGGTCATCTGATGCTGTTCAAGAGAAATGTCCATAAGACTTATTTGAAAGCTTTTTTGAGCCAAATTGGAAGCACTTTGGTGAAACTCCTAAGAAAAAAAAATGACTTAACTGATATGTAAAAGACCTGATTCTGCCCAAATCTGTTTTTTCACCTTCTTATAGATGTATTATAGCAAGCAGCATTGACAGGGAGCAAGTGTAAATATTCATTAATAATGACAAATCATTCTGGATGCTGCACACAAGCAATAAAGGCAGGTCATCCTGTGTAAATAAAAAAGCAAATGTGTCTGAAGTTTTAATACATTATTCTGGTGTTTCCAAAACACCTAAATGATGTGGAACTCCTTTAGACACATTTGAAAATCCTGTATTTGGGCAAGCTGAAAGCACCTGAAAGCAACTGCTTCAAACCCAGGGCTAAAAGCAAACAGTTTGTGTTTATATGCTACTCTACAGCTGAACCAAGCTCTTAGAAGTGTAGGCAACCATCCATCCCTCTTCAACTCTCCCTCCCCAGCACTCCCTAAACTTGTATTAGGAGTTGAGGAAGAAGTCAGAGGTGGTTATTGTGCACAAATCATCTGCTGGCTGAAGTTTTTGGTGGCAGCCAAGAGAGAAGAAGGAAAAAAAATTAGAAAAATTTCAATTTCAGGACCATTATTATTTTCATTAATCATAAGAGGCGCTGTCACCCCTGTCCTTATTCTTTAGAGGGAGATCTATTATACGGTCCATTTAGTCCAAGCCATATTACCTCATATGTTTTCCTGGCTGACCAAATAAGACTTAAGAGATAAAACAATTTACTGTTCATTATGATCCGTGTCACTGGAATCAATCTATTAACCTACATTAACTGGATATGTGACGATAGCTCAAATACACGCTTCTGCGATTTAAAAAAAAGAAGGAGAGGATAAGGGAGGGGCTGGAGGGAGGGGGGTGGGAAGGGAGAGGGAGAGAGAGGGGAAAGGAAATCAAGGCCCATAAAGTGCAGCAGACGTATAATTTGCCAAGCGAATACAACTTCATTTTCCAGCGGCCACTGCTGCGCCCTCCACATCTTCACGCAGCCCCTGACCTGTGAAGAATTCTAACAAATTGGCTTCTATTGTGAAGCCAAAAGGTGCCATCAATGAAGGGACGGTTCGCTGGTCCTAAAGTATGATGGGAAATCACAGGCTGGAATAAAGAGCTGCAGTTTTATGAAGTTAACCCGTTGAGGTTAAATCCAAGCAGGGAGGCTGGAACAGGCTCTTGCCCCTTCCGATGACTTAATAGGGAGAAGGGGATTTATTCAGATGCATTGCCTGAATGCAGGGAAACATCCCTTGCCGAGCACAGCAGAAAGAAGAGTTTCTCTCTTCTCAGCAACTTCTGCTGTGCCACAGTGTGGGTTCTTTCTCTCTCTTTTGCTCTCCATGCTTGATAGATTGTAAGTGTCTAGAGGGAAGAAAGCGAATCAATAGGTGGCCTTCCCAGTGCTCGTTTGCACAGCAAAATAACTTTTGAGTAAACAGCCAATGAGTTAAGGTAGTGCCACCTCTACACAGCTCCATCAGTCTATTTACTCTGGATTTGCACTTGCTTATTAAGAGCTCATCTGGGTGCAGGGCCTTTTTTTGTTATTCCATCCTCCAAAGAGCTGGGGTCCTGTTGGCAGCTGATGACTAGGAGTCATTTTCTTTGTGCTGCTTGCCTCAATGAATCCCTTCCCAGATGTGTCTGGAGAGGGAAGGCTGTGTGCACACAGGCTCTGGTGGGGTCCCTGCCCTGCTCCCAGTCATCCTGTCTGTGTTCAGGCTCCAGAATCCCATGCAGAACACATGGGACGAGGTGGGAATGATATTGGTACCGTTTTGAAAAAGGTTATAATCTGCTTTTTCCAAGTAGTAATGTGGCAAGTACTAAACTTCATATTGTTACTACAATAATTTAATTGTGTATTGGAGGTATTTTGTTTGTAAACCAGCAGGTTGAGACTGACCTTATTCACATGGGCTCCTGTCTTGGATTGCAGATGCCTCACTCTGTTGCATTAATCAACCTGGAGTTACTCCACTTTGTCCTCAGCACATGGCCCTTCTGGCCCTTCTGGCCAGAAGGATCCCTTGGAAGTCATAAAGGTGCTTCTGTCCTGTGCTGTGCTGTTTACAGCTGTCCTCCTGTAAACAACTAAAACATGGACATCCAGGAAAATGTAAATTCTCTAAAGACCTGGCCCATCTCCACTGATTCTAGCAGGAATTGTGTCAAATTGGACTCACTTTCCCCTCCTAGAGATTAGGTAGGCTTTAATAGCAGGAGTATATGGGGTCATATTCATACATCTACCTTAACTATTTCTTCCAGCCCATAAAATTACAAATACATAGCTACAAACCCTGTGAATAGTCCAGGACTTGTTTTATCTTAAAGAAAAAATAATGAAGGGCTGCTACAAGAGCGCTCACAGTGAATGTAATGAATAGTAGAATAAAAATAATATTATGGTTGTGCCTCATATTTTTTGCTCTATGCAGTAAGCCATCATGCTAGAAACTGGACTAACATTTTGCAGAGACTGTCACTGCCCCACTGTGCCTTCAGGCAAGAAAAGAGACTGCAAATTAGCAGTCTAAAGGAGAAAAAAGACAAAAAGACTTGCCAGAGGCCATCCTAGAAACTCAGTGGTAGAGCTAAGCATAGAATCAAAGCTACCTGCTTTGCCCATTTGACCACATTTTCCTTAATCTTTATAATGATTCCAGTCATTGCAAAAAAATAATAGTATATATATATATATATATATATATATATATTAAAAAAAAAAAGCTTATAACTTTGGGGGTATATATAACTTTGGTAGAGGGAAATCTGGGAACATTGTCCTTGACCAGGTTTCATATTGGGTCTTTTGGCTTGTCCATGCTGTGTTGAGTCAGACACTGGTCCATGAATCTGTCTTCTGCTCAGTCATGTTCCCTCCTCAGCCGTGCAGCCTCCAGCACTTCAGATCTTCATATCTCAGATTTCCCACTCACAACATGAGGCTAAAAATAATTTGTTCAAGTAATGGAACAGTCTGAGGTGCTCCTGGAAAACTGCGGGGCATGAAGTTCACTGGGGTCAAAAAAATCTGTCATTGACACTGGCTAGATCCAGAGTCTTCTAAGAGAAAAGAAGGATTATAGAGGTTGCAGAAACTAGCTCTTCATCCTCAAAGGCACATTCTTCAGAAAAGTGAAGAAAAAAACCAAAACCCCTGCACTGAAAAACATGATTTATACTTAAGGAACTTTTGCAAAATCTATAAGAGTCCCTGTGATGGAACAAACAAGGCAATAAATTTTCCGAGATTTTAATCCAGGACTGCAATTCTTCAATTAAAAAGAACCAAACCAAACAACAGAAAACTAAAGCAATGTAGCAAACCAACCTCGTGGCTCTCCTATGCTCAGAAATCTGTAAGGGCAGAACTTGTAACACCCAATTAAAGGAATTCAATGCTTATCTCACTGTGGGTAAGTATTCAGTGATAAGTGAGTTAGGCAGACAAAAGGAGTAGTGAAGACATACATATTTCTCCTTGAGAGGCTGGAGGCTTAAGAAAAACAGGGAAATTAATGTACTGGAGGTCTAGTCACAGTTGCAGAAGGAAATAAAAGTTGGGAGTGTATTAATGTCATGGTCCCAGACTTTATTCCCTCTCCAGAGCATACACCATTGCGACCTCAAAATCTGAAAATTAAACTGAAAGGAAATGTTTGTTCTTGCAAAATAGCAATTCATTACTGGGAATGGAGATATTTAACCAATAAATGATTGCTTAATGGCCCATAGGACCTTTTCTGCAGTTACAAAAACACTGCATGTTGTTAAACAACCAAGGATACCTCTTGAAAATGCCATGCTTACAAATAATGTGAGGGTTTATTTGCTGCTTGATAAATGTCCGTAAACAGATCCTCCCTGGGTGCCCTGACATAACAGAGCATTAGGGATCAAGGTGAGGTCGAAGAGAGGAAGCAAGGAGTTGAGATGGAAGAAAATGTGCCTGTCTCTGGTTACACACCTCTGAGATGACTTACAGCTTGCTCTGTCTGTCTGTCTCACTGATGACTCTTATCTTATGATGGGCATCTCAGTGTTGAGAGAAGGGGAACAAACCCTGTTATTTTTCCCAGAATACAGAAGAAGTTCTTTTGGAACAGGAATGTTGCTATGAGACTGTATTCTCAGGCCACTGTAGAAATGATCTGATCAAATATTTTATGGCTGTTGTAAAATCTTTCTGTATTTCTCATGAGAAGCCCAAGTTTACCAGTAACCACAATAACCTCAGGCTCTCCTGCTGAGTGGAGGAGTAAGTGCTAAACATTTATTTGGGGTTCTGGCTCTCTGCAACAATCCCAAGCAGCAGTTGTGACTGAGCAGATGACAAGGTCTGCTTGGTACAGCATTATAAGATCCAGCATTTCCACTGGTCTCAGCCATCTCTGCTTAACCCTGGGCATTTCCAGCATGACAACTGCAGTAGGAATTAACTTAACCCCTAATGCCATATGAACATGGAAACACAGAGCCTGGAGCAGTGCCGGCACATGTAACCCATCAGAGTCATTAACAGTGACATAAATGACTTGTGGCATTTGAAAATGAAGTGTATGTGTGTGAGGGTGTGTATCCACATGCGTGTGTTTGCGTAAACAAAGCAAAACAACTGAGTTCAAGGCTTCCAGGGAGACAATTTTCACTCCTCGTTCATCCCAGGACACTGTTAGAGGTTCCTAATTAGAAACATTCTCCTTCATTAACATTCTCTTCCTCCACCAATGCTGGCACGGATGTATATCCTGAGATATCTTAGTCTGTCACTTAGACAGGTGATTTTTGCAGTTCTTCCCATTCAGGAAGATAAGGTGGGTGTAAATCCAGCCAAGAAATCTGGGTCCTTCACTAGCTGGTCAGCAGCATGGGGAGATCTTCCATGGCCATGTGATTCACCTGACTGTAGTCACAGACATACCTCTCAGGCTGGCAGTATGTGGTAAAGGAACAGCAGTTAAAGAGCTCAGTTTGGTTCTTTTGTAAAGGTCCAGTCATTCTACAGAAAGCAACAGAGTTATCCTTAATGGGATTAAGGGAGATTTCTTCATAGACATTCACTAGCTACATATTAGTACAAGTAGATTTAAATAGGGCAAACAGATTTGACTATTACCAATTGAACTGGTGATTATCTAGTTATTATTTCATTACATACAAGCAGTATTGATTACTTTGACAACAAAATGAGGTTTGTAACCAGCAATGTCATATCCACTCTCTCACTGGTGAGAGGATAGAAGAGCAAACAGGTTTGTGGTAACTGATAGTCCAACTAGAAAGTGTTTAGAGGTAATGACAGTACAGGGGCATAAACAGAAAAAAAAATCACCAAAAGCTAGTCTGTGGAGATTTTTCTTCCTCCCCTCTAAAAAATCCCCAAACATGACTGTATAAAAAAGAAAGTGACAGCAAGGCTAGAAAAAGAAGCAGAGGGATAATCATGGGGACAGTAGTTCTGACAGTCCAGTCCTGCATCTGGAAATCAGATCATGTGTATGTAAACTAAAGAGTGAGACAAGAAGTTATTCTGCCATAACCCAAACCAATCTTTTGTTCTATGGACACAAGGAGAAGAAGTTAACCTTGTGGTCAGGTAACTGCACTACCTCCTCACTGTCTCATTCCTTTGGACCAATACCCAATACTACAGCACAGAGAACATGTTCCTTAATGAGTCCTATCTGTGACAGCTGATGTGTGGTGACTGTGAGGTGTATAATAGACCTGAAACTTCATTCCTAGAAGTTTCTTGCCTTTCTCCTGTGCTGTACTATTGAACTTCTAGCAGAGAAAAAACATTCAGGGGAAAGAAAAAGCTGTCTACTGGAAACTCCCCCGAGAAACCCCACAGGAGACATTTGAAGCTCTGATGAGGCATTAGATTCTCAATTACCAAGGCACGCCTTTTAACATGCCCAGGAACTGACTTGTTGACATGCTCTGAAGAGTATATGACTTGCCAAGGTCTGCTGGCATCAAGCCTAAATGTTTCTCCTTTTCGTGCTCAGGTCTTCCATTTGGCACCGAGTGGTGTCATGGTGCCAATGTCAGTCCACCTGGACTGCAGACAGTGCTTCCATTCACTTCCCAGCATTTAATCAGTAACTAGTATCACAGGTATTTTCATTCAGGAGTGTTTCCTTTAGCTGTAGCTCCAGGTGCCCTGGAACAGCCACTGATAACGAGGGAGCAGTCGATTTACGTGCTGTAAGGACATACTGTGTGATATCCTCAGCTGCAGCACAAGGCAGGGGGTTTGTAAAGCAGCTCTGATGTGTTGTACCTGCCAATGGGTTGAGCAGGCGACAGAGCAGACCTGACCAATTAGCAGAGTCACCTCTGTACTGGCTGGACCTACAGTCTATGCCTCTTGCTCGCTACTGCAGCCAAAACTCTCACTAATATCCTGACCTAAAAGTCTTGGAAATATGCTTTAGGGATTGCCCTACCCGATGGACTTAATTCAAGCGGAAAGCCCACATATTCTCTTTTTGCTTAGTTGTATTTCCATATTATTCAACTTAAACTCATTGCTTATATAAGGGCAAAGCTCTGATACATCAATAATCAGGAAGGCTGAATGCTGGTCTATAACTTTAAATTGGCATCAAAGATGACTTAACGTGTCAAACCCTGTGATGACTCTTCAGGAAGGTCAGGAGGAAACAAAGAACGAGATTTGTCCTTAGCATACTTTCCTCCTTTTAATAGAGTTATGCCGGGGCCTGAAATGTCCATCAGAAAGGAGGGTTAAGTTGTCTCCAGCTAACGAAGATGAAAAGAATAATTTAATGGAGGTGGGAGCCAGAATGCAGTGTAGGGATGAAAGGACGAGCAGTAACTGAGACTGAATTTAAACAACTCTGGAGAATAAAACGATCCTTTAAAAAAAAAAAAGATAATTATGTCTTACAACAATTACCCTGGCTATGAAGCAAAATTAGCATAGTCCTTTCTAATTTAAATGTGTTGAAAGTGCCTGAGCATGACAGCAGAAAATTACAAGGTTTACGACACGGGCTTTGGTTAAAGTGATGGCAATCGGATTATTGTAGCTTTTTGTCTGTTGATAGTAATGATTGCAAAGTTACCTATAAATATTAACTATTTAGTACTGGGAGACTTTTGGTTTAGAGGGCTAAGACTCTTCTAGTCACTCCAAGGAATAAAGTTGTCATACAGAAAACATTTTTTAATCAGATTTTAAATCAGATATGGTTCCTTCTGATTCATCAGTCTGCTTTTCTAATACAATTCCATGAACAGAAAGTCTTGATTTATCATTTAAATCTGTCCTTAAAATGATCAAAATTGTAATATCCGTTTTTATAACTACTTCCTATTTTTCTTCAGCTTTCTAATGCAATGTGGTAGTTAGGGGATAATTAGAGCCTGGATCAAAAATATTTTATATTTATGGATTGGAAGGACCAAGATTGACTTTATGGAGGTGTTTCTCCTTGGTTTCCAAAGATTTTTTCAAGACATATCTTTAGTTCCCAATATCAAAGCCTGCAATTAAGAAGAGTTACTAAAACAAAAAACAAAAAGAAAGGCCATGATCCACACTCACACTGTTGCATCAGTCTGGTAGTGGTAAATTAAAATATGGATAAACTCACCTGGGTTTTGCCCTGGACTGAGCACAGACACATTAATACTCTGTATTGCCCACATTTTCTTTTCATTTGTTTTACCCTGGTTACATTATTGATCATCACCTTTTACTGTGAGATCTCAAAGTATTAACAGTGTTATAACCAGGTTGTTTATACAAAAGATCTTTTCTTTCCCCTTGGATATAACAGGCAAAGCAACATTAGGCAAGACTCACATGAGTTGGACTAGAAGTAAATCTTGGACATGCAAAGATCTGCAGCACAGGGTGGGACAGAGTCCAGTTGCATGTTGTACCCCAAAGTTCATCCTACACTTTCGTAAATATTCTGTGGTTGAGTCTGTTCCTGCTCCATGTGAATTCAAACACTATGATTTATATTTGTACTAAGAAGGTCAGTTGCTCAAATACTTTCATTTATTAAATTATCTTGGCAGTAAATTAATATGATTTTCTTAAACAAATTTACAACTTGGGAGGTTTGGGAAACAGAATTGAGCTCAGCTGTTTCCTGTGGAATCTTGTTTTCATAACCTCACTGAATTTTCTCTGCTTGACTTGGGATATATCTATATGTCTATATATAGATAGATATACATTTTTGTGCACACGAAGCAAAAAGCACGTGTAGATTAGAATTTAGTTTCAAGTATGAGTCTACTTGATTCATGCATAAACTGATTTGTTGTTTGCATTTTTAGGTCTGACATTCAGATTAACTTAGGTTCTTCCCAAGTTTACTGAAAGATTTTTCTTAGTTTTTTTTTCCTGGCAGAATTCTGGAAAAAAAATTCCACGCTATTGAAATGGTGGTTTATTAAATTAATACAATTACATAAAGAAGCTGTGTCATATTTTAAGTAGATCTCTGATAGGATGCTTTGCTCTGAATACTAAAAAGGATTTGGACTCCCTGTACGCCTGATTCAAATGATTATCAAAGACATTTATTTTTTGTATGTGACATGTTGTTAAATATGTTAATTTCCTAGAAGCACAGTGTAAGAAGTGCAAGAGCAGCTGTGTAGGAAAGTGAGCTTCAAAATAACAAGGCTGAGCTCTTCTTGGGAATTAGTGTGGTCCAATGGGTAGGCAAGTAGCCGACAGATTCCAGATTCCAGACACCTGGGTTCTGCTCCGAAATCTGCCATTGACCTACTATTTTCCACCAGACAAACCATCTCGCTCTTTACTTTTCTGTTCCTATCCATAAAATGACCAGGAATAAAATTGTATTTATCTTAGAAACGGTTTTGGGTCACTGTGGTACACTGGAGTTCAATATGTGGAAATGTCCGAGTAGTGAAAACTTAGCATTGTCCACAGACGATTGATGCATGTTAGAGTCCTTATATGTAAGGAAGAAGTAGGAAGCCAAACTGCATCTAGATACAAACTCATGGCAGAATTCAAAGGCTTGGCACATAGAGCAACAGTGGACACATATTTTAAGTGAATAAATGGTTTCAACTTGCATAGTAGTTCCATTTAATTTGTGGTGATGATGGGGAGGGCTATTTAATTGACATAGTAATTGATTTTGATGATATTACCTGCTTGAGTGAAGGATATATGCTGTAAAGGAAAGCACTGTGCTGTGGCAGGCAGAGAACCAAGGATATCCATAGGCCAAAAAGAAATCAAACAGGGAAATCAGAACCTGTTTCTGTTGTTAACCTGCTTTGTAAATTTGAGTTATTCACCTCAGCTCTTCCAATTAATATTGTAATAATAGTCCTTTTAATCTAGAAAAAGACAGGATGTGTGAGTGCAACCTCATACACTTTAGAGGGGAAAAAATTAGGCAGGAATGTTGTATTCCTCCCTAGCAGCTCCTTTCTGCTCCACTAGATACTGGGGATGAAGGGACAGCCCTGCTCCACCATGGCAGGTGTTCACAGTAGATATTTCTGTCTGTGTCTGGACCCAAAGTCTGGATAGCTTATGAGGAAGGTAACCTTTGGACTTCCATTTCTTCGTGCCCCGAAGCAGGTCTGTGTTCATGAATGTGATTTAGCCTATAACAGCTACTGAGAATTTTTCCATGCATTTCATATCTCTGAAGTGTATAGAGTTAGACTGCAGTTTGCCTGAGACTTCCCTGCACTATTCCTGCTGTTCTAGACAAGGGTCTTACTTCATTATTGTCATAATTATGGTTCTAGTTTCAACTAGACCTAGTTCCAGCTCAGATGTATGCTCCTTGGAACAGCAGAAGCAAAAGACTTGATAAACCTTGGTCTGCCCATTTACTCCATTGTTTTTGTGTCACTCGCAGATCCTTCTACAATTCCATTTTAAATATATTAAATGTGAGGATTTCTCTAACTTCTGTTTGGATGCTACCCCCTACTTTTGTTCGCCACAGAAAGGCTTAGAATCATAGAAAGGTTTGGGGTGGAAGGGACCTCAGAGGTCATCTAGTTACAACTCCCCATTTTGTTTTAGGATCTGTTTGCTGCTCAGTATTCCCTGTAATTTCTCCAGTGAGCTCCCTCAGAGGTGGAAAACATTTCTGCACTAGGAAGAAATGCTCCTTTTCTTCCAGGATTAGACCACTTCCCTTGAAAAAATCATATCAAAGCATCATCAGGGATCAGGATCAGGCTTTCACTATGACAATTAATCTAAAGCCCAATATTATTTCACTCTGATGCCTTTTTACAGACTCCTAGTAATAGAAAAAGGAAAAAAAATATTTTAAAGGTGATGTAAATTTGACAATATGCTTTGGAAAGGCTCCTTTGCACCTCCAAGCTGTTAGAGTAAGCAACTCTAGCCAGTAACATTTTCAGATAGTTTGGCCCTTGTCATTTATGTCTGAAACCCACATCAGAAATCCAGAAACAAAATTAACAAGAGACTAAAAGGATCTCCCTCTTAATCAGAATAATTAAGGCGTGAAAGAACTTTCTAGGGAACTGAAGACAAATTATTGGGAACTATGTTCTGAGCGTAGTTTTTTTTTTCCACTTTCTGTTCATTTTATCCCTGAGTTTTATGTTTGCACTTATTTAAGCTGTCTGGGAAAAGAGGCTGTACATAAAAGACGATTAGTTTTTAAAGCACTCCAGGGTTGGTTTCAGGGAGAGTTCTTTGTTTTGTTTTCTTTTAACTTGTTGGTGTGGTTGTTGGTTTTTTCCCTCCCTTAGATAGAAGACATAAACTGTGGCTCTTAAATAGATGAATGCTGAGAATAAAATTACCAGAGATTTCTTTTTAGAGAGGAAGGCAAAACAAAAAAAGAACAAGGAAAAATAATTTGTGTCCTATAGCAGTCATGCAATGATGCTGAAATATCGGGCCAAATTCTCAGTGGGTAGAAATCAATGTACCTCCGGTGAAGTCCATGAAACAACATCACTTTGCACAAGCTGAGGGTCTGATAGCTACATATATATTTTATCTATCTGTATGCAGCATTACAGAAAAAAAAAAGAAAGAAAAGAAAAGATAAAAGAGCTCTTGAAAGTGAATGAAGTTGATTCTCAAAAAAAAAAGTGGGTTTTAGATGTTGAATATTTAATTCGCTGATAAAAGGACCGTGATTTCCTGCATACAGCCACCACAAATAAAAAAAAAAGGGGGGGAAAAAAAAGAAAAGAAAGGCACATCTTAAAAGGGAAGCAATGAGCAGAAACTGACCTTTCTGTGAGCAAGCAGATGAGAGAAGGTATTTGGTTAATCCCATCTGTCGCTGATTGGTCAGACAGAACCGTGTTGAAAATGTCTCCATCTGGGCTAATCTGCTCTCAGTTGGATGAGCTGAGGCCTTCAGAGTTAACCTGACATTTAACAATAATTACCCTTTCGGATGACCCCAGCCCAATCTCCTGCTCTCTTAGAAATCTCTCTTTTTTTGTGTGTGCTCCCAAACCCCTTGACTCCCGTGTTAGAGATAGCTGAAAAGTGATGATACGATAACGAGATACGCCAGACAAACACACGCACACGTGCCTGTACACGGGCACACGCACAGGTATGTGTGACTCCCCACATTTAGATGTGCCATGTGTCCTGATCACTCCTGCATCATTTATCAGACTCCTGTGGCATATAGGAGGGGAGATGCATTCAAAATCAAGGGGGGATAATTTCCCAAATTAAAGAGTAGTCATGCTCGCTTGCTAACCTTTGCGTGGAAGCTCTAAGTTTCTTTCTGGCACTTGGAAGTCTCTTATCTGTGGTGAGGAGAAATGGTGCATGGAAATAGGTTCAGATAGAAAAGCAGAGTTCAGAGGTCACAAAGGCTAACTGTAGATGAAATGTGGCTATTTCTTTTTACCTGAGGCTGGCTTCATCTTTCCTCCAAAAGGTCATTGCGATAAAACAAAAACACATCTCAGGAGAGGAATCATTTATCTCTGGGCAGGTTCTCCTTTCCATTCTGGTACTTTATTTATTTTTCTCATCTATTGACATCATTTCTCCCAAAGTCACCTCCTTCCAAGCATTTTCCTTCCATTGAAGCCCAACGATGAGTTTTGAGCATCGGTAGAAGTTTGGCCTCGTTATACTTATTGTCTCTGTTTTTACTTGGAAATCACGTCCAGAGATTTGGATGATTCCCCAGATTGCTTTAATCTGTTGGTGATGAGCTAAAAAGTTTGAGAAAATAGCCATGCTAATGGAAAAAGAACAAGGACAAGTCTATATGATAGGAAGTTCATTTCCAGGGCCTGATTTATTTAATATCTCCGCTCTGACCATACATAAATCTTGTCTCTACCTCAGTTTCTTTATTTGTGCTACTAAGATTATAAAAGTCATTTCACAAAAGTGCTATGAGATTAAATTTAAATCACCTTGAAATTCTTAAATAGAAGACAATTATGAAGAACTACATATTTATACACGGTATATCCTCTTACATCTTGGGTTGGATCCAATAACCAGCCTTAATTACAATAATTATGTCTCTGGTCACAGCCAGAAGCTGGGAGTGAAGTGAAGGAAACCAGGAAAAATGTTTAATCAATGTTCTAAGCAAAACTTCCTTTTGGAGGCCTTATTTTCTCAATTTCTAAACACTTCTCAGCTGGAAATTCAAGTCTAAGTTTTTGTCTTGACTTTGGACCAGCAAACAGCAGTTGCATTTGGAATTGTGGTTACAGGCAACAATTTTTTCAGTTATTCACTGTATAGTTCTTTTTTTAAAGCTCATTTCTTATGAGGATGGAACCCTCAGTATTTATGGGCAAAGTTCCTTTGACTGCAAAACTACTGGGAATTATCTGACCTGGATTTGAAATCCAGTTCTTAATATTTTCGTGATCCAAGCAAACAGTCCATTTCACTGAACAATGTTCAAATAGTCACCACTTGGCAAAATCTCTGCTTATGCTCTTGCCAGCTAAGCAAACTATGGCTGTTTATTTGCCTCACACCCTATGGTGACTGTGGTGACATGTGGAGGAGCTCAATTTCATATTGCAATTTTATCAATTTATACATGTGATAGTTCCAGTAATTTTCTGGAGTCTCCAGATTAATTTAGGTGTGAGATCACATT
This sequence comes from Pseudopipra pipra, assembly GCF_036250125.1. Classification (NCBI taxonomy): domain Eukaryota; kingdom Metazoa; phylum Chordata; class Aves; order Passeriformes; family Pipridae; genus Pseudopipra; species Pseudopipra pipra. The sequence goes on along the minus strand of NC_087560.1, from coordinate 16,172,366 downwards.
TTTTTAAAAAAAAATTTTTGTAGCCTATTGCCTTTCCGTGGGTATTCAGAAGGTTATGTAGTGTGGAATTCTCTTCTGAGTAACTCATTAATAATAGTGATTTGTATTCTATTTTCCCCTGTGTTTCAAATGAAAGCCTATGTCCTGCACCACTGTCCTCTAAAATCAGGCATAACTTTTCCCTTCATATGTGACAAAATAACTCCTTTAATGGAGTTCTCATCATTCTCTCAGTCCTTCATATATTTTTTTTAGCTCAAAATCTATTTATGTTCTGGGAGAAAAGATAACAATTTTCCAATATCAAAAGAGTCTCTAAAAAACAAATAAAAAAATTTCTGCAATTCTTCTGGCTTAAGATGTTGTCTCCTACAGCAGCCTGGGCTACAATCTTTCTACGCATCTCTAGGTCTCCTTTAGAAAGGGTGAAAGGTTTTTTTTCATCTCTCTATGTTTCTTTCTGGTTGCAGCTGCTGCTGACTTTATGCCCCTGGACATGTTCAGGTAAGGATATTGGCTGCAGCCTTGGCCCTTACACTGTCATATCGGAGATAGACTCCCTATGGAAGGAATGATGTTTGAGTTGGGAAGTATGAAACAAGCTGGCACATGGGCATCCACTCACCTGGCTATATGATGATCTGTTCTACAAAGTGGCTCAGAGTGATATCCAACTAATATTTTCTGTGCCATCCTCAGGACTAATGGCCAATTAATTCTGTGGTGGATGATCAGAAATTTAAAATGCTGGGCTCTTGGTTAACTGCAAATGCATAGCAGAAGAAGCTCAATTTTTTTTCCCCAGGCTAAAGAAACAATTAACTATTTCATTATTATTGAATTTGTTATTGATACCAATTATAGAATGATTAACAGATGCCAAAGCTTTTTCTCAGTGATGAAAAAGTGTGCAACCTAATTTTCCATTACATACTATTCATCTGTCAAGAAAAGCAGTCCACAGTTGAATGGTCTCACCCATATCTGATCAACCAGCTTTTCCCCTTATGGGTGAAAGCAAATTTCTTCAATAATTAGAGTTCAGGGGGACTAGTCTCAGCACCACAAGATCCTATTTAAGGTATGTCCATTTGGATTCCTACAGTTTATGTACCTATCCTTTGGACTGTCTTTGGAAGATATCATTTTTGCACAGTAAAAAACACACACTCAGAGGCACATAGACACTGAATATGTGAGTAGTTTCTCTTCCTTATTCATATTAGGCAATCATTTTTCCCCTGAATAAACCAAGGAAGGGAATGAGGTGAGAAAGTTTTGTTCCACCTAAGAAAGAACATGATTTAGCTCTTTGACTGAACTTCAAGAACAAAGTTTTATTCTCAGTGAATGACACAGTTTGGAAGGTACCCTCAGCTGGACGGGGGGAGCTGCTAACCCAGCAAGGGTGCCAAGGTGTTATCCAGACCAAACATGTAACACTCATTCCTTACAGCAACAGAAGCTCATCGTGGTTTATTTTAGTTAGGTCATGTCAGTGCTGGCTTTTATTGATTCACATGATTCTCACATCTGAAATAGAACTATAATATCAGCAATATGTAGTAGTGGATTTGTTCCTTTAAGTGTTTACCTCTTTGTTGTACAGGAGCTATATCCCTTGACAGTGTAATTGAACCGATGTTTTGCTTCAGCTGATTTCCATCCACAAACTGTTTTGGAGTTCAGAGAAGAGATCACCTTAAACCATTGAATTCCCCACTTTCACAGTCAATTAGTGATGGCTGCCAATATGGAGGAGGGCAGGGGATATGGGCTGCCCTTGAGAAAATGTCAGACTATGCTGATGTCATAAAATAATAATACTACATACTAGGCGTCATTACTTTTGCTAGTACATAAAGGCAGCCAAGCACCAGAGCTGCCTGGCTGTACTCTTCACACTGGCTGGGTCAGGTAAAACGGTGCCGCTGGAAATGCAACTGGAACAGCCTGTGCCATTTGGAAAAACTGAAATTTAATACCACAAGGTTAAGAGTTTACAGCACTAGTCTTCCTATTATCCAATCCTGATTTTCGCCCTGTGTAAATTGGCCCAACTGCTTTGAAAACAAGAGCTATGTGGGCGCATGGTGTTTTCTCATTTTATGCCCTGTGAGAATCTGGCCAACCATTCCTCTGCACGTCATTCAAACATGGATATATATACACCTATTAATAGCCTATTGAGCTACCCTGAGCCTTACAACAGTTTCTCTATTCCCAAGCCCTTAGGAAAATCTGCCTGAAAATCATGCAGGCAATAATTAAGCCCAGTAACATTCAGGCAGACGAAACCATGAACAAAAAATTCTCCATACAGAATTTTCTAGGTAGGATAAAACACATGAACTACTGGTTGGCCCTTGCCTCTGTGCTATTTTTTTTTTTTTTTGTAACATGATCAAACCAATTAGCTTGATCACACTCTGACACCTACCAAGCTGCAAAGGGGAAATACATATTTTTGGTAAAGGAAAAGAACTGTCTGTACCCAGACAGATGGTAAACGTGTATCAGTTTCCTCCCTCTCCTCTTTCGATTTTTTTTTCCTTTTGGTTTAAGTCACCAAGACCTTGTCTTTTCAGTAATGTCATAATCAGCAAGCTGAAGGCAAGGCTGCTGATAATTGTTCTTTATGTTGCTCTCTGTTTAGTATCTGATTCAATACATCTGCGTGGACACCATTCCATCACCTTCTTAGTAACAGAGGTGAAAAAAATCAATGGCAATCAGATTACCTTTTTAACAGAAAGGCTAAAGGGCTAGTGTGTTAAGTTCACAGTGCATCACCTTTCATTTAAAACATCTCACTTCTGGGGCTCCTGTTTAATTTTTTTATTATTTACCCTTTATTATTATTTATAGCACCAAGGGTTCCTCAGTATACCTTGATATAATTGCATTAGTCTCCCCCTCAGTTAGACTGGACAGCTGTGACATCGTTTCTGAGGAGTGCAATGTTGGTTTGGATAAGGCAGTTCTGTCTGCAAGTTTCACACATGGTTCACAATGAAATCCAGGAAAGTCTGAACATCTTGTATAATTGCATGTTGGGATTTTTACTGTTCACCCTCTCCTTTCCCCCTTATCCACTGTGATAGACTCAAAGGCATATTGTGACTTATAAGATGTGATGTGTAGAATGACCACAGTGCCAGCTGGTTTTGAAGAAACTTAGGGATTTTTAGCAATCAGGAAAAACAAAACAAAATTGGTAACAAATAATTGCAGGACACAGTGCCAGTAGCCTGTGATTTCCTAGGCACCCCAGTTTTAGGATTTAAGGATATGACAGCAATCTGGACTAATGAATCAGAGTGATTGTTTGTAGTTCATAAACTTGCTACATCCATTTTAAATTACTAAGATTTATTAAAACCTTTCTTCTGACCAGATATAGTTTGCATGATTACCTTATGCTTTCCTACATAACTCAGTTGTGTTCCCCCTGCACTTCCAAGTCCTTTGTTAGTGGTTCCAGTAAATACAGGTGAGTTCTGTATCTGAATCAGTCATGTCTCTCCCATATATAAAACAATTCCCAAGCATTTGCTGGAAACTCTGGCTGGTTAAAACTCTTGGAATCCTTTCTGAAAGATATAGTGCAGCACAAACTTTATTAATCAGGCTGGGATATCACAATTTGCTATCATAAATATGAATGAGCAGGGAGTGTCTCTCACAGAGAGCTTGTCATCTTTATAATTATTACATGAGCCATTCTCATCAGCCAAGGGACAGTTTAGAGTGGGTTGGAGTTAGACTTTTCAATGATACTGACTTTCCTGTAGTTTGAATAACAAAACAAGTGCTGTTTATGGTTTATTTCATCTTTCTTCCAAAGCTAAAGTTGTGCTTAGGCAGGTACTTTGTGTATGGCAGCTGGTGAAGAGTTACGTCCAGCAAATCCCTGAGGAAAAACAACAGGCAGAATAAAAACAAGTGGACGACTGATTAAAGTCAACAGCGTCTTTATTTTTCATTCCTTGAAAAATGTTGTTTTAGTATCTTTAGGCTGTAGCTGAATTCCAGGTCGAATTGCGTGTAACTATTAGAGACCTCTTCACCACAGATTCCCACAGCTAGAGTCATTTCAATTAATTAAGTGTTGCAGAGGTTAGTAATGATTTTAAGTAGTGGAATGAAATTACTTTAAGAGATGGTAAATTCCTTATGTGTTTTCTCCTCCTTCATTTGGGTTATGGCTATCAAAATCATAATTTTGGTGATGAATTAAAATCAACCACATATCTGACAGGTTGCAGTCAAAAACCAATCCTTTGTTTTAAATGAAAGACGCAAAAGGAAAGTAATTCAAAACTAGATGGGATGAAATATTTACTTCTGCAAGTCTTGTAAGTCTGCAAACTACATAGAAGACCATTCAGCAAATTAACATATATCAAAAATAGTAGGGGAAATATGGATTAATCAGACAGGCAGAAGTGATGAGTGACTTGAAACTGAGTGCAGGTAAACATCTCCTCCTTGGGATCCCAAGGCAGTAGTGTTTATTGGGTCCCAGCTCCAATTTCCCTCATATTTTTCCAGTTATGAATTTTGAAGGCCTGAGATATGTTCTCTACCAGAGACAAACATGTTGCATCAAGGTCATGAGGAGGAACAACTTTAATCTGGCAAAGAACGTGTACCCAGGCAGCTTCAGTGCTCAGCTCCTCAAGCAGACAGCGAGAATTTACAGCCTCAGCCTGCTCCAACCTCTCCATAATTACATATGCAACCCTACACCCCTGATAATCACCAGCCAGGCAAGAAGTTACCCTCTGGGCCCACATAAGGTGGTTTATTTGTACCTGGAGTTTTCAAGTGGAAAAAATCCTGGCTTGGTGGGATTTCAGGTTGTGCCGCTCTGTGAGACCTGTGTCTAGTTTGAGTGTAGCACAGGGGAAAGTGGGAGGGGGAAGACAGAAATAAGGAATATAGGTAAAAGAAAGAAAAGCTGTGATCCTGCAAAGAAGGATCCACGTGGCTACGCGAAGCTGCAGGTGCCATGTAGGGTCAGGATCTGAGCTCGAGTGAATGGAAGGAACGGTGATCATCTGCAGTGCAAACCAGAATAACTCCTCACGAAATTCTTAGCACATTACATGGTACTTTTGCAACTGATACAGAATTTCACACCTGGGCTACACATCATACAGCCACCCAAGTCAAGAGCAAGGTGTTTAAGACAGATCTATAGAGGCCACAGTATCTAAGCTTTACACATTTTCTTTGCTTGGTTTGTAGAAGCGGCTGCATTGTGAAACATGGTCACTTTTGGGAACCTGTGGAGAAACACAGGGGGAATAAAACATGCCCTTACCCACCCACAACACAGTGTTTCAGGGACAGAGTTGGTTTCTCTATCAATGAAGCTTTGAAAGGAACTCAGGATTTACAAAGTGCAGTGATGGAGAAAGCAGTACTGTCTACAGGACTCTGATTTTCTGGCTCAGGGAAGCAGACCCTCCAGAGGCCCTACACGCCTTGTGCCAAAAGTCTGGAACAAAAGGACATGTTCCTGTCTGAAATCTGTCTCTTCCCACGCTTCGTGCTTACTAAGATGCAGCCTTACAACAGAGAAGTGAAAAAATGTGTGTATTTTACTAATTACATGAACTACATGAACCTGGGGGAGTTTGCAGGTGTGGGAAATGCAGCTCATAGGTGACTGGTGATCCTGATTACACCAGGTGAGATATATTGAGGGCTGAAGCAGCTGGTAAATTTTTTCCCCTCCCTTGCTTTCATAGTGCTGTTAGTCAGGGGGCTGGAAGCAAAGACTGTTACAATGAAAGGAAGATTGAAAAGTTTCTGCAATAGCAAAGTTAATGGATGAGGATTAGCTCAATAGGTTTGCATTTTCTCTAGGAAATCAGCTCTTATAGAGGGAGACTCTAGCTGTGGGGCCTGGGTCTCCAAGCAGGGTGGCAGCCTGAGTTGTACAGCTGCCTTCAGTGGGGCTGCTCAAAGGGGCAGGAGGGGGCTTTGTGCTCTCCATAAAAATGTGTGTGCCAATAGCACATGAAAATTATATTTCTGTCTCTTGCTGGCAGAGCCTGAATTGTACATGCTCAGGAGATGGTTCTTGGTGCTCCTGGGGGGGAGAGGGCTGTTGAAGACTGTAGCATATCCCTGTATGTTTTAGAGCTGGAGGAGCAGAGGGGCTGGGCAGCCCTCATCACTGCCATAGTTGCCTCCAGCCATGATGCCCAGCTGAGTTCTGTCCTCACTTACACACAGCAATTTAGAGTTTTTTTACCAGAGATTTGCTTTATTATTAGGGCCATGTGTTTCTCATAACTATGGCTTTTGTCAGAACCCATGAGCATTAGGGGCTTTTCGTCAAGAATAATGGAAAATTCCCATTGAGCAAGATTCCCCTATGCTCTGCCATTAACTTAGCTCTATATATCTTCAAGGGTGTGGAGAGGGAGGACTTTAAATATTTTGAAACAATTCATTTAAAAATCTTTTTCTTCCCTTAACTTTTCTCATTACAACTTGATATTAAGTTAAATACTTTCATGAAACATTCTTTTTCAAATTAAAATTAATGTGTTTCCATTTTCATAACCAAGCTACAAATCTTTATATTTTTGGAGCTGAGAATATGCCAAAATATATTTACTTAAAAAAACCCACAAACCAAAGTTAAAAACAGAAATGGATTGGGGTAGTCTATATTTGAATTGTAACACAAATTCAAAGATCTTGCAGGCTAAAGTGTAACGATTGCTGTGTCTGATTCAACCAGGGATCTCTGCCAGGATAAAAGAGGAAGAAAACTTAAAAGATTTAAACTTTTTCTCCAGTAAAGGGTGATATTTCTGTGGCATTTCAGTAGTCAGTGATGGTGTGCAAGGCAGAAAAGACTCTAGTTGTTACTTTTGGAGATTTGATGCAATAGACAGTTAACTAGGAGAAGAGTAGAAGATGTATAGTGGTCAAAATGGAGATGGAAGCTATTCTTAATCACTTTTCCGATCTCAAGGGTACCTCAATAACTGTATAAAACCTTGCTTCATAGGTTAACCTGGGTATTACATATTTCAAACTGGGCTAGTAAGTCACTAAAGACAATGAGAACTCTGTGGTGTGATGTGAGCCATGGTCCCACAAAAGCCTAGAGACACCAGATTTAATTAGAAAGCTTAGTTGGTGAACCAATAAAATCCCCAAAACCATAAGTAGCAATAAGGGGACTGGGGCTCTGCCCACAAGTAATTGCTTAATGGTGTAAAGCACTGCAGAAAAAAGCCAAAGTCATATTTTTGCTATTAGAGCAGACAGAAATCAGTTCACTTGTTTTCTTGCTTGGATATTCTATGTGTTTAAGAGATTAGATTAATAACACTCTAAACTGTTGTGGCTGGGCTAATCTTTAAATATGTTATGGCAGAGTAGGCTTGCATCTTAATGTGGGTTTTAGCTTTGTCTTATGTGATGGAAATGTTCATGAAGTCTGGAAAGCCACAAAACCAGCATTGGGATTTAGTCAGTCTCAAAAATATGATGCTTTTCACCCTCCTTGTAAGGGTTATAGTACTTTTCAACAGGTATCATTGCTGTACAAAAAGGGGCTTCACATCACAGTTTGACAAAAACATGATCCTCGAGTGTTGTGCCTCAGCCATGCTTGGCTTGCCACTCTTTCAGACAGCAGGTGCCCTTGGATGATATGTCCTTATCAAAGAGGATGCTTTCTTTGGGATGGAGGATTGTTTGCACACACCTTCTGTGTGACACAGAGAGCCAAGCACACAGACTTGTCTGGCTGGTGACCCAAAAGCAGCTTTAGGGTCAACCCATGGAAAACTTTTCAGCCTATTGCTTGTGCTTTCCATGCATTTCTGTTTATAAATTCCTTGTAAAAAAACACCTTCCTCTGTACTTGTGCCATTTCTTGTGTCTGTGTGCTTCCTTCAGCTTATTTCTGGGGGAAAAAAATCCCCTAAATCATATAAAAAAGGCATTCTAACGAGGTGGTGTGGGGGAAGTACTTTGAGATCATTTAATGGAAGACCTCATGAAGTGCATGTCTTTGAGGAGATGTTTAGCTTACCCCTAGCTTGCCACCATGTTGCTGCCATGATTTTTGGTAGTAACTTTTTTTCAGTGGTAGGGGATGACATGGTTTTGCTCAGACCAGATGTACAAAATACAAAAATAAAACTCTTTTTATCAAAACATAGAAGGCAACAACCTTAAAAACTTCTATTTCTATCTCTATACACGTATATGGGCACATTGCTACCTCCTCTGAGGAAGAAAAACATATTTATGAGAGCATCTAATGCATCAGATTCTTCAGGTATTGGTTACAAGGTGAAAGGTTTCAGCCTGATAGAAATGATTAGAAAAATCCATGTAAGTTCTGAAGATGAACACTTTAAGCTTTCACAGGGGTGTATCTGTTGCAGGGTGTCAAAGAGCAGCCAGGGAAGCTCATGTGAACACCATGACAGTGCCTGCTCCCTTGGCTTAAGAGTTCTCTCAAAGGCTCACCACTGTGCTAAACAGCTCAGTATGTGAGGAGAATGACATTTCGGCTCTTAAAATGCAACTGGGTTATATTTGTTTATATTTTTGATTATTTTTTTCCCATGTAAGTTCCCTAACCACCCCTGCACATGTCTCTGAAGCTGCCATATTGCACAATGTATTATCGTGGTAGATCAGATTAGAGCTACATTGCCAATACTATTCCAGTAAGGGACCTGGCATGAAGGAAAGATGACTGAATTAGTGGCCAATTGGGACATTTTCTGACCTACTCTTTAGGAACCAAGTCCTCTGAACTTTCCCATTATCCTTCGGCTTCATCCTTTTAATAGGGACCAAATCTCCATTAACAATTGAACACCGACAATAAGTGCCATCAGGAAAAGGAAATTCAATTTTAGTGGGGGATGACAGCCTTACCTTTTCGCGCTTAATTGGCCGTATTGTCTCCAAAAGTTAATTGGTTACTTAGTCCAGGTAGTTAGTAAAATGTTTAGCTGCGTCAAAAAGCCCAGGCTCCTACTGTTAATGGGGCATGAAATGGAATGTTTGATACTGCAAATAAAATCAGTGATATTCAAGGATGTTATGGTAGGTAATGCGTTGAAACTGCCATTTAATGGGTCCTGGAAGATTAGGGTAGTGTCAGCTGGAACCGCCCGGTCTCTTTTCTGACATTGTTAGTTGCCTCTTCATTTACTTAACGGCTGTCTGCACTGATTACATAGGCATAAAACTCCCTACAAAAAAACAACAGAGACACGCTCTATTAGCAGTCCAATTAGAACTATTTGCATATTACAGTTCATTTCTGCTTAAGTGAATCCCTAATACAACTTTAGGAAAAAAAAATTCTATTGTCATTTAAAAAAAAAAAAAAAAAGACAAGAAAAGAAAGGAAAAGCCTTAAAGGTGATCTCTTCTCTACCTCTTCTTTCTCTCTGGGTAAATTTAGTAAAGATCCCTAAAAAATAAGAGGTGGTGGGGCAGTCCAAAAGTAGGAGATTTCTGCTGCAGCCTTATATGATGATAACTTTTTAAAAATATCAGGAAATTCATGCCAACTTTTTTATATGGCCATAATGGAATTTTTCCTGGATTGTTTTCCAGTATTTTTTTTTTTAAGTTTTCATTAAAATATCCAAAGGCAGATGTTAGATCAACCTTCACCTTGGGTTCCTTGATCTAAATAGCTAATGTGTCTGAGAATGGATCTCAGGAGGAAGCACACTTGATGCTGTGCAGTTCACCTACCCTATTAGCAAATGCTGGCAAATGATTCCTCCCCTTCTCCCAACCCACTCCCACACCCTTAGAGGCTGGAGCTAATAGGGAGGGAATAGAGCTTTCTGCTCCTCTTGAAAATACTTTTTTTCTAAATTTAACTCATTGTCAAATGGAATAGATGACTTGGGACTGAACTGGGACAGGCGAGAACAAATGCATCCAAATTATCAGAACTTCAGAGGAGTGATCCCCTGGAGGAAGTGCAGGAGACTCAGGGTGACCTGATTGTAGCCTTCCAGCACCTGAAGGGAACCTACAGCGAGAGAGACATTTTACAAGGGCATGTAGTGACAGGATAAAGAGGAATGGCTTCAAACTGACAGAGAGTAGGTTTAGATTACATATTAGGAAGAAATTCTTTACTGTGAGGGTGGTGAGGCACTGGTTGACCAGAGGAACTGTGGATGCCCCATCCCTGGAAGTGTTCAAGGTCGGGTTGGATGGGGCTTCAAGCAACCAGGTCTAGTGGAAAGATGTCCATGTCTTTGGCAGGGGGGTTGGAACGTGATGATGTTTGAGGTCCCTTCCAGCCCACACTGTTCTATAATTCTGTAAATTAAGAGAAACTGGAAGTGGTGGTGGGTGCTTGCTGGAGTCCTCAGTGGAATGGGAAGAAGAATATCCCCATGGCCAAGTCTCTGTGGGACTCTTGCTTAAGTGACAGACATGCTTTGAGATGTGCAGGTGCAGCTGCAATGGCAGCAACTGTGCTCATATAAGCAGCAAGGGAGCTTATGGTTCTTGACGTAGAGCCCTGCAGGACTTTAAGGTGGAGGCTTCTTTAAAACAGTAACAATATTGCTAGCAATAACCAAAGGAAATAATTTCTAGTCTTCCTTTTAATTTCTATTTCCCCATAGTCTGCTAAGCCTGATGTATTTAAAGGCCTCTTTTTAAGATGGTAATTACAATTTGTGCACATGCTTGCTCGCGAGGTGGGCAGGCTGTTTCTCCTGTGAAATAAAAATGCTGATTTTTTTTTTCCCATCTCTTTTGTTACCATTGTTTCCTGGGGCCCCACTCTCATGGAAACCTGGGGACTGACAACCAGCAAGAAGCTTCTCACCTGCCTCTTGGTTGGCTGGGATATATCTCCAAGGGTCTCCAAGCCGGGCTGGCTGGGTGGAAAAGCTGAGTTGGTTGATTGGTGCTTGGATTAGAGGCACCTACAGGAGCCCAGGGGAGATCTTTGATGTTCAAATGCTAATGTAAATACCGACAGAGTTATTTCCAAAGCTCGCACAGTTCAATTCCTTTTTACATGCAGACCTAATTTCACAGGTCAGCCAACCCACCTCCGCTATTATCTGGATTTAGCGATTAATAGAGGATTTCAGTAGTTGACTGTGACAAATAGTGACTAGGGAAGGGAGGGGGGGGAAAAAATGTTCTAAAACAAGGAAGGTTTTCAACAGATCCTTCTCCCCAAATCCATTATTTTTACTCTGACACATAAACAATTGCAAACAAACCCACAACCAAGAAAATCTCCCAGCGCAAAGAGAGAAATTCTCTATTTCTCTCTCTTTCCACCCCTGCCCATGAGAGAGGAGTCACAGTGTGCAATATGTATTGTTTTTATGCCCTGTTGAGTCCTTTGTATCCAGCCTCCCTGCTTTATATCTAGCACTCATTCACACTTACCAGAGATGAGTATTGTCAGACAAAACTCTGGCACTAAAACTCCCGCTGCCTTCCCGGGCTGGCCAGACGCAGAGGGCACAGCCACAGGGGGGACCAGCCCTCTGCCCCCCCCAAAACTCTGTGCTCCCTGCCAAGAAAATGGCTTTCTGGAAAAGGACTGCCTGCTAATAAAATGGACCTAAATCAGTAAGCAGTGATTAAGGCTTGAGCAGTTCTTTCTGCTGTTTTTACTTGAATACATGTATTTCTCTCAGGCATTAAAAAAAAAAACAAAGCTCCAAGTTATTCCAAGGAGTAGTTTCTTGCACACGAGATGAATGAATGAGAAAAGCAATACTAGGAAAAATATTCATTTTCTTTCATATATATAAAAAAAAGGAATGGCAACCAGAATTGCCTTTTTAAATAAAACATCAGCCCAGGAATGCAAACTCTACTCTGTTCATATTCAACCTCTACTCTGCCTTTTTTTTTTTTTCCTGGTTCAATGACGTGCCTAGTGGAATAGCAATTCACAGAAAACATGGGATAAATCATTAGTTCCAGTTTATTCTACTTTTTATTTACAGCAGGAATTTCCTTACCACTGAACGGAATTGATTGCTGGCGTGGGACTATTTGATTATTAGTGTGGGACTACTTGGGCACTCTGGTAGTCAGTGAGGAGAGGTGGTTTTTTTTGGGTGCAGAAGGATTGTGTAAAGGCTTGAGCTGTGGTGTGGGAACTCATGCCTTTTTCTAAGGGTTATTCTGCAGAGAATTTCATATTCTGGAAACCCTTTTACCTATTATTTCCATTAATTTTTAATGTGAATTAGCAGAGGGTTTGTTCATTAAAAAAAATCTGTAAGATTATTATTTACTTGCAAATAAAATGTACTCACTTACTTGTTAATCATAGTGGTGATTTTATTTTGCTTCTCTGTGAGTGAGAGGAGGGAGTCAGGTTGCCAGTTGCACTTTGCATTTATGATTAGATTTCCTTACTGATCCCCCTGGGATTTCTAGTACTGAAACAGGACGGATTTATTTACTTTTATTTGTGTGTTTTGTTGTTGGGGTTTTTTTAACAGTGCTACTCTAAAAAATCCAAGTTTTGCCCTCAAAAAAATTTGCCAGAGACTTTCAAAATAAGAAGCTACTTTTTGTTACCACTTAGAAATTTGCATGGCAAACTCTGGTGAACTTTAGCTGTACGCTGATGACCCATGTGCCTGCCAGCCAAGAAACTTGCCTCATAAAGGGAATACACGAGCTGAGAAGCTCCAGGGTCAGCTGGAGCCGGGAAATGCAGTGTCACAAGAAAAACAATTTGCATGAGTCCTGCAAATATAAATGGGAGTATTGACATCTCTGGGCCCAAGTCAAAATCTGAGGGTGGGTCATTCTAATCTGGTTTCGTGCCCGTTTCTTTTAGGGAAAATCAGAGCTGTTTTGTTTTTTGTTTGTGTAACCAAGAGTCATCTTTCTCCAGTCTTGGTTTGCCTGTGTGGGACCGGAGTCCGAATCTGAAGTCCTGGCTCTGAGCACCCTTGTCCTGACCTGGCGTTTAGCAGCAGGATCACATTACTAATGAGTGCATGTTTGAGCTCAAATAAAATAAATACATTTTACAAAACTCAGCCCAGTTTCAAATATTCAGGCAGCTGTCTCTGCCAGTCACCTGCCAGTTTATTGCTTCAAGTCTTTTCCTCCAACTTAAAATCCTCTTAGCCCCTGCTCAGGAACAAATGACTTTTGTTGTTCCATTTTGTTTACTGCTTTGGCTGTACACACAACCCTTCTTGGAAAGCTTTTCTTTCCCAAGTATGGTACTTTGGCACATGAAATAATTTGGCTTTTAGAAAAACCAGCCACCTCGCAACACTTCCAGTATTTCTGTCCCAATGGAAGGGAAAAAAACCACAGGGGAAGACTGGATTCCTAACTTGTTGAAGAACTGGCAGAACAAATCTGTTCATTAAAGAGAACACTCAGTAAAGGAGAACATGGTATTCCAAGTCTTTTTCATATTTGGGTATATCTATCAAGATTTTTCCCAGTATTTTTGGGGAGAAGGGGGCAAAAAAATTTTTTTTTCTTATTTTTTCTTTTTTCTTTTGCTCTTTCTTCTGGTTAGTGATGAAAGTTTCCGTATTGACAACACTGCTTTACATCCAGCCTCCTGAGCACAGCACATTCCTTACTTCCACAGTTCTTCTTTCCTGTAGTAACTTCAGTTCCATTTCTGCTGAACAAGTTGCTCTAATACATGTATATGTGTCTACTCATATAAATAAATACATTCCTTGCCCTCTGTAATTGCATCAGTAGCTTCCAAACTTGTCGAAACACAGACTCGTTGTTAGCTTCTTGAATTGACTGTGAACAACTGTGTTTTCATGAGCCATCCTAAATCTTTATAATCAGACTGGTGGTGGAGACAATGCTGCCATTGACCACGCTGAGCACTCACTGAACTTTACAGACCATTTGAGTGTGTCTTCCAGCCACGTTTCTCTGGTTTTGCCTTTTTAAGTCACAGCAAACACTTGTGCTTTCTTCAGTTTTATGATAATTCCCCCATGTCCTCTTATTTATTTTTTTAGCTCTTCTCTGGGTTCCATCCAGTGCTTCCATGTGTCCCTGTTACTGCAGTGTCCAGCACAGAATTGCAGGTACACTTATAACAGAGTTTTGGCAGACAGAGCTTTTTGAAGCCAATGGCAATTTCATACATACGCATCCGAAGGCATTGTTTGACCCTCAAGGAAGCTCGTGGTTAGATATGGATAGCAAACATTTGATTACCTGTGTGCACCTTTAATTATATCAAGGTGCATGTAACTAAAAATGAAGTGCCTGATTCACTGCTATGTTACTCCGTTTCGTGCTGGAATAATTGAAATGGGCAGGATTGTTCCCTGCTGAAAGTGGTGTAGAAGGGTGGAAAGATTTTCTCTGGCAAGTCTTGGTAGAGCTTGGGAGTCAAAGAGTCACAGTTTGTGGGGAGGTTCTCTTTCTTTATGGATGCTCCATCCCTGGAAGTGTTCAAGGCCAGGTTGGATGATGCACTGAGCAATCTGGTCTAGTGGAATGTGTCCCTGCCCATGGCAAAGGGGTTGGAACAAGGTGATCCTTAAGATCCCTTCCAACCCAAACCCCTCTATGGTTCTGTATATCTAACAAATCCATAGAATGAGCCCACACACCAACACATGCTATGTTTTCATCATTGATTAACCAGTTTCATGACCTTTTCAGCATGAGAAATAATTGGCGGTTTTAACTAACAATAAATTGATCCCATTATTCAATATAGAATATTCCACTGATTTCCAAAGGCATGTTCATTAAAGAGGCCAGCTACTTTCTATCAGTGTCATGCACATGTAAGTAAGCAGGACTCTTATATGGCATCTATGACAATGGCAGGACAAGTCATAAACACAAACATTCACACACAGCCAGGTGTCCAAAGCTCCTGTTTGCCAATTACAGTGACGCTGATGACATATCTAGTTTAACACACACAGCATTAAAATAGTCCCCCCTTTTCTAGGAAAATCTAATTACACCAAGCCCAAGCACTCAATCAAACCTGTTATTCTGTGGCTAAACAGCCCAGTGTTAATGCAATTTGAGGAGATCCAGGCCGTGACTGGGAACGTCATGTATTAACAATATCTAATGGGAGCTCCCGTAGGTAAATGAATATGCTAACAAGCAAGGTCGCTGCTAAATCTAATATCTTTAAGCTGTTTAATTCCAAACAGTCCCTTAATAAATCAATTGACCGGGAGAGCTGATGCCCCTATCAATTATTCAAGAGGGCAAATAAATATTTCAGATGATTTGATAGGAAGGCTAGTGCTGGTCTTATAGAAAGCTTTGCATTTCATTAGCCTCTTGCTAAAAGTTTTATAATGTGCGGAACAGTGGTGGTTTTCCCTAATCTAGAAACCCCAAGTGTGAGGAAGAAGAGACTGAGGTATCCTGCTTCAGCCACCTCGTCTGTCAGGGACTCGATGACAGCTGAGACGGGAAGAGGTGGGAATAGTGTCAGGCTTCCTAGTGACAACTTCTCCACCCCAACAAATGACGAGAGGAAAATCAGAACACACTTTCATTTCTGGGGAATCCAAAAGAAAAGTAACCTAAGGAAGCTTGGATTAGTGGTTAATACCACATGCCATGCTACCTTTTGTAAACGAGGGAAGTCATTTGTGTTTGCATTGGATTATTTGTGTGTTTATGTTAACACTGAGCCATGATGCAGGTTTGCCAAACGCAATTCCCTTGAAGGAAAAGCAGAGTTATTAAAAGAGGTGCTGCCTGTAATTGATCTGCATTAAGTGAAGCTTGCAAAGTGCTTGAGATACTTGGATGGGAGAAGCCAGGAGTGCAAAATATTATTCTATAAGAGCAAAGTATTATCATTGCATCTGAAAAATTGCTGATCATTGAAACATGTGGTTTATTATAAAATCAATAAAGATAAAGTTACAAGAGAAAGGCAGAGAAAATGTACCTGATGCTGGAGAACAAAGAAGAGGGAAGTCCCTGAGGAAGCTTCTTATTTAAGCGTGTGTAAATTTGCTTGCCTCTGTCCAATCCATTTATACCACTAATACAGATTAAAAGTCAATGATTACTTACATAAGCATTTCAGTTTATGAAAAGAAACCCATGTCATAAAAACATAATCTATTGTTCCGCAGTACATTGCTGCATCAGTACATGAATCTGTGTTTCCTGTGATGACAAGTCAGGGTCTACACTCCTGCCACAGCTCTCCCACCCAATGTGTCTCTTCCACAGAGAGTCCCTGTAGCAGCAGGGTGAAGAAACAAGCTTAGAATGTGTGTTGGCACCAAAGTCATCAACACTGAGCCTGAAGCCTCCCACTGAGTCTCATCAGTGTGGAGAACATAAAAAATGAGATTCTTGGAACAACAACAAGCAAGGAGGCCTCTGCCTGGCATGGTGCTCACAAGGGTGCTCAAACTCCCCAGTCATTCTCTCCATGTGGCCTGGGTTCAGGTGCTGATGAGGAAAGGGGACTCAAATCCTGCTCCCTCCAGAATTGTAAACTGTACAAAACTCTCAGAAGGGTGGTTTGCAAAGATTTCCTCCCCACTAATGCAGCCCAGCATAAGGGATTTTCTACGGTGAAGAGTTCCAGCTACAGAGGTCCTGTTGGTAGGAAGATTGTTTAAAAATTAGATTTAAGTTTTAAAATCTTTTTGAACACATAAGAAGACACTACACTTTCAGAGCTTGACTAGAAAAGCTTCTGACACTCCAGACTGGGTCCTCAGCAGAAATAGTCCAATTTACGCCTCCTCTAGAGCAGGCTCTTGGTTTCTTCTGCTTCTTCTCCCTAAATAGCAAGATCCATATAAAAATCATTGAATGAGAATCTTCTATGGCATCAGTTTTACATTGCAAATTGCTCAATGAGGTATGAAAGAGACATCTCAGCTGCGCAAAATCATAATTTAAATGTTATGTTTGGTTTATTTTTGGCTTCATGACTCAATGGGGTAGATCCTTTCTATGGCATTGAAAGTAAAATCTGGCCAAGTTTAAAATCCGATTCATGGATTCTAACTTATCATTAAGTAACCTTTCTGTTTAACTCAAAATACATGTCATCATATCTGCACTGAAGCTGAGTCTGTGTGCCATGGAAAATTGCATGGCAAAGTGGGAAGGAGAATTATCCTGAATGTGGAAACTACAAATGGGTAGGATTTTAAGAGATTAAAGAGAGGGTGATTATTTACTAAGCACAAAACTTGAGCCCTAAACCACTTTTTCATTTTTTATTTTAAGGTCAGTTTCTACTTGTTTAAAAAAACCCCAAAACCTCTCAGGAACAAAATCTTTACTTGCAGAAAATGTGTGGCTCACATAAACACATGTAAGAGTTGGTCTGTATTCTTGTTTTCAAGAGGGAACACTTTTTCAACCTCTCTCAAAAGCTAATTCTGTTACAGGGGACAGCATCCATAGAAATTTCTTGGAAAAATAACAGTAAAGTCATATGGGAAATGGGTGGAAGAAGTTTTTGTTTTGTTTTGTTTTGTTTTTAATTCTTATTTTCATTTTTATTTTTATTTATTTCCCATTAAAATAGGAATTCTCAAAACATTTTCTTTAGTTTCAGTTCATGACAGGTCCTTGAGATTCAGTTATCCTTGGGGACCTCAAGGGCAGTATTGGTGAGGATTTTGTGAGAATGTTGATGCAGAAAATTTTATGAAGGTATTATATTGAATTTTGGGGTTCTGGGTAAGGGATTGTGGAGTAAGTACATGACAATAGTTTTAGTGATTATTGAAGTCTTCATATTTCTTTTACTCCAATAATTTTAGACTTCCATGAAGGACAGGATCTGTCCTAGTGGGATTCTAGCTATGGACTAAATATACCCAACTATGCTGATTTGTCAGCAAAGCTTCTGCCATTAGCAAGAGTTGTTTTGAAAATGTGGCCCCTCATAAAAGTACACAGAGATGCTGTTGACGTCACTTTTGTCCTTTTGTTCCTTTTCTTCAAAAAAAGAGAGAAATATATAGAGAATAATAATGAGAAAGTGTTCATCTAACTCATTCACAAGGTTCTACCTGCCATCCCTTATGCTCAATGAGGATGTGAGGGCACTGTTAGGCATATGTGCATGTAAATTACCTCTAACTGCACATCTCTATTATAGGCAATTACACTAATGTGCTAGAATGATACATTTAGTGTCTTCAGAAGATAGAAGCTGGGTGGAGGGCAGACTGATTTGAAGATCAATCTGGATGAAACAAAGAATGGTATTTATTTGGCAGACCACTGGGGAGAGCTGGCTAAAACTGCAGAATGAGATAACATTAGCCATTTGATAAGTGAGGGTTGCAATTTAGGACTCTTATTTGCTTTTAATTTATTAAAAAGAAAGAAAAAGTCTGTGGGTTTCTAGACTAAGATTGAGAACTATTTCTGTCTGTATAATGTGTATCTCAAGCAGCAGGAATTGACAACCAGGAAACGTGCCACATATTTGTGTCTGGCCTATGCGGTCTGTACCTCTATTCAGGTGTCAAAATGTGGGTTCCTGTGCTCTGATACGTAAGGAGGAGCCCCTGCAGTGACTACCTGTGAGCAAGAAAAAGTATTGCCAGCATTGTCTGTGTGGTTGCCAGCAAAACTACAAAGTGTCTCCTTTTGGACAAGGGGAACTCAATGTGCTTTCCTGTGTGTGCCTTCACCACTTGACTTCTGAAATGCTCTTAGATGGACAATTTTTGTTGACTACAGAGAAAAATATCTGAATTCATAACAGCAACACTTTTTGGAGGCATTTGTCCTATCATGGCTGCTTTACAGCATTGTGCTGAATTTAGGCAACTTTATATTAGTGCTTGAGCTTCTAGTGCTTTACTTAGAAGTTATGAGAGCTACAGCTGCTGGCAACATGGAGCCTTGAAGTGTGGGGAGAGAAATGTCCACATTAAAGCACCAACTGTTCCCATGACCTTCCCATCCACAGAACCACCATGACCATGGGCTGTTCATATCCTAGCCTTGCTCCTGCTTTCATTTGGGAAGAAACAGAGGAAAGCTGCATAAGGTTACCTGTGGGAGTTGAGTGACAGGTCAGGGAGCAACACTACCCAATATTGATATCATCATGTGAGTTTTCTATTTTATGATTGTCTTACATGTGGCCATTCTTACAGGAAGCTTAAGACAGAGACTTTTCACACTATTGGTTTCCATTTCAAATACATACTATTAAATTGGCAGTGACACAGTAAAGTTATTATCTGCTAATATAAGATATCTTGGTCAGAACAGCCTATGCAGGTAATTTCACAGAATCATAGAATGGTTTGGGGTAGAAGGGATGTTAAAGATACTCTAGTTCCAACACCCCTGCCATGGGCAGGGATGCCACCCACTAGACCAGGTTGCTCAGAGCCCCAACCAACCTGTCCTTGAACATTTCCAGGGTTGGGGCACCAGTGAAAAATTTCCAGTACCAAAAATGGGCTCTTATAGATTCACAGTGAAGTGAAGGAAAAGTAAATGGAAAAAAAAGTAAGGAATCTGATTGTCTTCTACCTCTATATTACAACAAAATTATATCACTGGTTTCTGTAGCAGCTTAAAGAAATACTGTATACTACACCTTAACACAGCACTGTGATGATCATTATGATGAGATGTTTTGATAATAAAAACATTTGATAGTCCTGACTGCTTGGGGGTGACAGAATTTGCATGGTTCAGAGGGACACTGGCCAGTGTGATGTTATAGGCACATAGTGCACAATGGTGCACAGATCAAGTGGTGAAACAACATTGAGTGTATTTGTGGGATGTGTGGACAGAGGGAAAAGAAAGACAACTCTGTTCCCGATGTGAACAAGAGGCTAAATATCTTTATATGCTTTCTGAAGAGCTTAGTGAAGTTTACACCAAGGAACTGCTTTTTACAGGGAATTGCTTTCTGTGCTACACGCTGCTTTAAAGAATTTTTTTCTTTTACATTTGGCTGTACCATGGGGACATTGCTTCCTGATGCTTAATAACTGCAGAAAAGAGATTCTGGGGCCACGTATGTGCACACACGCACGCATGCCTGCATCTGAGATGCCCAGCAGATAAGGGCAGTATTTTTGTTTACAAGGAGATATTGCACTGGAAATCCTATTAGCAATCAGACAGTCTGCTGGCTGGATTTAATAAACTTCAGCCAAAGGAGTTATTCAAGCTGGCATATTAACCCCCTAAGGGCTTAGTCTTACATTTTAGGTGCTCCCGTAACTTGTAGAGGGATGGATGCACTGTAGGCACAAGCAAAGTTTTGCCAGTTAAAGTGTTTACAATCAAGACAGAAATTCATGGAGACTCCAGGTAAGGTTTATTGCATTTATATCTGCAACACAGGGATGCTGATGTATTTTAAATAATGCCTTGTCATCATAAAATCTCCCCCCAACCCTAATCTTAGTCCCATGGAGTTTGGCACTGTGAGAAGGATAGAGGGACACACCCCTTTTCTGGGGAGCAAGGCTCTGATTTGGAAAGGGAATATAAGCAGTGAGACTCCATCCCCTCAGCATCCTTCTGTGCAAGACTTGCTGCACCATCGTAGCTTAAAAAGACAACAAGCAGATGGAGAGCAGGAAAATAGGATGCAACATACACAAATTAAAAAGTCACAGATGTGGTAGACGCATATCCTATTAGTTTTGTCTAGAGCTGGTTGAAAAATTCTAGGGATAAAAACTCAAATGTTTGCTTAAAAAAAGATAATGTTGAGATATCTAAAGTTTTTAACTTCCTTCTATCTTTACCTTGTGTCATTTTATTCACTTTGAGACTGGGATGTACACGGGTGAAAATGAGAGGCCAGGGAAGAAAATACTGTTAAAAAAACTAGAGTGTTTGAATGCATGAATTTCCAACATGCAAGAATTTTGAAGTGCCTGGGATGTTTACATCCTAAAACCTATTGATCATTTTTGCTCTTTGGTAACAAAGGTCCTGTAATCTGTAGTCAGATTTGAAATGTTTATCTTTATTATCTTCAGGAATTTATTAAACCAGCTGATAATTTGGGATCTGATTCAGAACAAGAAAATTCAGATTCGAACTTTGCTTTGGTCAAGTTTTAACACAGGATCAGAGAATCCTGAAATGACTCTTTCCAGTTGTTATTTGTCAAGCATTTTGAACTATTAGCGGTGATTACACTCACAGTTTATGACTCTTTCTCAGCTTATTTAAACTCAGGCCTCTCCTTGTCTTGCATTTCTAACTGTGTGTCTTTTCCTGAGGATGAATCATTCAGCACCACCACTCTGATTTTCACTCTCCTTCACTCTCTGTGAACTGAGTACATTTGACAGATTCTGATCCTTTCTGAAAATACCTGGCTTAGTTTTACAATATTATTTATTTTTATAGCCCAAAGCCCAGCAGGTGAAGAAAAAAATGAAGACAATTTGGTAAATAATGAACACACAGATGACATATTGTTTTCCTGCAATGAGGAATAAATGCACTTTATTAAGTGACCTTTCCTCTAGTGGCTGCCAAGAAATTGGAGATAATAAAGCTCTTACTTGCAGAGGATTTTAGTTAAGAGGGGGTATTCCTTAAAAGAAAAGGACCATTCCTTTATTAAAACCTTGTGGCAGCAACATCAGTATCAGTCAAAACATGTTATTGAGACTGTTTGTGTTGTGGTTTTGTCTTTCTTCTAATATATTTATTTTTATAAATCCTCTGATTGAATTACCGTTACAAATAAGAGTTTAATTCTCCACTCTGGTACTTTTCTGATTTGCAAATGTTAATCTGGGTCTTATTTTACTCTTCCACATCTTTCTAGGAGGCAGAGCATGCTTGCTGGGAATGGTACCAGGGCTGGTGAGTGCCACCTGCCTGTGTTTAGCCATTGTTTCCATGTATGATCATAAGCAACTTAATCAGCTTTGCATCTAAAGGGATTACTGTGACCGATGGCCAACAGGAATCTTTCCACTGGTTTCAGCGTATTACTGATCTAATTCTAAGTGTCAGGGATGGCTGTGAGAGGACAAGGAAGTCTGTGCATATGTGGTGTGTGGGATAGTGTTCACTGTGCATGAGGGTGAGGGAGATACTGAAGCTTTGGGGTGGGTGATATCTGGGGAGGAGTCAGCCCTGTTGTAGGGTGTGCCCAGAGCTCACTGATCAGACACACTTGTAGACAAGATTTGTTTGTGTGGTTTAAAGGTTTTATATGGCAGGCAGGAGATTTAGCCCTAGGACAAGGTACAGTTCCTTTAGGAACAGTTGTAATATCCTACGGAATCATAGAATGGTTTGGGTTGTATGGGACCTTAAAGATCATCTAGTTCCAATCTCTCTGCCATAGGCAGGGACATCTTGCACTAAAGCAGGTTGCTCCAAGCCTTGTTAAGTTGAGCTTAAGCACTGCTGGGGATGGGGCATCCACAGCTTCTCTGGGCAACCTGTTCCAGTGTCTCACCACCCTCACACTAAAGAATTTCTTCCTAACATCTAATCTAAACCTTCTCTCTTTCAGCTTGAAGCCATGCCCCCTTGCCTCATCACTATAGTTCTTGATGAAGGGTATCTCTCTGGCTTCCTTGTGGGCCCCTTTCAGACACTGGAAGGCTGCTATGAGGTCTCCACTTAGCCTTCTCTTCTCCAGGCTGAACAGCCCCAACTTTCTCTTGCCTGACAAGACAGAAAGTATTTGGCCCAATAACTCTACAGATACCCTTGGATGGACTCTCTTTGTGCACTCTATTTCTTTCCACACTTTTAAATTTAGAGGTGTCTTCCAGATGTATCTTCTGTCCATGAAACCTATACTTGGGGCTCAGAGACATGAGTCAACATGAGCTAGACAGCTCTTCTCACAGGGCTAAATATGTTCCTTAAGGCTCAGTTAAGGATGGACTAGACCACATAGCAGGTTCATCATCCAGCAGCCAATTCCTGGGGGAAGCCAAACCCCAAGCACAAAAGGAGCCCTGCAACCAATGCCACAATGCTCTAATTGAGCATGGATTAGGGACACATCCTGCACTAGAGGCTGTGCTTTGAACTCAAGCACTGACTGTGCAGATAAATGTGTATTTTAAAGTGTGTCATATCTCACCTTAAATATGTATGAATGAAAACGAGGTTAGCTACTGGTGAGGGAGACTGACAGAGGAATCAGAACATGAGCCCACAAATCCTTTTTAGAGATCACCCCCCCCCCAAGTTACTAAAAGCATCAAGGAAGAGAAAAAGGAGCAGAGATATAAAATGCAAGTAGCACTTTTTAATAGATTTTTCTTCCTTTTCCCCAAAGGGTTCAGCTGCAGAGAAAGAGTGGAACATAATAATCCTTAGCATTTATATAGCACTTTACATTTCCAAAGCTCTGTACAAACATTAACTGATCAATCTTCACAACACCCCTGTGAGTTAGGGATGTATGATTAACCCCATTTTACATTGGGGGAAACCATAACATTTCAGAGCCCGACGTCCCCCACCCCTCAAGAGGTGCAGAGTTCCTGCAGATCCCACTGATTTAAATAGTAGTCATCCCTGACACTTCTGAGCACCGGGCGCTTCTCGACTGCCTCAGGGCTACATGGCCAGTCTGTGCCTCCTGCTCCAAAGGTCTGTCTTCCCTTCCCCTGCTATCACTGTTGGACAGCCCAGGCCTTTGCACACCTTTGCCTTTCCATTTCCTCAGAGGAGTGATATCAGTGACTGGAATTTCAAGAAGTAAAACCTTACCTGGTTGGTGCACCCTGCCCCTATCCTGACCCACCAGCCTTTTGTTATATTTTCTCTCCTCTTTCCAGCTGAGGGAGTGATAAAGCTTCGTTGGTGGGCACCTGGTGAGGGCCAACCCACCACAAAATGTATTTTCATTTCCTTTTTCTTTTTTATTTATTTTATTTTATTTTATTTTCCGCACCCTGGAATGATTTAAGCTGAAATGTAATCCTGTACGGAATGAAAGCACACAAATACAATGATATACCTGCTACTTGATGCCTTTCTCCCTTTTCTTTTATCAATCTTTCCTTGATAATTTCCCATGTTTTAGAGAAAATGACAGGTAGAGTAGGGGATTAATGCAAAAGTGTAACTTTCTTATTTTTTTCCTAGTGCAGAAATAAATAGATGTCTTTAACATGAAATCTTGGTGTAAATTGTTGAATTGTATTAACTTTTTCATGCTTACTGATTTTCCCTCCCCTGAGCACATGTTGCCTCTTCAAGCAGAGCTTTGCTTTTTCAGGAGATGGAACTGTGTGGCAAGGCTGTCATTTTGCTTTGCTCCCTGTTTTACTCCTGAGCCAGAAGTTCTTCCATATTACTTCACCTTGGGTGCCCATCAGGAGAAAACCAATGCATTCACTCAGAGAGGATGCCCAACTGTGGCTAGAAGAGATTTGCCTCAAGAGTCATGTCCTATAGGCAGGATCATGATCAGAGAGGGAGAAGAATCTGCATCAGCTGGTGCAGGCTGATCTTGGCAAAGGTCATGTAGAGAATGAAAATAAGAGAAACAAACTTCCTCCCACCAAATTCACATTTCTCCTTGAGGATATGGTGTCAGTTAGTGCAGAGCTCATGTGAGTCACTGCCACTTGCTCTTCATCATTACTACTAACTCCTTAATTTTCTTGAAGAATGTTGTATCTAGTTAGGAAATGGGTTTCTCAGTCTCCTCCATCTAAAGTAGATCTTAAGAAGGAAGGCAAAGGGCTCTAAATAAGAATGATGGAGAAGAGGGATTAGATAATTCAAAGAATTTCTTCAGATGTCATTGCTTTGGGTATTTTGTATATTTATTCATTTACCTGGAAAATATGGTATTGCTACAGCAATGGAAGGCTCAAGTCTGGATTGAAAAAACTGTTCCTTCTGCACTGGGGTGTGACCTGTAGCCTATTGCTTTTTATCTGTATTATTGAATCTTTGGTGCAAAACAGCTTTTCATTCTGAATGCTGATCAAAAGAGTGTGTTAATTAAATATACTTCTAATGAAACTAGTTTGAGATGAGACATGCAGACCGGAGTCTGCCCCTTCTGAAGTTAATGAGAGATATTGAGGTATTGGATTTATTTTTCATGGGGGAACTGCCCACTGATATAGAGATGAGCATTATGGTAATGAAGACTTATAAAATAGGATCAGATAGTGGTCTCTGTTATACCTGAGGTTGGTAGAGTCCCCCCAGATTTGCAGTGGTGGAAGAAGAGCTCCGAATTTGGTCCTCTACTACTTAAAAATATGTAGTTGCCCTTTAAGATGTAAATCTATTGAAATCCAACCTTAGACATTGCCAGGGTCACTCTGCTTATTACTTTATGACATTTCCAGATTAAAGGTGCAGTGGGGGCTCACATTAATTTGCTTTATGTTTGACTAGAAATGCTTCCCATCACTATTAGAGCACACTTCGAGCTCTCTTCATTTTAGAACGCTTGTCAGTCATTCGAGAATGATATGCCCTACGTCTGGGATGAATAAGCACATCATATATTAGGCAGAAGCCTTTCCTCTGGAGAGGCTCAAGAGAGCTGACAACTACTTCCAAGGAAGGTGAAAAACATGCCCATCCCAGCAGCTGAATGAAGGAGGACTGGGAAATATTCTGCTAAAACATTATCTGCCGAGGTGATAGAAAGCATTTAGGCTATTGTCTTGTGATGGCAATTTTTAGGACTCAGATCAGCAGGAATAGGAGGAAACTTCCGCATGTATCTCTGTTCTGTAGGAAAAAAACCTTCCATGGGGAACTTGTGCATATCTGTGTAACCTCCCCAGGAACCAGGCAACAGAGAACCCTATGTAGACTTTCCTTTTCTGTTTTATTTTTCTGCAGTGCAAAATGAATTCTGTCATTTATTCCACTAATTTCCACCTTGAAATATTTTCTAGTTTTGATATCAGGTTTGAAGCTGCCTGCATGCTTCAAAAAGTGATAGTTGCATTATGAGGGTAGAAATGACAGAGTACCTGTTTGCCAGGTGTTAATGTGTTTCTGGGCAATCTCAGAGTATCCCAGCATGGGAAGCATTTGTACCTGCACTACCAACAGACAGAACATCGGCCTGGAAATTTGTTGATGCTGCTTCGTGGGGAGAGGATTTTTGGTGAATGTCACAGCAAAGTCCCCTGTATGGCTCTTTAATCAAGTGACCTCTCAGTGCAGACCCATGGGTCACAAATCCTGCAAAAGCTGTGGGTCGAAAAGAAAAAGGACAAACATTTTGACATTTTGCTTTTGAACCTTTGAGGTTCTTTGAACTTGAGGCTCAAAGCCAGTTGCAGAAATACCCTCCTCTAAAAACACAAGTACTGATTCTGAGAGAGATGAGTGAAAACTGCTTTTCCCAGAGGCACCAAATTTTGACTACTGACATAGCAAAAGAGGCATAACCACGTTTGCTTTCATACCAAGGCCAGTGGAACTGTCTATGCACTTTATGTGTGTGTATTTAAACATCTGGTGTTTCAGAGGATCAGGTCCTTCAGTCCCAAGTGATGAATTTCAGGCAGTCTTTTAAATGTCCTTTTTTTTTTTTTTGTGCCTTCATAGAGCATTTTTTAAAAATATGGATTGGCCTAATTATTTATTTTTCTTCCATCAGCATTTGTTCCCTGAATGCAGTCTCTAGGAGGAATGTGATGACAACACAGCTAAAATACCATCAAAAATATGACACTCCAGTGGAGGGAAATTAGAACTGTAATGAAAAACAGAGAGGCTCTCAAATTTTTCACGCACAGTTGAGTGTGTGTTCATATGGCTCCTTCAAAGTGTGTCGTGAGGACAGTGAGTTCCTGTCCATCACTAGTAGTGACTGACCCATATCTCCCCCTACTCCTGTTCAGCCCTCTCAAAGGTGCATCCAGCCCCTGCAGCTGCAGATCTGTCCACCCAGCAGCTTCATCTGCTCTCACTGCTGTATTCTCTGGAAAGCCTGTATTTCCTGTTCCATATGAAATTCTAAAACACTTTACAGAGCAATGTACCTGGTAAAAACTCACATTTTCACAAACTGAGTGCAAAAACTGCAGCAGCCATTTGACTTGTGCATACCCACATTTAGTTCTTAAGTGCTTCATCCTCTCTCTCTCCATCCTCAGTTTAATGTCCTTCCCTCAGTTATCCACAGAATTATATAGCTTAATATATAACTTAATCCATTCCTGGGATTTTATCTTTTCTTATATTAACTTATCTATAGGTGCTCTTGCAGGGATGGCATATGTTGGAGACAGTCATTTTTAAAGCCATATGCAGCTGCTTCTTGTGTGAATGCAGCACCCTGCAACTCATGATTCCTCTTCACTACTAATTATTTCCTATGGCTTTTAATACTGCTCCAAGTCTTAGAATAGCTCTGAATGATGATAGACATATATTATTATTACAGGTTGTATTAAGCAGTCGTAGCTCAAGTTCTAATTACATTACCCTTCAGCCATGGCAGCAGTAACACTTGGTTTGGTTCTTGAGTTTCTAGGAATAATCTCGCCAGTAGTTCTTCATCAGACTGCGAGGTCAGGGAGAAAGGAAATTCTCCTGCCCTTCTTTTTGTGTAGGAGGTGAGAGGATATATTGTGGAAAGGGACAAAACTGGTCATGAAGAGAGAGGATTAAAATGAGAGGCTCCATGTGCTGCATGTTAACAGGGACAGTGGCACATCAGGGCTCTGCTCCAGGCAGTGTGGGCACACTGGGAAGACAGCACATGGCATGTGGGTGCATTTAGGGTCCTTGAGCTATGGGGCTGGTCTTCTGAGCCCCAAGGAACATATGAGTGAAGATTTCCAAATCTATCCAGTATAGAATCATTTAGGTGAGAAAATACCTCTAAGACAAGTGAGCCCAACCATTAACCCAGAACTGATGAGTCCTGAAACAAGAAACACAAAACAGCCTGTTTCCCTACAGCATTCCCAACTCCAGTGACCTTTTCCACAAACCCATGATTTTTTAAGTGGTTGAGTAAAGTCCTACAGAGTGGGAACAATGTTGTGCATATATGTAATTTTAATTTTTTTTTTGACTGCAGAAAAAAAAATTCCAGTCACTGTGATCAGGGAGGAAAGGATGACATTTGAACCACAGAATCATAGAATCATGGAAAGGTTTGGGTTTGAAGGGATGTTGGAGATCATTTGATTCCAGTCCCCACCACCACCATGGGAAGGGTTGCCACCCACTAGATCAGGCTGCTCAGAGCCCCACCCAGCCTGGCCTTGAACACTTCCAGGATGGGACAAAAGATCTCAAAGACTGGAGTCAGTTAAAAAGCATTCCCATTTTATTATTCTTAGTCAGTGGGTGGCCAGGGTCATCACACTTAAATGGTTGTTAATAGCAATTCTGATTTGGGCCTGTAACATGTTTATTGGTTTTCAGTAGTTGTTTACAAATCTTAAGAGAAATATTTTTATGATTTAAAAAGGGAATAGAAATATGACAGACATTTTTCAAAAAATATCTGAAAAAATTCCTGTGGTGTCAAAACGACATGTGCAGAACATAAGGACATGATTTGATTTTTTTAATGTTTGGTTATCCAAATGCCCAAGTAAATAAATGGCATAAATAACAAAGGGACTATTTCTTTGTTCTCAAATTCTTTTATCTGATAATCTCAGGCAGTATAAATAACTAAGGATAGGTTTTATTATGTAATACTGTGCAGCAATATAGTATTGCTGGTTCTTTGGGATAGCAAGTCTCTCTACACAGTTCCCAGAACATTTTGGCTACCCCTATAAACTTATTACAATGTATTTCTCTATTGTAGGGTTTTCTTACAGTGCCTATAAAATCCAAGCACCTGATACTAGAATATCTCATTTATACAGTGAATGCCATCCCTTGGTGTATGAATTTTTATGTGTATATCTGCATGCAACCCAGATAGTTTATATTTGTCATATATATATCCAGGAAAATCAATATGCATGGTTTTAGCAATTAATAATTTGCAATTAAAACTGCTAAAAATAGAATAATCATCACTTTAAGGGATTTTTCGAAAAAAGAATGTTTTATCAGCTTGAAAATGAATGAAGAGCATTTCCTCACTATGCTAATTAATTGCAGTTGACAAAAAGTGGGATCCTTCACTCCTCCTTTCATGTTGCTAATTCCATCCCTCCCTCCCTCTCTCTCGCTCTCTCCCCTCAATTAAACGTATGAGAGTATACCCTCCCCTTTTAGAAAGAAGCTTTTAGATTAATCATATTATCTTAAGGTTCCAAATCTCAATGCCTGCGTGACCTTTCTTCCGTTAGAATCCATTATCTTAAACTATCACAATAATCCTGGCTTTAGGGAGGGAGAGCGGGAAGCAGGAATCAAACCTAATAGATGGCAAATAAGATTAATCTATGATCTAAGTGCCGATTACACTTGGCCCTGCCCTTGAACACCCAGGTGTAACCTTGAAATTCACATCCGCTAAGACACTGCAATTGGATTGTGGGTCCCCGAAGGGTTGGAAGGGGCAGCTGGCCAAACTTTACCCGTTATTCCCCAGCGAGACGGGAGCTGTCTCGGCCTGCAGCTCTCCTACTTGTGGAATTTGGCAGCGGCGCAGCTGAATGTTTGTTTTGGGATGTTTAGCATTTTTTCAGATAAAACAGTTATTTTCAGGTCCTTAATTTTTGTTTGTCAGAAGCAAGCAGCCAGGGAATGGGTGAACTTTTACCTGGACCTCACAAGAGGAGAAAGCTCTCTTTTCAGAATCTGATAACTCTGCAGAAGAAAACAGAGATATTTTCTTTCTTTATAGGCTGACCTATGGACCCTGCCAAAAAAAATGTTCCATGTGAACTTGAGTTTGCAAGGCCCTTGTTTTCAGTCCCAAATACTCTGCGTTCTGAGAAAGGACATCTGTGATAAGATGGAAATTGGCACTGGTAACTCATGTACTATGGGGGAAGCATGCTCAGAAGAGGCAGACCCAGAGGTAATTTTTCATCTAAGAACTTTCTAAAGCCATTATTAAAACTAGCATAAATTTCCCCCATTTCTGGCAGCTTCAAGAGGCAGGATAGGATTGATTTGGATGTGGCAGCTCTTTTTTTTTTTTTTCTATTTACATGTAAGGCCAGATTCTCAGCTGGAGTAAGACAGCAAAAGTTTGCTGACTTGCTTGAACCTTGCTGGAGATGTGTTGGCTAGAGGTGCTTGAGACGTTCAGCTGGAACCATCTGCCCTCCATTAGCTCCATTTGGAGGCAACAGTCCAACACCACAGAAAAGGGGCAATATTTCTCTTTGTACCTGTCCTCACACAGTAATTCCCTGGTGGGACAATAATGCAAGAGACAGGGCATTAGCAGGAATGTACACTGCAGGAGAAGTCTAGTGGAAGGTTTCCTGCCCATGGCAGGGGGATTGGAACTGGATGATTCTTTTAAGTCCCTTCCATCTCAAACCATTCTATGATTCTGTGATTCTATTTCAACACAAAGCACATTTGGTGGCTGGCTGACTCCAAGTGGTCCTTCAGTAATCCCAAAATTATAGGGCAGGGGAAGAAGAAACAGAGAGAGGCAACATCACGTGGATAACAGCTATCACACTGATATCCTTACAGTGTCAGAAGCCGTGTGAGGGGTGAAATTGCTGCAGGCCCCAACATCAAACCTTCCAGAGGGCTGAGAGCATCCTGACCTGCCGGCTCTGCCCACCTCTAGGAGTCAGCTTTTAGGAGATGTCCAAAGCATGCACTTACCTGCCATGCACAGAGGGTTATTTTCTCTCTGCCTCTTCACTTTCTTTGCCAACATATGAGTGTTGGCTCTCACAGCTATTTTAAAAGCTTTGCTCAGCTCCTAATGCTGTGGGGACAGTATATAAGCAGGCAGAGAGTTTGTCTCCAGCTCCCTTGCCTGGACACTGGCCTAGTGGGACCTGTGGATGCTATGTAGGTATGTAAATAAAACAGGACATAACCTGACCCCACTTTTATTTAATTTAAAGAGAAATCAATGGAGAGGGAGAAGGTACAAAATGGACTGGTCAAGTGGGCTTTGATCAAAAAGTAAATCTGCTCACACAAGTATTGATTAGCAACATTGCCTCTTTCTCAGTTCTCATTGTCAGCACATGAATGCAGTATTAAAAGTGCCTGTGGTCCCAGAACTGTGATATTTTAGAAGTTTTGCGGTTTTATAAAATGCTGGAATATTAATCTGCCCAGTTTTGTGGTCATTATAAATATGAATCTGATATTAGATTTCTACAAAGTTCTTCATAAGGATTTTAGTTTTAAGGATATGTCTCTTAATGATCCCAGCTTCAACCTGTGCTCCCCTAAACATGGAGAAAATGAAGAGCTGGATACCACCCTGTCTAGCAGTTGATCTGGGCTGCAAACATCCATAAGCTGATATCTGGGATACCCTGGTACGTGGGGTGCAAGGCAGAACTTGCAGGCACATTTGAGGATGATGATGGGGAATCAGGGAAATGCTCATGTAATGCGGTGACACCCAGAGCCAACCAGAGCTCACAAACTCTGTGTCTTCCATCTAGAGAGGGTTAACTCACACTTGCAGCAGGCAGCCTCATGCCATTAAGTCAGGGAGAGTAATGAAATTTCATTTAATTTGTCAGGAAGAAAGTGCTAATGTTAAAAGGCATTTAATAAAAAGGGGAAGATTCTTTGAAAGGAAGCCTTTAAGTAATTACTTCAAGTGTCTTAGGCCTACTCACCAGAATATTTACATTAGTGTCTCCCAGCGCCAAAGTGTAATTAAATTAGTGCAGCATTTACATTCCATCCTGTTTTTTTTTTCAGAAGTGTGATTTTATTAACAATTCTCAAAAAAAGAAAAGTAAACCTTGATCTAATCAATTCAGGTGTTAGTATTTTTTTAATGTTCTCACTGAGAAAACTACTGAGTAAACTGGCTTGGAGAAGGTGGGGGGAAAGAAAACTTGAGTTCCTGCCTTGGGACTGATGTGGAAAACTGGCCAACATTGTACAGACTGAAGTGGTCTCCTGGAAGAGCTTGTAGTGTGAGCCTGGATGTTTGCACAAACCACAGAGGTGCATGTGTGAGAAGAGAAGGGGATGGGGAGGCAGTGGGGATGGCATTGGATGGAAGAAACAAGATAGACCTGGGGAGGGTTCAACATCATCAAACTGCAAAGTGCTAAAAAATCTCTTTACTATATTTTCTACTAAAATTTTATCTTTTCTGGAAATATGCATGTAGTAGTATTCTAGGGGAGGACAACTTTTCCACCTGGAACTAAAGAGAATTTTCCTTAACTTTATTATAAGTGCTGTATTTTAAAAGCAAATTTAAAGAAAGACAACAGAAATTCACTAGAGATAAAATATATCTGGGATAGTAATTTTTCTGGGGCAAAAATGACTCAGGTCGTTGTACACTGTCACAGAATTGCCACTGCCAGCACCAGAGTGGTTCCAGCACTGGAACTTGATACCAAGAAAGAAAAACCATGAAATTTCTTTTTCTAACTAAACTAAACTAAACTAAATTAAACTAAACTAAATTAGTAAACTATCATTTTGCGAATGTTGAATTGTTTTGGTGAAAGATACATAATTGCATTAAAAAAAAAAATCCCTCAGAAGGTAGTTCACCATTACATGTCACTTTGGTCAAAATGAGGGAAAGGTGTTTCCATCATAGAGGAATGAATATCTTTTGGTAGTTAAACTTCTAGGGCTCCATGGGGGACACAAATTCAAAAATAAACTAAGCAAAACAAAGATTTAAACATGATTCTGTTTCTTCATTACCTGGGCAGAGGTTTATTGACTGGTTTTATATCATGTGAAACTTTCCAAGATAGAAATGAATTTTGAGTGATGATGAGAACAAATAAATGGGAATACTTTCCAGAATTGCATTGAAATACTGCCTATGGCTATATAAAACTGAAACCACTGTAATTGCTGCACAGCTTTCACCTGGGACACAGGGGCCTCAGATTCAGATTTCTGCTGTGTCTATTTATAAGTAGGAACATCAACCAAAGTCCCTATCAAAATATATACAGTAAATGCCTAAAAAAGGCAGAGTTATGTGTCCTTTGCTTGTAGTCACATAGTCCTGTATCTTGTAAATGCTCTGGGTGGATGCTCTGGCTCTTGATTTGCTAGGGGAAATATAATTTTAAAAAGAATCGAAGGGTGAATGTTCACCAATACAGAGGGTTCTGGTGTCCTTCACTAGCAATTGATTTTCACCACATCCAGTTTGTCTCTAAGTGACTCTGAGAGATGTTCTAGCAGGAACAGGTCTCACTGTATTGAAAGATTAACATGTGCAGTGATTACAAGCTTTCTCCAACCTGTATTTAAAGACTTTTCTGAAAACAAGAAAGAAAATTTTGTGGCTGAGGAAAAACCTCTTGCTTTTGCCACTGCCTCTCTAAGCATCTACAGTGGGGGGTGCCTGGAATCTGGTGCTAAATCAAAGGATTTTGCAGGATAACAATAGCTGAGCTATCAGTAGGGGAAGAGCACACATGTGTAACTCCATCCCAGGCACAATGGCTTCCTCTTCCCGTGGTGCAGTGGATACAAAGGGAAGCTAAACACTCAAAGATCCTAGAAAAATATCTGAGCTATAGGGGAAACTGTCCAGAGCGTCAATGAAATGTTGACGGGCTGACACTTTCAGAAGGAAAAGAGGAAAGAACTGTAAAAGCAATGCACTCTGCTTCTTCCTGCCAGGGCTGGATGTTATTTACAACTTTCTAAGTTCTCTTATATGTATCTACCTGATTCAAAGTGGCTTTTTTATTTTTTCCTGTGCTCCACAGGCTTTATACCCTTTGAAGGATGACTGACTAAATGTTGTGTTTGAAGTTGCTGCCTGAGTCATGACAAACACATTGCAGTCTCCCAAGAAGACCCTGGTAGAGGTAAAGTCCATTTGGGACAGGCTAGATGGTGCTGCCATGTCCAAGGAGGGATCTGGATTGGTTGAACTGGCTGTTCACTCAGGAATCAAGATGTTTAATGACAGCATGGTTAAGAGGAAGGAAAGGAGTTGGAAAGCCTGTGAGCATAAAGATGGATTTAGTCATGGAGGTGGAGGATCTCTCAGGCTTCTTCATGTGCCCCAGAGGGTCTTTTTCAATTTTATCGGTGGACAATCAAAAACCCACTAAACCACAATGCCATTGCTCTTATCTGAAAGTTCACCAGTCCCACCCCAAATTCTCACAATTATTTTCCAAATAATTAAGAGACTGGCAGCACGTGTTTTATTTTATTGTATTTTATTCTGGTTTTGGCCTTTCAGGTATCAGGTTTTTGAGCGTGGAGCTTTATTTGTGGACCATCAAGCAAAACATGCAGAGAAACACGCCGAGGTTGCCATCCCCAACTCATGGTGTGCCTGTACTGTTCATCAGACCTGGTGCTATCAACAGTTGCTCTGTCAGGGAGTGCTGAATCTTGTGTCTATTTACATGGGGCTCAAACCGAGCACCCGGTGTTTTCAGAAGGAACAAGCACTTCAGGCTGCAGCCATTTCAAACACACATTTGTAAGGAGAAGCAGCACTCTGTTCCTGATTAGGGCAAAAATAAATCAATCCCACGAAAGGGCTCTACGATCTGGAGAAAAGGGAACTTGCTGAATGCTGAAAACTTTTGAAAAGCCGCACTTTTCCTCTAGATGCCTGAGCAGGAGCTAATCTCTTTCAGAGATCTGGTCCTGTCTCTTAAAAACACATTTTTTTATGGTAGAACAGCTGTTGTTGCTTCTGTTGTGATGATCTGGGTGAAAAGTTTGGTAACAGAGAGGGAGGCTTTAAAAAAAGCAAAAGGCAAAAAAACTCTGAAAAAATTCCTCCCCAAACCCACCCACTTTGAAAAAAAAAAGAAACCTTCTGCTCTGGCCTTCCAGAGACATAAAACTTCTAGAGCTTTTTAATGCAATTAAAACAAATGCTGACGTTATTTATAGTTAAATTACTAGCAAGAAAAACAACTAATGACCAAACCCCACATTTGTACCATTAAAAAAAAAAAGAGGAAAGAAAATCCTAAAGGGAATGATTTGTAAGGATGTGGTTAAACCTATTTATACCCTAGGTTCTATTTGTTTTACAGCCAGCGGTGCACGAACAACATGAAAGGTTATCTTTGACAAGGTTTTAGCTATTATTTTCTTCCAGTGAAATGGTATTTCTTGAGAAAAAAAGGTCTTCAGAACAAAATAACAATAAATCCTGATTTAGATACATAAAGCTGCCATCGATATCACATAATATCAGTGTTCTTTCTCACTCGATACAGGCGTTTTTAAGATAAATGGTAAAACTGAACTGGAAATCCATCTGGCCAGCTGCCTGATCTAATGAATAACCCCACTTTGGCTCCTGCAATGTAAGCAGAAAGAGTTCTCTCCCGGCCGCTTTCGTCTGTCATGAATCTACAAGACAGCCGACATAATATCTGGGCGACAACAGCGTGCTAACAGTGCAGTGACTTCCATTTTCTTTGCTTTCTATTGATTTTCACTTAATAACTGGCGAAATACTAAACGTCCGCCCTGAGTACCTAATAAATCCTGCCTGAGCTTTTTATTGAGGAGAATTTAATAAAAACAACCATTGCGGCTGAGGGATTTTTCTTTTGGACAGAACACTGTGAGGGGTGGGTGGTGTGTGTGGAGATGGGGGGGAGAAGACATTAGAATTTTCTAATTTTTTTGGAAAAAATTTTTTTAAAATATCCCTCCCTCCTTCTTCTTGCTGACCTCTTCAGGACTTGGCATTGTTTCTTCCGAGGGGACAAAGTTACTTTGCCTTGTGTTTGTTTTCTCCTTGACCAGGAGTGGCCACTGCATGTGTGTATTGCCACGAGATGGGAAAGAAGAAGGGCACTTGCAGAAGGAAGGCACTTCAATCGTGCCCATCCTACACACCCACACTTACTTCTTCAATCTGATTTCAATTCTGTTAATTGGTATGAAGGCTCTCTAATTGCCAAGTGCGGGGGCTGTCAGAATCCTACAGTAACACGCTTTTTATTGTCCCATTTTACAGCTATTTTATGTTTGACACTTGACACGCAGGCGTGAAGATCCCCTGTCGGATTGGTTGGCTACTGTAACAAAATGGCATTTTTAAGTTATACGAAGTGTTAAATCTGCATCCAGTTAGAAAGAAAACAAAGCAAAACCCGGTGGTTTATAAGTTGACAATTAATCCTAATTGTTAGCTTGGGGAAAAAAAATCCATTGGAAAAACAAAGTAAAAGACCAAACCTCTTCTTTTCCAGCTGTCCAGAAAGTCTATGTATGTATGTATTTATATGTCAATGCATATGTTATGTACAGTTTTCCTTACTGAAGATGAATTGGGAGAGACGAGGACACCATTCCTAAGCACAACGTATTATTTTCCTCTGCATAACCTCACGGAGCAGCTCTCTTTCTTTGCCAATAAACTCAACAGAGTTCCTATTATACAAAGCTGGTCTTTTAAAGCATTTGACAGTTTTTATTTTAATTGACACAGAGGCAGTTTCAAAGTCATTGGGTTTAATGAACAATCATCTTAGCATTTGCCTGCTCAAATCCTCTTATTCCCAGCAGTTCACAATAAAGTTTATTCTAACGGTTGAAATTAAAAAAGGAGAGAGAGGCAAGTAGAAATGTTGAGGAGCTTATATAAAAATCTGCGAATCTCAAGTTTTGTGCAGTGCTGTTATGAAAACTACTCAGCCATGCAAAGCAATAAGAGGTTTAATTACTCATTGGTAGTCCCTCTGCTGCTCCTGATGTGGTGTGTGGTGTTGCAGAGGCCTGGGAGAGATAATTGAGGCATATGGGTGGAGTACAGCTTTGCTCTGGCAGCTCATCTGCTTTTTTCTCTTATTTTTGTGTGCCTCATTTCTCCTGAGAGGCAGAAGGCTCAACAGTTCAGCATGGAGAAGGACCCAGTAGATGACCCCAATTTGAAGCACATAAGGACTTTGCAAGAGAAGAGGACAACTCCTGGTGGTCTGGCAAACCCACGCTGACTTGATCCAAGAGTCGGCGTGAGAATGAAACCTCTGAACTGCTGA
Organism: Pseudopipra pipra; assembly: GCF_036250125.1. Taxonomy (NCBI): domain Eukaryota; kingdom Metazoa; phylum Chordata; class Aves; order Passeriformes; family Pipridae; genus Pseudopipra; species Pseudopipra pipra. The sequence goes on along the minus strand of NC_087560.1, from coordinate 16,135,311 downwards.
AAAAAAAGATCTATTTTCAGATTTGGTTTATTTTATCCAATCTAGGTATTACTGGGCTCATGTGGCAAAGGATTTAATGGCTCATAACAGGCGTAACATCAGTGACAGCCATGGCCTCTCCCTTCTGTGGGTTATTACACGGTAAAGGGAAGGACAGGATTACTGAACCTGAACATAACCTGGACCCTTAAATACATGTGGAGGGAATATTCAAACCCAGAAATTATTGAATTTATTTGTTGTCCATTTTAAGGCAGACTAATTCACGAACCACCTTCATTGCACAGCTTCAGGTGGTAACTCCACGAGAAGAAGAAAGAAATAAAAGTTTCTTCTTTGGTTTATTAGTATATGTTAATGACATTCAGCAGCTGGAAGTAAAATCAATGTTCCAGCAGGGTGTGATCAAATTGTTCTCCATTGCTGACCAGCCAGTAATTCGTGTACTACCTGTCATTACAACTTGGAATCCTCTTTCCTAACAAAAATCTTTTTACACTTTTCACCAAATGGATTAAACAAGAAGAAATTTTATCTCTATCTAAATGGAGTAATAGAGTGACAGGACATATTTGCATTCTGAATAGATTAGCTGGTCTTTTAAATATTTATTTGTATCTATTTTCAAAGTCCCTGATCCTCTGAAATTTTCCAAACACTTCTCATTTGACAGACTGGGAAATCTGTCTGCAGCTCCAATTATACTTGAAAAGATACATACAAATGATTTGACAAGTTAAAAATTAGCAGCGAGTTCTATACCTAGCAAGATTTGGTGAGCAGCAGTTCATAATTCATGATACTTCATTCTAAAGTTCATGTAAATGCTGTGTGTGTGGGATCCTTTAATTGGTAAGCATAAAGGTGTATTGCCATTCACCTAATGTATTCTATTGCTCAACAAAAGGTTGTTGTAGTGAGCCCTGATTGTGACAAATGATTTACTATTAGGAACATTCTGTAATTATTGTTCGGTGGTACCACAGACCGATACATCATTAACATGATAGACGACCTTTTATATCAGCAAAAATAACTAAATTAATAAAAATGGCTTCATTCCAAACCCTGTCAGAAAGCCAATACTCGAAACAATCAAGTATCAGTGATACCTGAAAAGACCAGAGTTATATTTTTGTTAAGCAAATCTTATTGTTTGTGTAATAACATTGACGTGCTGTAGAATAGAGGGCCGGATTTTCAGCTGCTGTGAATCAACGATCTAATTAATTCTATTTATGTGGAGACACACCACTCCACATCTGTCAAGGGTATGATATGTAGGATTTTATTGTACTGCTAAAAGCATGACTGTAAATGAAGTAACAGAAAACTTTTTTTCCTCCTCTTCAAGCATTCTGGGAACTGATGCAAGTGTGCTCTGACATGCTGGTTCTTCAGGTGCTGCTCCCAGTTCCATCCACACAAAGCCAGTGTGACCCTCCTGAATGAAATTCTTCCTCCAAATTTATATATCCATCATTTGAGTTCGGAGAGGCCAGAATCCCACTTTTTAACCATTGAAGTTAAGAATTTGGAAAACTACCTGAAGAATAATTTGTTTTCTACCAAAGAGTCTAAGCTCAAGATCATGAATTTTATGCTTCCCACTATGCCATATTCAGATTTTTTTTCCCAAATATTCTACAAAAGAGTGCAGTTTCTGATGGAAAATATTGAGGCACAAATTCTGGAGACGTTGTTTTGCAGAATACAGATAACTTGTGCTGGTGATGCCATTTGCTGTCTCCACTTAAATTCCTATCAATTGCACATAATTTATATGAGGAAGATAACTATCTTTTGGGAGTAACAAACAAAGGTATTGCTGCTTGTGGAAGGGTTGGAGAGAGTGGATGCAGAGCACTTCCAGTCAGGAATTTCTTTCCTGTCTTCATTTCTAACATCTCCCATTCTCTCTCTACCTTCAACATGGGGTAGCCCCTGTGTTAGAAATGCAGGAGGAGAAGATGTGTTGAGACTGATGCTGGAGCAATGCCTGCAGAAAACCATCACCATGGCTGAATGTACCACTCTGGACTATTCCTCCATGGTTTTTTGTTTTATTTGGACCCTTCCTATATCCATCATCTCATTTCATCTCTTTTTCCTCCTTTTGTCTTCCATCAAGCTGTTCATCCGCAAGATAAAACACACAAAGAAAATAAAATTAAAGGAGTGTATTGAACTCAGTTGAACAAGTAAGTGCTGAGTGTCACATCTCTTCCTCTTTTCCTCCTGATTTTGCTCAAGCTCTTTCAGCAGGGACTGTTCTGTGTATAGCTGTTTCACACCTTGCTTTCTCAGTTGTCCATGCAGATATCACAATGGTAAATAGGGCTAACAAATACTGTGTAGCTGGATCACAAAATGCTGCATGATACCTGACTTGGTTTGCTTCACCAGGATAAATTCTCAGAGTGTTATTCCAGGGACACATTCTGAAAGAAGAGCAAAAAACCAATTAATGTACAGGTCGTTGTCTTCTAACAGGCAAGGAACAAGATTTTGGGACTTCACTCCTTGAGCAGCTGTGTTACTAACTCACTGTGTAACCTTCAGCAAATCCCTTTATTGCACGTCTGTAAAATACTGGTAATGAATTTACGTTTTGTAAAGTGCTGGGAGATCCGCAGATGAAAAGCACTATATAAGCTAAGTGTTATTAATGTGATTCACTCAGTGAAATGAAATCTCTGTTGAGCAAAATACTGTTCTGTAAAATTTGTATTTAAAGTTACATATTTTTCAGCACCAGGAGAATGAAGGTTGTGTCACTTTTTCCAACATATAAACTATATTTAGCAATTTATTCCTTGGCTTCTCTCTAAGTAAAAGAAAACAGCTTGATGTTTAAAAATAACATTTTGTAGGCTTGACGTTCATAATTTGGACTGGAATACTTTTTAAACAATTATTTTAAAAGAATGAAAAATCTCTTTCTGCTCATATAGAATAAATTTTAATTCTTGCATGGGCCATATGTGTGAAGGTTAGCCATTTATCTTGAACAGTTATTTCAATTTCATATGAACGTGGCTATAGAGAAATGTTTCTAATGCCAACCATTTTAGTATTTTCTTTTAAGGCATAACTTGCCTGCATAACTTTTGCAGCATATTAAACACTGGCGTAGGATTTGGATACTGAACAGTTCAGTTTTGTAGCAAAACTTTCTTTTACTGCAGAGGTGGACAAAGTTGCAAAAGGTTATACAAACCACATAAATGTAAGGAAGTATGTTTGACTCTTAAAGACCTTTTGATTTTATTAACCGATATTACCTAAAACATCTTTGTGGAAATGGGTTTAAACATCTGAGTTTTAACTCAATATTCTTTTTTTTTTTTTTTTAATAAGAAAGAGATCATTCATTCCTGATCTTTTCCCATAATTCATTTTTAAACATCTATTTGTATAAAGGGTTTCTGGTTCACAGTGAATTCTGCCAGGAATACAACCCAGCTTTTTTGTATTGAATCAATTAATCAATTAATCACTATTACTGGAGTCTAGGGAAGAAAGAAAAACCTTTTGTAGAACTTTATCAGCAGATGTAACTAGTCAAGAAGAGATGAATCTGGATTCTGTCTTAGGTGAATTGTTGGTATGATTCTAAAAAAAAATCCAAAATATCTGCCTAAGGACTGTGCAAAAGGCTCTTCTCATTTGTTTCTTTTCTCTAACTTGTCATCACCATACCAAGAGACATCAGAGTTAGACTTAGAAGGACTCTTTTATGAGGAGGTCAAACTAAATGGACACCTCTTTCTAGTTCTGGCATCTGAATTGCAACTCTAAGCTCCTATCACCTGACCTTTTTTTTAAGTTTCCCCCCTTAGATATGAGTTATTATCTATGGAAGCCTGTTTGACCCACTATCATATTCAAACCCACTTTGAGGAGCTTAAAGAAGCACTGAAACATTTATCCAGCTATTTTTTTCATTTTTTTATACAGGATCCAGCTCCTGATGAATACAATGCCCTAACTTATTGTGAATGTCTAGCCACTAGACATTAGCTTCTCAAAAATCTGGAGGCTATAGTTATCTTAGAAAAGCACAGCTCTGAACTGGGAATAGAACCTCCAGAGAAATGTAAATGTAAACCCAACTGAGTGAGGAGGTGAAGCAATGTTTTGTAAAGAAAAGCACATAATAGCTCCTGGAGCAATGGTCCTGTTTACAGTAAAGAGATGAAGGTACTACTTTGAACTTTCTCTGTAGCAAGGTCTGTAGCTGCTTTTAGTTCTGATGTAATATAACATAATATAATATAATATAATATAATATAATGGAATTAAGCAGGTATCCTATTATTTCCAATCTCCAGGAAGCACAAGAAAAGGCAAGCCTTGTTACTTGTGCATTTCCTTGGAATGCTACATGGAGATAATAAACAAACCTAATGAATGATTTTTATTTTTTTGTATAGATCCTTGTTTTTCAGACTTTGGACTCAAAGAGATATTCTTTTTCCACTTCTTCTAGATCAAGGCTAGACTTCTTCCTAGCAGTCATCAGTGACTCTTTGAAATTGTTTTCAAAGCCAAATGTTGGCTAAAACTATTTTAGGCCCTGCCTTTGCTACCTTGGCCCTATCTGAAAGGAAGAAGTTTGCCCTTGAAAGAGAGTTAAACTGCTATGATTCACCGACTTGGAAGAATTGCAGGATGCTGACTGCCTGAAGTGGTGCCTCCCACTGGAGCAGTGCAAGTTTCCTTCCTTCTTGTCTGACCAAGCCATTAAGAAGTTAGTCAATTCCCTGAAGGTCACATCCAAGGAATATCCAAAAAGGAAATACCCGGCCCTGGAAAGGTAATTTACCTAGACAGGATTTAAAATGCAAGGTTCTCAGCTGAGAGAGAAAGTCCTATATCCCATCTGGCTGTGGGAATACAACTTCACAAGCTTTTCATCCCTTGAGCTAACAACTGCAGACAGTCCACTGGGAGGTGTCCTATAAAATCCAAAGTACTTGGAGATCCATGTATTATCACATCCAGCCTATTGAAGCCAGAAATGTGGCCTACTGTTGTTCTTGGAGAAACAGTGGCAGAGCAGCATCCTCAATTTGAGAGCAGTTTGAATCCTCATCTGTGTGCGATGTCTCCCAAACCGAAGCTATTTTTGACTTGGTGGAGGCACAAGTGGGAGGAAATGCCAGCTCTTTGCCCTTAGGGACTTGCTGTAATTTGTTTCCTTTGTTCTTAAGGAGCAGATCCCCAGCTGGTGCGAAATGGTGTTTCAGAAGAGCTGCTCTTGTGAGAAAGCAGTCCCAGCGCTTGATGCACTGGTGGAGCCTACGAAAGCAGCCTCCAGGCCAGAATATACTGTGCTCTGCCCAAACACAGTGATGCCATCTGAAATCCAAGGGGCTGGTAGGCTGGGGAAGGCTCACACAGTATCTGCTTTTTTCGGGTCAGGAATACCCTTTGAAAGACCTCCAGCTAGTTAAAATGTTTATTAGAGGTTTTAAAATTAATTCCTGTTATGTTTTCAAAGTCCACTTTATTCCTCAGGAAAATGCACTGGAAAGGAGTAAGGGACTGGAGCGACCACATGGAAATAGGTAAAAGTGGCTTGGAATCTCTAGATCAGTGTCTTAGAAGCAGAAGCATCCCCACCCCTGTGCTTCTTGGCCTTCTTGGCATTTTTGAGAAAAAAATAGTGGCTGTAGGAAGATATACAGCACCAGGAGTATGTCTGAGGGTCTGAGAGCACCAACCTCTTATGCAAATGAAAAAGCTTTTAGTAGATAACAGTGAACATAGTTTTGATCTTTAATCATATTGGCTATGCCCTATAGGAAAACTGCATTTTAAAATAGATCCCTCTTTGCACCACTTCTCTCCTTCCCCACCTTCTCTGCACTCAACAGCCCAGGGAAAAGTGCTGAAGGTATCTTCCCTTAAAAGAAAAAACCAACAACCATAAACGAACAAAAAACTCCAGTGGTATATCAAAATACCCTGACAACTGTGGGAACATATTTTCAACACCTGTTCAGTCCTCAGCCAGATGCCTCTTTATTTCAAGGTTTGTGAATACTCACCTGCTTGCTTAATATATTGGATATATTTGATTTAAAATGTGCAAAAAGATGCAGCGGGAAGAATTAGCGAAAGTTCCTTATCACAATCCTTCTTCTGAACCCTGAAAGTGAAACTTTGGGATCAGATGGACAAGTTTCTTCCTTTTCTTTCTTGCCTGTGTGCCTCTTTCCATCTCTGTTCCTCAGTTTCCCCTTGTATAAAAAGGGAATTTGATTTGGACTTAAAACTTTACAGTGATCTACTGATGCACAGTGGTGCTTTATCCTACGCCACAATTTCCAATTAAAGAACTTCCCTTCTCCATGATGGCCAAACTGGGCAGTATATGCATGAGGGTGTGACTGCCAAGCTGGGGAGAAAGGGCAACTTCTTCCTTGATCTGACCACTGAGATTTCATCCTTTCCACCATTCTCCTGACTCCAGAAAAGGTTTAAAGGACTGTTCCTTCCTTGGGTGTGACTCTGATATGGATATATAAATGCATCAGAATTTTGTTAAGCCTGAAACACACTTTTCTGAGCACTTTAATTTTTGATGTAAAAGATATATCTGTCTCTCAGAGCACAACAGGCCTCAGCCTTTCACAGCTCCAAGACATAGATGTCTGATTACTTAAGCTGTATTTGAAATTAAATTCTGGCCTCAGGGGCATTTTGATAATAAATTCATTTAGGGAAGAAGTTTCTTTCACAGACACAAACACCCTCTACAGACATGTTCTGTGCCAATATATCCACAGAGAAAATTTTAGGGTACTTTCCCCACATTTCTCCTTCCTGTATTGTTTTCTATGTTTTGACCTACCTGGTTCACCACTTTTGGCAGGAACTACCCTCCTGCACTTGACTCAGCTTTATTGCACTTCCAAGTTTTCCTGAAGCTAAGCATGTCTACATCACTACTCAAATCTGCCTTTAAAGATGCCACCAGCCTGCCAGCACATCTGAGCTTCCTTTCCTCTCTTAATTCTGCCTTGGATTCCTAGCAGAGTCACCTTGATGACTGTTTGTTGCTTCTCCTCAGGTTCACTCCTATTTTGGGGGAATAGAGAGAGGAATGAGCAATCAGGCTGAGAGTGGGGCTCACAGAGTTGATGCTGGCTGAATCCACAGGCCATCACCCAAACAAGCTCTGGGCAGGCTGAGCACCCAGGGTGGGGACCAGGAGGGTGAGTGAGACCTTGTGCATAGTTTGGAGCTGGGCTGAGCCCTGACCCCAAGCTGGTACGTGGTATGTGTGGAAGGAGAGGGAATTTCCCAGAAGTAGTGGTTTTGCTTCCTTGCAGAGGGGAAGGTAAATAGAATTTTAAAAATGAGCCTGAGAGAAGTGAATAGCTTTCTGCTGGCTTTGGTTTCCCTCAGGAATCATTTCTGATCCTGTATTTTTGTCTCTAAGAAATTTAGACCATGTTTTCCTGCTGCTGTATTTCAGCCTTCATTTGATACCGGACTAGAGTGGCTTATAACAGTGATCAAAATGAATGTTGAATTCCCAAGGCCTTCACTGAGGTTGCTGTATCTAACACTTAGAAAAGCACTTTGAAGAAGGGACTAAGGATTATTATTCCCGTTTTATGGATACAGCGTCATATTACCGTGGACATCAAGACGAAGGATTGTCTCTCATGTATTTCTTGTCCATAGTAAACCAAAGAGGGAGATGGAAATCTCAAGATAAAGAATATTCCAGCAAATTTGCAGACTGCTTCTGGCAAAAAGATAAGCACTTCATCTTCTGTGGTTTGTCTCACACTGATTTTCACCTTTTTTTCTCACACTAACTCTGAGCAGAGAGAATGAAAAGAGAGAACATTGATGAAGGGCTTGCAGGAGTTTTGCTTGTAGCCAAATTCTCCTATCGACCACTTCTCTGGAAATCTTGTTTACAGGGACTGGATTTTAGGACCACATTTGCATTCAATGATAATGATTTTCTTTTAGTCCAGCTGGGATAACTGCAAAGATAGTGCCCAACTACAACTCTGTTGAAGAGAGAGTGCAAAATAAATTACACTTCTAAGATGAGTGGAGCAGTGGGAAGGCAAAATGCTCAAGAAAAATCCTCACTGTTACAGCCACAGCAAGGACTCTTGATTATCCAGGTTAAAATAACTCCTTGGCTATGCCTTGTATCCAGTGTTATCATCACTTCCAAGTGAGGCACCTTTTATTTTTTTTTTTTAAGAAAAAAAAAGGTAAAGCTTAAAAAAAACCAAAAAATAGCCTGGATCTTTAGCTAGAATTGAATGTTCTGTGACTTTAAATGAAAGCTCCACTGTTGTTGGGCAAATAAATTTAAACCACTTAACATGGCAGAGAAGGTCAGGCAAGCTTATTATAGTGATCATAGCGTTACAGCTATTGCGATTGACCGCTGCTCTTTGGAATCACCAATAATCAGAGGCCGCAAGCTGTGTTTGCAGAGAAAGGTCATCATTCATTTTTTTCGAAGCATTAATATCTTTTGTTTGTTTGGCTCAACATGAAACAGGAATCGATAGAGGTAATTCACAGAGCAATTAGCCCCTCATCTGTCAAACGGTGTCTGGGTGTATTTAACAAAAAGACCTTTGGAAAGGTTTAAAAAGGAGGAAAGTGCCTGTACAATCAACAATTTATATTTTCTACATGACACGTTGTGTATGTATCTGTGAAGAGAAGGGACCTTGGGACTAAAAAAATATACATAAAACATGCTGTAAATCTGTACTCAGACTTTAAAAACCCACAGTGAGACAAACTGTTAACTGACTTGGAGAAGTTTTCCATGCTGTTCTTAGCGAAGATAAAAATTTTCTACCCGAGGCTCAGGGAAAAAGTTAGACAGCTGTTCAAAAACTTGTCAGATTAATTACATGAAAGGGAATGGAGCAGCATATAAAACATAGGAGGGCAGTGACAGAGGCAAAAGGTCTCTTGTAGCCCTGAACCTACAGTTCAGGGCACTGTTAAGTCCCTTTTCCCCCCATGAGATTTTTCTTTATGGGGGAGAGTCAAGGGAAATGGAGAAAAAGTGCAGAAATCAGAACATAAGTTATTGCTCTGTTACACTTATGAAATCTTCATATAAGCACTGTTGAACTCTCACATTTGAGAGACTAAACTGGGAGAGTAAAGCTACAGCAGATCAAGGGCACCTTATTTCTGAATAAGAGTGTCTACCAGGGGATTTCACACACGTTCAGAGTTGGCTGCATAGTGCCTGTATTTGGAGGTAGAAGACTGGCAAGGAGCATATGGACTGTTAAAAAAGGGCGTATTTTAGACATATCATAAAAGGTTTGGAGGTCGTCCCAGAAGTTCAGATGCTTATTGCAGATAAAATTTGGCTATCTCAGCTTCTTAAGAATAAGGCTCTGGATTTTATTAGATGAGTAATTGCAGGTCAAACTTTACTCACTTTTTTTGTTCTCAATGCTGAAATTATGCATCTTGTTAGAAAGTTTAAAGTTGGTAAAAAATTAAGATCTCTTCCAAAGTCCAGGACTTGTAATTCCAAAGCAAATTTTGAAAGTACCACCAGAATGCTTTCTGTGCTTTCATGTTCTCTTTGATTTTTGTAGTTTATCCTGTGACATCAATTTTATTTATTCATCTATCTATTTATCTGTCTGTCTATCTATCTGTTTGCTTATTCATCTTCAGAACTCAGAAGGTGCTATGGAACCCACTCATTGATAACACTGATTTGCTTAATTGTCACCTATAGAATTTTGGATCTTTGGTGTTACAGACCTAGGCAGATGCTCATTGCAGTAATTTAAAGATGTTTCCAGCAGTAGACTCCAAATCAAAGTCTTCAGATCTGGACAGAACATGTTGTTCTTCAGTATCTCAACCCTATGTTGTGGTCAAAGGCACCAAAAGGCAAAAGAAAAGGGTTCTTGAGCACTGTTAATACTGTTTCAAGATTTCAGCTGTCTTTGTAAACCTCAGACTGACTCTTTCTCCGTCAAACTTTCAGTGATTTGTTTGTGACCTTTTTTTAAACAGAAACAATGAAACTAATTGGAAACTTTTTATTTCATGGGTGGTCATTTTAATTTGCAGTAAACTGGGAAGATTTCCTTTGTGACCACAGGAAACTCACCACTGATTATCAAAACTTTTATCATATATTCTGAAATTAACATTAAAAATTCAAATGTTTATGTTCAAGGAACAAAAAAAGTGCTATTTCAATAGGAAGAAAATTTGGAGTAACAGGTAGCAATCAGCTTTTTTGTTTACAAGATCTTAGTTACTTATTCTTCAAAATTCAACACATATAGTGAATGAAATAAAATCATGAATGAATTTAATTTTTCTATCCTGACCAGTTTCCTAATAGGCTGATCTCCATGTCACATCTCTAGTACTGTAACACTAATTAACAACTGTTTGGTGACTTTCTCTGTTTCTTTCTTTTCCTTTTAGATTTCTCTATAAGCTCCTAATGCCAATTCTGGTCTTCTGCTGAGAAAAGACATAGGAAAACTTTTTCTTTGCTGCATACACTGTTTTAAAGCTAAGGTATCCAGAACGCTATAAATTAGAGAGTCAATGAGGGTTTTTTGCTGTTATTTCACTAATTCTTAATGCTTTTTATTTAGGGTGCCACGCAGATAATTTGAGAAACTTTTTAAAAAACAGCTTTCAGATTCTAGTCTGAGGGCAATCCGTGGTCTGTGAGATTCTGGCAGGTTGTCTTCAAAGTCCTATTATCTTTATGGTCAAAGTTCTATTATCTTTTCAGTGTTTTTTCAATTAAACGTTTGATTAACTATGCTTGGTGGTTCATGATGAATTTGGAGTGCTGACAATGCTCTGTTTGCCCCCAAAGTGTGAGAACCAGTGCTCTAGAAGAGGATTATATTCCTTTCTCTTTTGATAATGGTGAGTTAAATCCTTGCAGGCTCTTCTGTGAATTTTCTCTGATTTTATGAATCTATTCTTAGATTTAGCTAGATGGATAGGCTGCTGGGGACTGTGCTACTCTGTTATTGTCACTGAGGTAGGACAGTCCATCAGCAAAACACCTCTTAAATATCAGTCCTGGCTAGCATCCAGAGAAACCCAAGACATGCTATTGAACAACACTTAGGACCAAATCTTTCTTCCTCCTCTGCCACCACTAAGCAAATTCGTTAAAGGTCTTGGCCTGTATTTAAAATAACATGGGCTTAAAGAACTTGCTAGTGTTTCATCTTAGAAGACATTAAGTGTTAGAGGAAAGGCCAAAAAAAAAAATGTTGGCAGAGTCCTCATGCAAGGAGTTCAAAGATGGTGTTGATACCTAAATGTCCAATCTATCCTTACACATCTGTTTGCCAGGCAACTTGTCTAAAGAGTTGGGCAGGTTTTTCAAAAGAGCAAATGGCAGCGAGGTGCCTGACTACCATTTGTGCCTTTGAAAAATCTACCTTCTTGTCTACAGTGACATTTCTCTGAAAATTTAACATCAGTGGTAAGAATAAACGGTTCTGACAGTCACTCAACAACTGCAAGCAATTAGAACCATCTAGATCTGCACTGACTCTACATGCCACGGCATTTAAAATCCTGGCAGTCAGTTTGTTAGCACTCCCACTGGTGAGCACAATCTCTGTCTGTATCACTGAAACATTTCCAGGTAAGTCAGTTATGAATAATTGCCGTTCCAAACAAAGTTAAAAAAAGAGGTGGAGACCTTTGTGTCTTGCACAATAAAGGGAAAACATTGCATAGAAAGTCAGCAAAAGCCAAAGAACCCCAAGAGAAAAAGACAAAGCTTATTTAGTGGATTTACAGTAGTATTTTTACACATTGCAGCAAGTCAGAACTGGAAATGAATGAGTTTAGGGTATGCTGTCATTCAAAAAAGGAACAAAGCACTAATTGCTGTTTGGCATCACGTTTTTGTTTATATTTATGGCTGCCTTTCTTAAAAGCCTGACTTCCTATTCATGTGCAGGTTTCCTTAAACAGTTTTAAACTAAACAATTAAACTTTCATTCATGGGTATAATCAAATAGGAAGGAATTCTTCTGTCATGTTTCTTTTTTTTTTTCCCTATACTCTTGATGAAGAAAATATTTCAAGTTAGCTTTACAAATCTTTTAGGGAAATAAAATACTGCAGGACATCAATTCTCAAGATTAACCCACACAGTTTCCCTACATTGGAGAAGGCAGCAGTTCCTTTGTGTGGCAACTCTGGCAGCTGCATTTTCTTAGCTGAGAGCAACATTTCTTGGAAATGGAAGGGATATTTATCTCTGTTTTGCAAAGGGCCAGGGTACACCTGTTCTTTATCTCAAGGACCCATCCAAGGGTAACGTCAAGACTCACCTGGTTTTCCAGACTATTGACAAATATTCAGACAGCCTCAGCAAGAGTCAAGGGTGTTCTTTAGAGAGTATGTGCCCTATCATACTGAACAAGCACAGCAGCTGAAGTCAGTTCCAGCCTTGTGCTGGTCCATGGAGCATCCTGCACTTACAAGTGCCTTTTGCAATGACTCAGAAAATATCCAAAACTTGAAAAACTGTGAATGCTTTGTCTTTCAGGACAGTAAATTCTGAAGAGCTGACAAAGTGTAGAGATAGTAAAAGGGTTTGGCCTGGAGGACACTGAAAACCCATAGAGGAAGCAGAAAGTAAACCAAATTCCAAGGCAGGGACAGTTGCCACACTCCTCTTAGAAGTTCTGTAAATAAAGTTGCTATAGAAGCTGAAGTTGTTCCACAAATCATTTTATCTTAGAAAAAGCATATTTTACTGAAAAAAATTCCAGTCAGCCTTGTTATTAACATCAGGCCAAGTCCTGAAATCCTTTTTTCAGGCAAAAAGAGCAATGAAATGTGGAATAGCTTGTACAGCAAACTCAATAATCATCAGATGGAGAGAAGTACCTGGAACAAAGCTCAAGCCTGAATCAGGAGAAAGCTATGCTTGCTTTACTGGTGCCGTCATATATTTCTTTCGTGCCCTTGGTGTGTAAATGCTTACACAGATTGCTATCAGAGCCTCCATAGTGCTTTACAGAGGTTAGGCCTGTTAATTCTCCAGATCCAACTTGGATCTGAGTGTTGATGAATTTGTGAGGGCCTTAATATAATGTGCTTTGGGCCAGAGTCAAATCTGTGCATTAGAGAAGGCATTTTCAGAAAAGAGCCCTGTAAACATACTTGGGCTGGATTTTTAAAAGTACCTGAGCGAACCACACTTCTTCAGAGATTTGTGAGCCCCTTTGAAAACCCCATCCTTGGAAATACGGATTTTAGAAAACGTTCAGGCTGAAATGAAGGATAAAGTTCTTGTAATAATAATTGCAACATGAAGGCCTGTCGAGTCTTCTTTTCCTTTTACTGAGTGCCAGCACACTCCCTCAAACAAGGACAGGGGTCCTGGGTTTCAGTTTTGCTGTCTCTGGTTGAATGCAATGAGAATGTGTTTTGTTTTGAGTTTTCTTTTTGCTTTTTTGAAGAACGACCTGCTAGAAGAAAGCTGTTCATTCACCTACGGTTAGCAGACCTTGAGTTTGAGAATCTGTCACTCTGCTGTCACTCTTCTCACCTATGTTATTAACTACTTGTATCTCAAGGATGGCCCCTGTTTATGTTGTTTCAGTTGGTTCATCTTCTCAGGTAACCTTATAGGATTCTAGTCCTCAAATTTTACTGAAAAATGGCCTGAATCTCACATTTGTGAGCAGAACTGGATTTTCGGTTCTTCCAAAACTGTCATTAAATGTGTTTTTGGTTCTATCTCAATCTCTTTCAGACTATTGGTTGTACAAGGAATTGCTTATGACTGCTGAAACCTGCACACAGATATCTTCTGACACTCCTCCATGTACACACTGTCTCAATACCTTCCTCAAGCTTACTCCTTCTCCTGTAGATGTATCATATTTACTTTGACATTTGATCTTTGTGTTCCCAGTAGGAATTTTGTGGCAAATTGTTATTTCACAACATTGCCAATTACCTCAAAGTGAAAACATACTTTAGGTGGGGAAGGAAACCTAGTCAGAAGCTAAATGAAAGCAAAATTAGGGACCTGCTAATAAAATTAGATATTCTCGACACTTTTAGTCAATGCAAAAATAATTGTGGGAATATAAAAGGTTTTTTATGGTCAATTATTCTTGTCTTAGTAAGTATCTATAATCATAACCACCTCTGAATAGGTAATAATCCTCAGTAGAGAGAAGGGAAACTTCCCTGCAGGACCATAAGGAAGGTAAAACGTTATCACATGCATGCATAAAATATATTAATATTGAGATGGTGCCAGTGCTAAGGTCAGATGGTTAGACATCTTTTCTCCCCCAGAAAATATACTATTCCACCTTATTGGACTGCTGACATCCAATTGATCTGCATTATTGCTCTTTGGCAAGTGTATGTGCACCTAAATGTTTCAGATAATAGGTATTACTGTATTAGGTAAAAGCTTCCTTGAAGTCTCAAGCAATATCAAAGATGCATAAATTGTAGAACAGGAAAGATGAAGACAACACTGGAAAGCTTCGAATGAGATGTCATTTTGCATTTAGAAAGACAACTGCAAAAGTTAAGACAAGAAGCAGGGGGAAATGGTGTCTCCTCATCTTTTCAGCAAACACCCTTAAAGGCTTACAACTGACCTCTTAGCAGAAATGAGTTTTGCTTGGGATTCATATGCTGTTTATTCTCTGGGAAAGAGATGATGAGGAAAACCCAACAGAAAAGTTTGATGAATTATGCATATTTGAAGGTAAAATGTTTCCCATCAGCAGTGCAGTGAGAATGTGCTGTTCATATCAGCTGGATGTGGACACGTTCATGCTCTTCACAGGGTCCTTCACCGAGCGAGGAGTATGAAGAACTTTTCTAGGGAAAATCCTGCTGGAATCTGAACCAAGTGACATCACTATCCCACACATCATGCCTGGGAAATCCAGATTGCTCCTCGTAATGAAAGGGGAAAGGGAAGCGTGTTCTGTAAATAGGGAGCTTGAACCCACATTCTCTGGCTGCCACCCAGATGTCTCTCAGTACAAATGGGCTCATCTGATCTTTCCAGTCAATTTTATTCTGGAAGGTAGCCAGTGGGCCTAGTTCATGACCCAGTGATGTCATTATAATTCATTTTCGCTCACCACCAAGCCTTCTGAACTTTCCATTTTACAATGGGTCTTTTTAATAAAGAAGGCAGTCATGAATAGAATTCATAAGCACTCCTAATGATTTATAATCTTTTTTTTTTTTATCTTTAAAATGGACAATCCTGCCTTCTCTGTCAAAACTGCTTAGGGAGGTTTATTTCCTCTGTCATAAAACACAGTATAGATTTTATAGGTAAAACGAACGCTATTGCCACCTATTTAAAAAGGGGAGCTCTTGCGAATATAAAAAGTCCTCTTCTGTTTCAGCAGCATAAAGTTACTTCAATAAAGAGGTAGTTAGTGTATCGATGGGTCTCTGCTTGTGGTAAATGGGTGGAGGCTTTTCTTGGAATGACTGGAACGCTTCCCCATGGCCGTCGGTGAGGCATCGCAGGGCGCGGTGCGCGTGTGCTGGAGAAGACCTGAACAGCTGTGGCGTGTACAACCTGCAGCCTGTACCTGAACAAACAAGACACTGCTGAACTTGGCTCCAGCGCCCTCCTGAAGCCTTGCCTCATTGAACTTGTTTAACCCCTCCCAGCTAAAATAAACTTTCCTGAGATTACTTCACTTATCCTCGGCATGGATCTTTTCACCCCTGGGTTGTAGGAGCTGAGTGGATGATCAATGCATTTGCAGCCTGCACTGTAATTTAACTTGCTGTGTCTGACAGGAGATGTGGAATTGCTAAAGAGAGGCTTTACTTGTAATCTTCTTATCATCTTATCCTGGAGTGTTTGTGAAGGGGGAGGCCTTTCCAGCAGAGACTCGGAGTTGAGGGTTAATGCTGAGAAAGAGAAATTGCCCTATGGTGCGTCTGACTCGGTGACCTGATAAAACATGCTCAGGACAGCTCATGAACTCTAGCCTCCAACTGCACACTGCACTCAGCCTTCCCTGCACTCACATCACTTGCCTTCCTTTCCTAAGCTCATTAGGAAAAGTCACTGGCTGTAAATATGATGGTGGGAAAAAAGAAAATCTTTCCTCCCTTAGTCTCTTTCTTGTTCTCTTTCATTGCTGATGCTATTTCAGATCTTCTTGGCTGAATAATAATTAGCACAAGTCTTGTGTGAGTAATGGAAATGAGATAAATGGCTCAATGGTACTAAGAACTGGAAGGAAGCAAGGATCAGTGGCCCAAGGGGAAAAGGTGCAGGAAGGTAAGAACTAAGAGATCCTGGAAAGAGAACCTAAGCTAGGAAATGGAAGGAATGGAAATAAGGACTAAAGAGAATAAGAGGAGTGAAAAGAGGAGCAGGAATTGAGAGGAATGTGGAGGGGATGAAAGGAAAGAAATACCCATGGGAAACTGAAGAATGTGAAAAAAATCAAGCATCTGGGTAATAGTCAAGAATTGCTGGCTTCTAATTGGTGCTGTGCAATGGAATTGTTGCATGGGATTAGCTAAATGGCTTCTTTGAGCAGTAAGAAAAAGGAAGGGAATGATCCTGTCAAGCTTCCATTACCATCTGTGAAAGTCTTTCCATTTCCTTTAGCAGGAGTTGGATCAAGCTCTAGGAGAAGGGGTATAAGAAGGGCCAATAGGAGCAACTGCAGAGATGGCTAGTTAAAGTGGAAAAGCAAGAAGAAGTGGGATGTTAGGATTAATCAAGAACCTAATAAGGAGCAGTGACAAGCCATGAAAACCAGTTTTTTTAACATAACATCCTGCAGACACAAGTGAAATGTCTTAAAGCTTTCACATGCAGTTGTACTGTAAAGTTGATAATCCTACAGAAGCACATGGAATTAATTAAAACTCCTTTAAAGGGCTATTAAGGGGAATTCCAACTTCTTTACTGTCTGAGTGCTGTTTCACACAGTTGTTATTGATTAGACTTGAGTTGTAAAGTGGTTTGTAAGAATTAGGGAAGGGCAAATGGTTTAGAAATATACACGGTGGGTGTTCAGACTGAAGCAGACCAAACTCAAACAGTTATGGCTACTGTATTATTAGATACTCCTCTGATTTGAGAAGGAATGTGGGGAAAAGCCTCCCTAGGGTGAGAAGTTTTCCAATAAGTCTTTTCCCACATCTGAGAAATTTTTCGTAGGAAAGGGTAGTCAGATCTCAAGTCTGGAGAGCTTTGCTGGCTCTGAGCTACATTCAATGTATGTGGCCCATCAAACTGTAGGTGCCTGTGATAGGAAATGTACTCCTGGGTGAGTCTACCTCTGATCCTAGTCTTAGTCTAGTTTTATTAGTACCAGATTTGATGTAGCCTTCACTCACAGTCCTCAGTGTGATGAGATCTTCAAGAATGGGTTGTTCATCTAAGTGGAGAGGAGGAAATAGAAGTCCAAGATAAATGTGTAGCTG
The DNA here is from genome assembly GCF_036250125.1 of Pseudopipra pipra. NCBI lineage: Eukaryota > Metazoa > Chordata > Aves > Passeriformes > Pipridae > Pseudopipra > Pseudopipra pipra. Next base: position 16,117,821 of record NC_087560.1, on the reverse strand, counting down.
CTTCTACTTTTATATTTCCATAAAATAAAATACTGTAATGCAAACAAAATAAAATAATTAACAGGAATAAGACTTTTGAAGTCCTCCCACCTGCCTCCAACTCGCCTTGTACAGATCCAGCCATTTTCTTCCCTGTGTATTTGCCCTCAAGTTGAGCTGCTGAAATGTCTTTTCCAAGTCAAAAGAAAGCAGTTGTGAGAAACAAGTGTCATCCACTCTCCTTTCCTAACATAAATAAATTAACCATTAGTACTAGAGACATGTTTTCCCTCTTTTCTACACCAGAAACATGTGCAATGGGTGTTTTGAGTAAAATCTAACTCCCAGTGACTATAGACAACCTTCATGCATAATAAAAAAATCATGGAATTATCAGGGGTACTTTTTTTGTAGCCGATTTAGTAGTTTCCCCCTCTACTCCCTTATTAGAAATCTGTTCCAAGAACTTTCTTATAATTCCCAGCCTAAGAGTAGACATGGTTAATCTACAGGCTTTTGTTCATGGGCCAATGCTGTCTCTTTGGTTATAGAACTCTCTGTGCTCATATCAGATTTTCCTGGTGCATTTATAGGGTGATTATACCCCTTCTCAGGCAGTATTTTGCTAGATTAAACAAGCCATATCCCCTTAGTCCTCTTGGGAGGTTGTCTCTCCAGCAGGATTTGAAGTAAATAGAAAGAGTTGTCCCCACACAACATCTTAAGTCCTTAACAGTGGGTGTAAATGTGCTGTCTCGAGGAAGCAGCCAGTCTGCTTTCCAGCCTCTGAAAATATAGAACAGATGCACAGGTTGTTTTATGGGGCGAGATTTTGTGATCAAGCTTGGGTGGAGCCCAGCACTGAACTTCATCCTTAACTCTGGTACAGCGAGTTGTACAAAAACATAAAATCTGAGGCAGAGGGATGGAGAAGCTGACCTGCTTATGACTTTAAGGAAGAAGTAAATTTGGAGTAGTGGGAAATACTGTGATCTGTCAGCCTGATTACCAGCCAACACTTCTCTGTGTGCTTCAGCCATCACTATCGGCTGCAATCCATCTTGTATCGTGACCCCAACCCTGTTATTGCTCAAGGTCTTGAGTCTCGGGGTACCCAGAGAACTTTTCTCTTTCTGGCTTCTCATGACAAGAGCTGTTCTTTTCTTCCCCCTCATCCATCATATTTCACAGAAGATCCTTAAATACATCTAGAGTTTGCAAAGCTACCAGTTTTTTTGCTTTGCAAGTATTTATGTTGCAAACAAAAAAACCTGATGCTAAAATCTCACCATTCCTGTTGGCGAAAACTGAAATAATTACTCAGAGGAAGAAACTGTGAATTTTCACAGTTTTATTCTGGGACTGAATTTTGGCCATTTTTGCAGTATATATGTTTTTTATGTGTGTGCCTGCATTCAGAAGGCCTGGAGGAAGCACACCTCTTATTTAACAGAATGTAATGAAAAAGATTTGGACAAAACAACCAAAACCACTTTAGTTTTCACAAATATGATTATTTTGACTCCTCCTGCCTGGTTGTGAAAAGTTTGAAACTTGAAAACTTGGTATTGGACTCATCAGTGTCTAATCACTGCCTTTGACATCACAACAAGCAAAACTATTTATCAAATAACATTATAGTTACCTACTTCCTTTGAAGAGTTATCTATTACTAACTGCACTACTTTTGGAGAAATATTTTGATAACCTTGAGAGGAAAGCACTGAGTGAAAACAACTATTGGAAGTTAATTTTCTGCCAGGCCATCTACCTCCTTTATAACCATCCCATGCCATTCAACTGAGAGAATTTTACAATGGACTTCACTATTGTGCTCCAAGTTGTATCAGATGACCAAGCAATTCCCACTTCCCTATGGCTTTAAGCTTCTGGGGGTCAGGGATTTTTTTAAAGCTTTTTTCTTTGTTTTTTACTTATGGGACTATGAAAGGGACTTACTTTAAAGAGAAGTTAGAATTAAAAATCCTTTTTTCTACAGCACTTTTAGTTATCTCTCATTTAAGATGAAAATAGAAACTCCCCCCTCCAGGAGAGTAGTCTGGTAACATTGTCAGATCACAGTAGCATTCCAAAGACAAAATCACCCAAAGAAGGAACCACAAAATTAATCAAATCTGGTGCATTAAGGAGCACTTGCTTGACATTTGCTGCTCCTGTCAGGCGTAATAGAGAGATTTTTACCTGTATTTGCCTATTCAACATATCAGCCCTTCATCCAATTTTGGAAATTATTTCTGATTTATGGCTCTCATTCTGGCGAGTGTCGCCTCAACCTGTCAATTATCCCTCAAAGCAAATGCTAAGTGAATGCTAGCTGGGTAAAATTAATAAAGGAAACCTTTACTTTAAAAAACCTGAAGACACAGCCTTATAAAAGGGATAATTCAGCCAAGGTTTAACTCAATTGCTGCTTCTGATATTTTCCAGTGACATGGAGAAGATGCTAGAGAAAAATAATACAAAGGACAAAGAGTCTGGTGTGGGGTCCATGTTTTTTTTAACTCTTCCTCTGTAGACCTGGTCAAGTTGCCCTCTGCCCCTTATCCTGAGATTTCGTTGGCTCTATATAATACCTTTAGGTCACCTGGAAATACATAAACCCTCTTACTTGCTGCCAGCCCCATCTAAAACACATTCAATACAGAATGACCAGTTTTCATGATGTGCTTTGTGTTGACCTTCCATTCCACAGAAATATGTGTAGACAAGCAATAGAGAGAAACACTGTCAGATTCTCATTCTCTCTCCTCGTGCCTGTTTGCATTGCCAAAATTACATTATGATTTTTAAGGAACCATAGGGATGGTTCATAACACATGAGGAGATGCCTGAGTCTTCATCATTAGCACCCAGTTGCACTATGTGCCACATGTGTGGGAAAGCTTTTGTGAAGGTCTACAATAATGCCCATGGGAGATCATAACTGGACATTCCTGGCTGGATAGTGCTTAGGTTTTGTATCTGAAGGAGTTTAGAGACCTTGAGCTACCAGGGAAATTCTTTAGCATCATTTGGATAGCCAAAAAAGTTTTAGCCAGTCATTCAGATGACTATTAGATTTAGTGATCATTTTCCTTCTGACTTTGTGTTTGCAGAACTGCTTTGAGAAAGTGATAAAGCTTAAAAAAGCCTTCCTAATCTCATGGGAAATATTGAACCAGGTCCACTGGAGATGGAAGGCCTTCTCTTGGTTGCAAAAATTTTATTCATCTAATTGATGAGTGATAACAGTGACGTGAAGAGAACCTGGACTAGGTGTCCAGTCTTGACTTTTAATTGAATTAAACCATCATCTACTGTGATGCTTAGCATTTTTTGGTTTGAATTCTCTCTAAGATCCTTTCAGATAGTTTTGCCCAATGTGATATAATACAGTAGTAAAAGGTGTTACCATGAATGCACACTGAAACAAGGTATGGCTAATTCTTTCTTTATCTTTCTGTGAGGATGGCATGGTATGGATCTGAATACAAGAAGAATCAAACAGCTAATATTTTTTCTAGAGCTTTCTGAATCAGAAAACTGTTGTGAAATTGTGCCTGAAAAAGTTGATGTTCTACTGCATATAATTTTATAAACTTCATTGCAAATGTAATGTCAGTGAAATGACGTTTTATATCAAACAGAATAGTAGTGAGATCTTAATATATAAGGAGGTTTTTTTACTTCTGCATTTCTCCCTCCAAAATAGGGACCTTGAATCAGGAAATAAAATTTTAAAAATCGAATATATATACATATATATATTATATATATGTGTGTGTGTGTGTGTATACACACTTTTCCTACATTTCCATTTCATAATTTCATACAGATTCTTTCTTAACTGTAAATCCTGCTTATTCACTGCCATGTGAAATAGATTACTGAAGGTGTCAGGCTCTGGACCAGGCAGACTCCAAGGATCTTCTTGATTTTTCAGGGCTGAGCCTGACTTTGCGACCTTCAGACATGGGTGTTAGATCTATACTATCAGACCTTTTTGACCTTTGGGAAGCCTGGATCATACATGTGAAAGAACTCAGATGGCCTGAGACCAAGAGGTGTTAAAAATCAGCAAAACAAATGGAATTTTCATAGGAGTTGGGAGAGTTGAGCACTTTTTGTTTTCAGATTGGAGATTTCCTTCATCTATGTGAAACCGGATTATGTTTCTTTTTTATTTGACCTGTTCATCAGGTCAAATTACCTTTGCATAATTAAGAACATTTTAGTTCCTTCACTTCAGGATGAGAAATACCTCATATTCAGATACCGATGAGTAAGAATTCACATGAACTAGGGAAAAAAAAAAGAAAAACCTGCTCTAGTTTCATTTCTCACCAGGGAAAGCACTGACTATTCAACTGGTCCATCTGCCTGGGAGAAGACTTTATGCAGCTCTCCCTGCATGACAGAGTCCTTATGTTACTCTTTTTGGATCAATAATTTCTCATTTGGGGGCAAGAAAGACCTTCTGAAAAGTGTGGTTCAAATCAACCAGGTCCCCCCCCCAATATTAAACAAAGTGTCTCTGCATCTGAATGTTTATACTGTGTCCATCTGGGTTAGGAATTTCTTATTTGAGGCCTGGTTATGTCACAATTACGTCATCTCCCTTGAAGGGAGGAGAAAAAAAAAGAGAAGTCTGGTTGGGTGTCAGAAACCAATATAATTAAAAGGCAAGAGCTCAGTGTTCAATGACACAATGGTGAAATGCCCTGTTTTTCTGCAGCCTCAGGCTATTGAACTACAAATAAATCCCATTTTAATGAAAGAAATCTTATTTTGTCTACAAAAATCTGAAAGTCCAGGAACATAATGGGTGTATAGAGAAACCTCACATCATCCTGGCTGTGCAGGGGTTTGCCTGCACACTCTCATATAATTATATACAGACTGCATATGCACCTTTATCACAGGCAGCTGGAGAGAAACGAGCAACAGTTCCACAGTCAAAGGGAGTCAAGAACCACAGTCTGTACATTTTTATGTGACTGTTACTCTGAACAACCTCCTTTAATTTTCCATTCTTTCATTTTAACAAAAGCTTGAACACTTCTCCATTGATTTGCCTATTCCACAGAGAGACAGACAGAGAGAGAGAGGGAGTAAGTGAGGGGTGGGGGTTGATTTCCAATATTATGTAAAACATTTGGTTTCATGAAGCAAGCTGGAAAAGGGGATGAAAAAAAACCCTTTAGGAAAATAGTTTTCCATTGAAATCAGTGTATAAAGTAGGCCCCATTGGGAATATGTTTTCTCAAAGCTAAATTTTTAAACTCTTTCTACACTTCCCATGCCACTTGTCAGCAGAGAAATGAAAGGGAAAAAATAACCCTTGGGGTTTCACAGCTTTGCACATTGAAGAAATGAGGGATCACTCAATGGTTATCAGAATTCAGCATTTCTTGTAGAGGAAGAATCTGGCATCCCTCAGACTGTTTCACACTTGTGGACATAATGACTGGAAAGATTAATTTATTGTGGCATTACTTCTGCAGTTTTGCGTTGATTTCCTTTTCTACACTGTTATTAGAAGCCAATAAAGGAAATTCTCCTAAATGCCATGCCTGTGTGATTTTGAACATATCAAAGTCATACAGTTAATTATCTGCAGAGTAACAGAAGCCACCCTACTTGGGCCAAAGTGGAGGACTCTGGCCACCAAGACAATGGTAACAATAAAAAACCATTAACTCAGACTACTAGATTGGCACAGGCCAGCCACTCCAAAAGTACTGGATTTGGGTTTGAGCCACACTAAAATAAAGAAACAGCTCTAGGGAAGATGGGAAACAATGTTGCTTGAACATCACACATCTCCTCAGAGGGAGAAGTTTACAGTTCTCATTGTTAAACTTGACAGGCATCTTCTCTAAAGCCAAAAATTTAATGCAATGCTAATAGTCTCTAAGTAGAAGGCTCCTCCCTGGCATAAAAATACCTCACTGTTATTGCTATCACCTTTGTAAACATGTCAATTGCTGTGCAAGAAGGGTTGTACAAAACCAGGCACTCATTCCGTGCAGAACTGTGTCTCCCTCCTAGTAAATAATTCCTGAAACATCAAGGAGAGAGCAGGTGAGTACTCGCAGCGCCTATAAGAATATTTTGCTGTATATAAACCCTTTGGAATAAGGTTTTTTTGCTTTGACCAAATCCTAAAGTTCTCAGGCCAACCACAAATTTTGTATAATTTCCTCTCAAAGTTATAAATTAGGCAAGGCTCTCTCACAACGCAGACCAGATTTGTGACAGGCTTGTACAATGTATTTTGTGAATTCTTCTCCCACATATGTGTGTACTTGGATTGAAATTCATAGCTGATAAATCAACATGATCAGATATGATCTATCATTAACCGCTATGCTAAGAAATTTCTATTATTCTGTTGAATATTGTGGTGAAACCAATACTTCTTCCTCCATTTTCATCTCATTTTTTTTATTTTCCTTTTCTTTATTTACTCTATGTCAGAGGTGTCTATTTCTCTACATTTTTGTGTAAGAATACAAAAAAAATCAAAATGTTAAGATTAAAATAAAATATTAGAAACAATGAAATTTACCTCTGGGACAGAATTGCATAATTTTTTTCTATATGGACAAAAAGCGAAGAACCTTACACAACAACTGCCAATTATCAGACACTATATTGGTGCTTCATTACTGAGAGGTTTTGGTGACTTCCTATTTCTAGACAGTTCTGAGAGATGCTGTAAGAGATGTTACAGGTCTATCATCATAATAGAGAAATAAATTTGTCAATAGTGAAAGAAAAAATTACTGTATTATTGACTGGTCTCAATTATTGCCGCAGAAGTTTGACAACCATTCACCTAAAGCATGGGGAAAAATGTCTTTCCTTTTACCTGTAACACCTGCCCTTGAGTAGATGGTCAGTAATACAGAGTTTCATGTTGTTCCATTTCATAGGATGTTTTAGAGATGGTGGTGGTGAAGAGGGAATGCAGTTTATCTTGGGACCACTGCACATGCCTTTGATCTACCAGCAAGTGCAAGGTCTGTGTTGAAGTGCATCATTCTACTCCAGCATCATGATAGTGACTGACAGTGCTTCAGTGTCTGCCTTTAGAACTGATGCTTTATCAATGAATAAGTAGGTCAGTCTGGATACATATTTTATGCATCTAACCATACATGTTCCCTGGGACTTTCTCTTGTGCAGCCAGGGCCAATTCTGGGGCAAAATGCTGCCCTGAGAGTCTTGCATGCAATTCCCAGGGAGGCTAGACAGGCTTGTGTCCCTGAAAAACTCTGGCTTATAATATGCATCATTGAATTCAGTAAAGCTCCACTTGGAGTGGAAGAACACAAGCAGACCATGTTTCAACTCGAAACAGTGTGAAAATAGCAATTCCTTTTACGTGGGATGCCTGCCTTGAGTGACACTCACTGGTGAGGAAAGCTATGGGCCATACTGTACAGAGATTTTGCTCTCCAACACTAAAGTTAGCTGAGAAACTTTTCCTGTTTTTCCCTCCAAAATGTGTGCAAAAGAATTGGAGGTTTCCTGCCTGCTATAAGCCAGGAGGAATGGAGAGCAGGTATTTATTCACATGTTACTCAGCTGCCCGTTTGCGAATAGGGGGGGCCATGTTTTCATAGACCATGTTTCATAGTCAGCATGTGTTCAATAAAAACGTTTGTACACTTGCCAGAAATCAGGCTGCCAGAGTGATTTTCATGGATTGTGTCAGCAAATGTTATTAGCAAATTGTGTAGTTAACCTGGTGTAAGACTTTTATTACTGCTGGGTATACTTACATATCAAAAAGCTTCTGATCCCCGCCCACTCTAAGCCTTCGGCAAAGAGAATCTGTAGTTTTTTTAAGAGACCGTGTTTACAGCTAACTAGTATTGTTCCTAATCCTGTAAAGTCTATGTGGGAGAGAACCCCATCAGTTTCAGTCTTAATTAGTTTTGGCAATTAGTTCTCCTGGAAGGGACCATGAACAAGGTCCAGGAGGCTTCTCAGTGCATTATTCCTCTTCAGAAATGAGCCTTCCCCTGGCTGTGTGAACTTCTGCAGGCATGAAAACAAAAAATAAGCAGAGCAAGTCACTACAGATATTGCCAGCCTGACTGAACAAGAAGTTGTGCTGCGGGAAGGCATGGTGAGAAAGCTGTTAGGGTACAAAGGAGTAATCTGTGGCTATTTTATCTATAGGGAATTAGAACAAAAAAGCTGTGCGCTACATCAAAGGCTCCATGACTGGAGACTAAGTCTTTTCTTATTTGGCATTGTGTTAGTAATTACAGATTTAGAGGAAAAGAGAGGGAAAATGTATAGGACTTTCTCTCAGGATATGTCATTACATCATTATTGTTACTTCAGTTTCTGATAAATTATCAGATTTTATAGAATTTGATTAATTAAAAAAAGGTTTGTTCTCCTGCTGCACTGTAAATTATTTAAATCCCAAAGCAGCTTAACTTTCCTGGTTATCTATTAGACAGTCATCTTGGCCAGGAAAGACAAGAGGATGGATGACTTTTCCTGAATTAGAAATGTAGGTACTGAACTCAGGACCTGAGCTTATAGGGTATCCTTTGCAGAAGCTGCTTGGCTTTGCTCTGCCTTCCTTCCACATCTGTTAACAAAAAGTTGGATATGAGGCTTCCCCTCTTCCCCTCTTTAACTTCAGGATCAAATGCTGTGTGAAGAAGCACCTCCTTACACAATGACTATCACAACATATTTCTGCATATGACTAAAACCTCTCAGAAATACAAAAAATAAACAATGAGGTCTGTCCTGGGTTTGGAACAAATGCAAGCACATGTGGGGTCTAATAAAAGGAGTTGAAATGATTATTTCCTTTTATCTTAGTGTTGAACTCTGTATTCAACAGCAGTAGATACTGAATGATGCTGTGCACCTGGAATTGTTCTGTTCTGAAGCACTGGAGACACTTTGTTCCAGTCTGTCCGGTACAAATATGTTGACAAATCCACCTGGGGTTTTTTTTGTGTTTGTTTTAACCAGCCTACAGAATATACTGGGGAAATGGAGCAACATAAATCTGTTCAGATATTTTGCCTCTTGAGCTTGATTGGCTTTATTTCTTGGTGTCCTGCTGCCAAGGGCCTTTTGCGTAGGTCACTGAGATGAGAAAGAAGGATTTGTTACAATGTCTGATCTGTTAGCCATGTGATGGCATTTATAAACTGCTGTCTTTGTAAAAATCATGATGCTGACAGGTTTGTATAGTTTATTTTAGGTCATATTGGGAAACTGAGCTATTGAAGTCTTGGCAAATCCCCTTAGAACCAAGCTGGACTGAGGTAGATCTTGGTCTGTGCAGAGGCCACTGGTTCCAGTGCATCAGACACTTATTCACATCCTGAAGCTCAAGTGTATGAGCAGGACTCTTGTAAGCTCCTTGATTTCAATAGGATTTCTTCATCACTTCTTACCATTAAGCAAATTGTCATAAAGGTAGCAGATGTATTAGCACTTCGTTGCAGAGGGGAATCATATTTAAAGTCATTTACAACTCATAGAAATCTCTCTTGTTTTAGGTATTAAATTTCATTCAGTTATTTTAGCCATGAAACACGTCAGAAAGGAGTAATTACACAGTTTGGCCATGGGAGACATGGTGATTTTCTAAATGTGGAATGAATACTTCCATTTGTGTTGTGTGTATGAAGGAGAGAGGAGCCCCTACATGTGGTACAGCTCAGACTGGGGGTTGTGTCAAGATCATTGCTTTGGAGGCTGTGCTTCAAAAGAGATGGTAGGAACACATTTTCCACTCACAGGTCAAGCAATAACCAAAGAGCTGGATGTAAGATACAAAGAGGAGGTGGGGAAAGAATATTTGGAAATTATTCCCAGTTCTTCACTCTACAACGTTGCCTGAGGGTGTCTCTCAAGTCTTCCTGATGGAAAGCACTTGGATTTTCTATCAGGATTGAGTAGGAAATGGTTAATGCCATCAACACCAAGAGTTGCAGTGTGTGTGGAATAAAAGCCAGGCACTCTGCCGATCAGCCACCAAGTACATGTTCTGTGTTAGACATTTAATCATATTACTGCTCCCAAAGCCATCGGAGCCAATTTAATCAAATTGTATCATGGACGTGGCGTTATTGTTTTTAATGCCTATTAGGAAAATAAAAGTTAGCACTTATTAAATGAGGATCCTCTTGCATGTTGATTGCTTTGCTAATTTCTTGCTGATAAACCCCTGTTTTATCTTCAGAGAGGAGGGTGGATTTTTGTCAAGTTTCTCTGTGAAGGCCTGCATGCTGCAGGGTCTCAGACATCAGCTGCACATAGGAAATGAAAAATAAAAATAGAACCTTGTTCTTTTCTTGCTTGTACCAATACCAAGTCAGAACAAGTACAATAAAGTCAATGGAGTTATTTCAGTGTAAAATGAATGGATGTCAGTGTGACTGAGAGAGGAAGAGGGATGTCCATCCATTTTTTTCTGGCAATAACTATATTATCACTCTGTTGCAAGAAGGTGCGCAGAACGCAGCAGTGAGAGAGATAAACAAACAAAATGTGATAGAGTTGAATTTTGAAGGTGGTGCATTTGTCTGCTAAAAATCACCCGGTGGCTTTCAGCAGAGAAAATGGGTTTTGACAGGATGATGATATTGGAGGGGTGGTGGGTGGAGAGGGGGGAGAAACTGGGTACTGATCTGATCTGAGAAAAAAGGTGTTGCATTTGGTTCGAGGCATAGGCGACTGGAACCAATTCTTGTTATTCCTCCATGTTGATGTGTGATGGATCTCTGAAGGGTTATTAAATATATGAGTCGAATTTATGAAGTTTATATGTTGGGCATCCCAAGGCCCTCATAGCAATATATGACCTTATTTTTCAGCCGTGTTTAATGATAAGAGAGAGATGATCCAAATATTAATTAGTGATCACAGGAGATCAAGATGAAGTACTTTCCCTCTCAGCATCAATTGGCTAAATGAATGAGGCAGATCCTGTGGATTTTTTGAAAGCATCACTTAAAAGACTGCTACTGAGACAGGGAGCCTGTTTTGATGAGCCATTGCTTTGTTCCATTAAGGCAGAGCCTCTGTTGTTTCTTAAAGTGCTTTGGCAACGGCATGAACAAGATACACCCCACTTTGAGTGTTTGCCATAACAGGAGTACCAATTGCTGTCATACTTGAAGGAATGGTATTTTTCTTCCTTTCTTCCTGAATCTAATTTAAGTTGAAAGAGCATTTCTGAAATAGTAACAGGGCAACAACAACCATTGGTTCTATTCAGCTTACACCCAAATAAAATGGTTCATTTCAGCTAAGTACGATATCATGCAATGCTGGTTAGTTTAAATTCTTTGTTTAGAGGGTTGTTTTTTGCTTAAAAAGAATTATGCAGATACTGCTGAATGAGCAGTTAGGAAACACATGTTTCCGAACTGCAGTTACAAGTATTGTAAAATATGATTGATACCATATGCTTTCATTCTTTTTTTTCTGCTTTTTAAAATGCAAATTAAATTTTCGAAAAAGAGTTTATGCTATTTTCGTATTTCAAAATTAATAATAATAATAATTAAAAAATGGTCTGAGACATGTGGTACGAGAGGTTATTGCTCTGCTCTGCCACTAAAGAGACCCAACTTTGATTCTGGGTGGAACATTCGACTCCCTGGGGCTGGAGGCTGCTGTATCAGCCAGCTGGTGGCCAAGTACTTGAGCCAACTCCACCAATTATTTGAGTCCTCCCATCCGGTGGCTGGACTTGTTCAGTGTATGTCTTGCACATTTTTTGCAGCTGACATGTGAATCAGGACTCTTCTAATATGTTTGTGGCGATTCTGCCAGGCTTACCAAAGGCCCCATGGAAAGCAAGGTTTTGTTGTAAAACAGTCTGCAAATGCACCATGGAGGGAAAAAAATTGTTGTGTGGTCAAACCTCTTGATATGGCCAAGTAAGGGAGATGTCACCTGTGGAAGGAATGGTCTCTGGCAGTCAAAAAAAAAAAATAAAAAAACCAGGAGTTTTAAAGACACTATAAGCCAAAGATTGGCAGACTGGTAGAATTAGTGAGAACATTCAATCCAGGGCCAAATATGGTCAGTACTTTTAATGCTTTGCTATTCAAACTCTCAGTCTTCAGAAAGAACTTCACCTTGTTGTAACAAATCCTCGCATGGACTCCATGAGCTCCAAACCTCATTGAAGAGCTGTGCTGATACTGAATCAAAACCAAAGAAATTCCAGAGCTCACAGCTTGGGTATAAATAAAGACTACAGCTGCATTTCAGTGTTAGTCCAGCATTAGGACACAGTACCAAATGAAAAGCTGTGTGGCTATACAATATTAAATACTACTCTTACATAAATTTTCCCCTCACTGACTTAAATTTCTTTAAAAAAAAAAGATGTCACATCTTAACTCTGTCCTGCCAGGCTTTTTGCCAGCACAGATATTGTCAGTTCATGCCACTCTTAACTTTAAACCAGATCAGATATGGTCTGTCTAGACACATCCAGTGTAAATCTGGCATAAACTCCGTGTTGTGCAGCCTGGTTAGTTCGACAGAGATGGAGCTGTGTGTATCTGCCCAATCTGAATTAAGCTGTTACTGCTGAATGATCACTTAGCTCAGAAACACGTTACTAATGACAGCAGGATGATGGTCAGCATTTGAAATGCACAGAAACTTGGCCTTCCCTTCCCTCTGTCAAAATCTAATATTAATAGGGGAAACTCTCTTAAAAGCCAGTGGTATAAGTACAAATGCAAATCTTATCTTTGTTTTGTTATTTTAATATTTCATTTCCTTCTTTCCATATGAATCCAGCAACTCTATTATTGCCAACTGTCAGAGATATGTGGGAAAGAGGAGGTGGTGGGAATAAAATAGTTGTATTTATTAAAACAGTGGGAACCATGGAAATGGACCTTTTTCTGCAGCTTTCCTGAAGTACCACTGTATCCTGCTGTGTTACCTTTTGTACATTGATGTCAGCAAGGCAATTCCACAATAAGATACTCAGGAAAAGGGGAAATACCATGGTCTTTGAATTTAAAATTTTAAGGAGGAACACTTCAAAAGCTTTTTATGTCTATTTTATTTCACCTGTAATTCCCTGCCATTATTACCATTATTTTCTACTTCAAAGGAAATGGTGTGGAGTAAATAAACACAGTCCTCTTGAAAAGGTTCTCTGGTCTAGATGCTTTTTTAGCTCAGCCTTGAAGTGAATTACCTTATGGTAAATGTTACATATACACAGTTTCATTGTAGTATCTTGGTAGTTTGGCTGCACTCACTGGGAGGCTGTTGTCTTTGCTCCATGGGTTCTTGAAGTGTCTTGTTCTGAGAGTGCCCAATATGGCCAGAGCAATAAAACACAACCCCATAATACAATGCTGGGAAAAATATCCAGAAGCATCCCAGGACACTGTCTTCCAGCCGCAGGTTTCTGTTACTAGGGAGGGGTGTGGATGGGGTCCACACACCAGTGCAAGAGGAATGTTCTCATTCTTGTGGGCAGCGAAGGGAAGAGCTGGGTCTTGCTGGAAACCTCTCCTCATCCTCTCTCCACCTCATTCCTCCACCCCCTCATTTCTCTCCGTGAGCTCCTTGGCTTTGTTTATGTTTTAAGTGACAAGACACAAACCAGGAATGGGAACGGGAGTGAGCACGGCTGAGTTTGCAGGGCTGTGCTGGAAGCAGCGGGCTGTGATTCCAGCACATGCATTTGGCATATTGCAATATACCACCTCTTCAGCCTATGCTCTGTGTGGATTCCAAGGGGATGATTCATCCTGACAAGGGAGCCCATGGCTTCTTTAATGCCAAGCATTTACTTTGCAAAACGTGAGAGACAAGAGGAGAGGTCTATTGCTTTCTGAGTTTCCTGCAGAATTCCCTTCTCCTTCCCACCCCCTGCCCCATCCTGCATAGTTGAGACAGAGACTTTCCTATGAGAAACTTTGTGTTTATGACATAATTCCATGGGTTTCAACCCGACTTCTTCTGCAGATTTCCCCCCTCCCTCTCTTCTCACAATTCACAAGCTGTATGAGATTGCCAGTACAATTAAAGCCACGGGAAGAGGAAAAAACTGGGTATAAGGCCTTGATAACCCTTTCAGGGTCATTTGCCAATAGGGAATGAGGGTCAGCCATGAATTCCAATTTTAGTGTCAGTGACAAGCAGTAATAATCAAAGGAACACAGGAAAACAGATACGTGATCTGAAATCATCTGTAACCAGAAGTGTTTATCTAGAAATGCTACTCTCTGGCAAGATGTCTATCTTCTCCATTTTGCATATATTTCTCTTTTGGAGAATAGTCCTTATCTAACATCTAACTTCTTTTACAGTCCTAGTTTGGAAAGGTCTCACTGGTCACACGTACCTTTGCCTAGAAAGGAAGGCGGCTGATTACATATTTTTCTTAACTGGCGAGTGACTTGCAGAGAACAATGCAAGATATAATTATAGAGTGGCTTTCAAAGATGAAGATAAATGAAGCTGTTGCAGCCATGGGGGTAAATGTTGAAAGGTTCATTGCCCACTGAGTGGAGAAAGAAAGCATTTTGGGATGAAAAGAAAACCCAAGAGAAAGCTGCTGGAGATGGGCCTTACGTGTATTTGCTCCAAACCAGGGCTGGGGTTTCGAAGGACTTGATGAAGAACACCTCTAGTTTTTAACAAACCCAACTTTGAGCATGAAGAGGATCTGAAATAAGATTCTGAGAGATCTGGGAGCTAGAATTAACATGTGGCTCAGGTGTTTCTGTTCAGAGCTATTTTTTGTTTTCTTTTCTCATTTTTTTGGATGCAGTTTTATTTTTTGAAGCAATGAAGATTCTTCCAAGAAATCCTTTGCATTCAAGAAATCAGGCCAGAAGTGGAAGCTGATTCAAGATCCCTACAGGTGACATGATATTCTCTGCTGATGACACCCCAACACATAAAATTTCTGGATCTCTTTTCTGGCCAGAAGTAAAACCAGACTGAGACAGTAGCTGGAGAAAAAAGCTCTGAGGCTTGGCTCATGGAGAAAACATAGGGGCTGTTAACTTTTAGTGAAAGCTTCTGTGGATTTACCCTAAATGGGGTTGGTCCTGAGCTTTGGGGCTCTACAATATTTCAGCTCTAGGGTTATTTTAAAATCTGGGCTTTTCATTCTAGTCTACATATAACCTAGATACTTGACAAGGAGCTGAAAATGTGAAAACAGAGATTCTAATGAACTGTAGGTCTTCCTTTTGATTAATTTATGCTGGAAATATAGTGAAATTAATTGTATTTTCTTCCCCTGCCTGTATGGAATTTCCCCTTGCTGTCTGTGGCCATCATTAGGAAGTGCACATTCATGCAATAATTTACAACCAGCAACAAAACAAAAATAGGCATAGGAAAAAAATTCCTTTTAATATTTTCCAGGAGATTTGGTCTTTTCCTCTAACCCATCCACTGTGTTTAATTTAGAACAGTCCTTAGTTTAAGGCGAACCAATTTTCTTACCTGTCCTCAGCCTCCCCATCATTAAAACAGTAATGATAAATACTGACGTGTGAGGTGCTTTGATATACTGAATAAAGCTCCAGGGCTGTTCATTGAGCGGAATCCTGGAGATAAATGCAGGAAGGAGACAAATTGTTTTGTAAAGTCTTGTTTACTTCTGGTCAGGATGAGAGAGAAGAAATCAGGATAAACACACCCAGCTCATCATTGACTCGGGAATCTGTGGCAGCATGGGGCAAAGCTATTGGGCTGTGGAAAATAAACAATTGGAGAACCATGAAGTCTTGGACCTGAGCAGACCACTTAGCTGAGTCCACTGTGTCGGTCTGCAGGTGGAGAGTGGTGCCATTATATCATTTTGACTTTTACTATATTCTGTATTTCCAGTGTCAGGTAACTTCACCTTTTCTCTACAGGTTAATGATGCTGTAAACAAGGAGAGCAGAGGAACAGCCAGCTAGCCAAAAGTCAGAGTGCTGGGCCAAGTGAACAGCTTTGGAGAAAGCTGAGACTCTGAGTTGAATCACAGGCCTGCCAAAGCGCCACGTGAAGAGCTTGTGCCTATAAAAGTTGTGCAGTGGATACACATGTAGGAGAAAGAAACCACGGTCACCTCAGGCCAAGCATAGAATCAACTATTTCCTGGCACGCAACTGTGGGTAAAATATTCAGGCACATGAAGGAAAACTTGTAGGTATTTGGGCAACAAACAAGAAAACCCATAAACACCGGGTCAGTCAAAGCCCTTGCTGTAGGGCATTTGGGCCATTCTGGTTGTTGTGATGTCTGACTTGTGAAAACACCACAGGACTTTCCAAAGTTGTTACGAACTTAGTGAAACCCAGATGGCAAGATGAGGGATTTTTTTCTCTCTCTTTGTCAGCACTCTACAGGGGTGTGAAAAGTTATCTGACCCTTAGCTTTACTTCACATAATCCCACCATAACTCATTTCTGTGTGGCTCTGACATAGCATGACATGTGATCCTCAAAGCCACAGTCGGGAGAAGCATGCCTGAGCTTGGAAGGCTATCAAACCATATCCAGACCTCCATGGTCTGAGGACAGATCTGCAGTTCTCACAGATGGCAATGTTTATCACTCTGCCTTTGGCACCTGGAAAAGCAGCACAGCAGGTACCATCGGGGTTTGTTCATAAACTGGTTGCTCCACTGTGTATTTTAAACAGCAACCATATTTTTAGTATATCTAAGGTCCATTAATACCAGCATGCTTTATGAAACCTTTTCCATCACGATATAACACTCGTGTTTTCTGTTTCATGGAAAGCAATATATTTGTGGGTTTCCACAGTCTTTTGGCCAGGGTCTCAGCTGGTAACGATTGGCATCATTTCATGGACTTCAGCTTTGATGACTTACAGAGAATCTGGCCTCTTGTATGTGGATGTAACTCTAGTGATAAGTGCCTAATCCTATTTCTTGGGAGTTAACAAGTTTATTTATCCCCAGAACAAGAAAGACAACAGCCAGCAGAGAGCAAATTTCTTTACTGTCAATATTTCTCAGAGTTCTGTATTGCTGGACACAGATGCATCCCACCATGACTGAAGTTAGCTGGATGAGAGCCATTCTGGTCAGAAAAGCAAACACAGATCTTAAGTGAGCAAGTGAAAAGCCCAGGGCATTAGCTCAAGCACAGAACCACATGTATGCCATTTTGAAAACCCATGACAGATTCATGCTGTGCCACTCATTATAATTAAAGAATTCCTAGTTATGCTTCTAACTTTGATGCTGACTTTCAGTCATTAACACTGGGAGTGTCAGAAGTTCACTGAAGTCTCAGTGCCTTCAGCTGCTGAAGGAGAAAGTGAAGAGCTGTTTGGATGGGACAAATGTCATTTAGTATTGCTAGGGAAGTCTGACACCGCTTTTGTAGGACATGTTAAAACAGCGCAGAAAGAAAAGGCTCAGGATTAAATCTGGTTGGTTAAATTTGTTGTAAACTTGCACTATATTTTATGGGCTTTGGAAAATGTCCAGCCAGCAAAGGACCACCTATTTGCCTGTGCACCTTCAGTTTTAAAGTGTGAATTAAGGAAATTCAAGCACCATTTTCCTTCATATTCCTGCCTTTCCAGCAAAAAACTCTGTGACTGCTGCACTGTGAAAGACAGCCCACAGGCTAAAACACTCTCCAAACAGCAAAGTCCTGTTTTAGTAGCTGCTGAGCACCTACCTGTGATATCTGTAGCTGTTCTGCAACTCTGAAAATCTGTTTCGAGATGCTTGGGTTGATCTTTACCCAAGAAATGAGAACTGCTTAGCTATCTGGGTCTTTGATGCCTTCTGTCCATGCTTCATCTGCAACATACTGAAGGAAGGCACAGGAGAAAAATTAATTGAAAGGTTATTTCCTAGCATGCCAGTAGGAAATATCACCACTAAAGGATAATCACAGAATCACAGAATGGTTGAGGTGATTCTGTCATTTTCCCATTGTGGTGATTTTCACCTGTAGTCTATCTGAGTATAGAGTTTGAACATGCAGACCAACACAAACCTCATATCCTTTTTCTTCAGTGTGTGCTATACAGCTCAGTCTGTAGCACTCACTGTCCCTTTCAGCTGCCATGCAGTAGGTTCCTGCCCAGCCAGTGCCTGGCTTTATTTGAGCAGTTAATGTCTGTGTTGAGAGATATCCTTGGAAATCAGCAGGATGCTAAAGATAGCCAATATCATGTAAATCAAACCTAAAGCAAATGTTCTTCTTCTTCTTGCAAGAGAGGAGATGATCCACTGAGAAGATAGATCACCTTGCCCTGGATTTCTCTCCCTCTCTGAATTGTGAGACTACAGCAGCCATTTGTCCACCAGAAGGATGAAGATGGCAGCTGCAGACCGACAGTGTTTAAAGACAGCAGTTTCACAATTTGACATGTTTGCCCATGGTAAGATTTATATCTCCATCAATGGGAATTTGAACCAAGTGCAGCTGCATCCTTCTTGAAGGTTTTCTTTTCGGGGAAGAGTCTGAGCATGATGGCTGGGGGGAGTAAGGAGAGCAAATGAACACGGGATTCAAGTGAAAATAGATCATTAGGGCATTTGGATGACATGTTCCTCAGAGCCAAGATGTGACCAGTGTGATTAAAAAACTGCTGCTGCATTGCAGAAGGCCTATTGTCACATATGCAGCTGAGAAGCAGAGAAAGATTTAAAGTCTCTCTCTTACCTTTGTTAAAAAATGCTCAAGTCCCATAAGAATCACACCAAATATTCTGACTTGAAGGGGACCCACAAGGATCATTGAGTCCAACTCTTAAGGGAATGGCCCATGCAGAGGTTTGAACCCATGACTTCAGCCAAGTTTTAACCAACTGAGCTAAGGTAAGTCAGGTTACATTTCCATTTTAGAGCAGCTGCAGCTCTGATCTAACACTTGTGCCAGGACTATGACTAAATCATTTGACACAGAATTGCAGGCACTTCTAAATTGTTTTCATGTAGGTGAAATGAGTCCCCCCAAAGTTCAGGTTTGTTCCTTCTTTTAAGCATCAACTTCATCGGGTTATTATGGAAAGAGGCATGAGCAACAGAGGCCTCATCAGCTTCAGTCTGATGATCTGTGTGCACTTAAATTTGATTCCTTTTTCCAGAGACAAGCTAAGGCAACACAGGATTACAACACAGGGCTTACATAGATGTCATTTTTTTCCAGAAAGACATGAAAGAGGAATTTAGCTGTTTCAAAGACCTCTGGACTGCTTGAAGTCTGACCACGAAGTCAGTGACCCTCTTGGCATGGTGTGGTTTCATGAAGATGGTGACAGAGAACTCAGAGATGTTCTACCTCAGCTTCTCCCTAAGTAAAAGCTAGAGAATAAACCTGATCTACCTTTAGAATTGTTTCAGAGGATTTGGATAATTAGGAATAAACTATGCTGAACAGTTTTTGGTAATTAACACAGAGCTGAACTGAGCCGATGTTGTGGATGCTTTCATTCAATTCAAGGAAAACTGGTCAAATTCATGGAAGAATCTTAATAAATACTTAGAAATCACAAGGCATGGGTGGATGCTGTGGTATGCTTGATCTATTTTTATTCTTCTGGCTAAGCAATTGCTCTTGATATAGATCGAGGTAGGATCCTGATTGACTTCTGGTTTGCTTCAGTGTGGCCATCCTTTTATCAATGCAGTTCCTGTCTGTTATAAAAAAAATGCACATTTGCTCTTTCCTAAGTGCTGCATAGGGACAAGAGATTCCTTTCTATTCATACAAGGAGGTGAGCTTGTTCTGTTCCAGCTCCCAGCACACAAGGAAGGGCAAGCCCTTCCCTACCCATCCCTTGCTCCCACAGCTGCTTCTGTGGGTGGGAGAGGCAAACCACAGCTCCCGCTGGAAAAAAGCTCTGGAAACTCCCTGAATTGAAACTTTGCTTCCTTTCCCTGGCAACAAATTACTTGTGTACAGCCAAATCCCACACTTATCATTATAGGGATTTGGTATTTCATAAGGGAAAAGGGGATTTTTCAAATGCTGCATCAGGACGACCTCTAGATGCGAGTTTGATAGTTTGGGTTATGCTTATAAAAACGGTAACAATAAAAAGCACAAGAATACTAAGGTCCTCATTTTCTCTTATTTTTAATCCCAAACTCACCTCAAATAAATCTACTCTGTGATGTCATGTGGTACCCCATCAGCCAGCTCTGATGTCACACAGCATGAGGGTTTCAAGCTGCAGCTGGGGAATTCATAAGCAAGATGACTTATGCCACCTGGACATGGAAAGAAGGAGAAGAAATTTTTCCTGAAAAAATCCTTAGTGCAACACCAAAGCAAAGAGGGTTTGAGTGTGCAAGTTAATTATTTCTCTAGGTATTTTTCTTTTTTTTTGTAATGACATTTTGTCATCAGACACCAGGAGCTCTTTCAGGGATGTTCAGGAGAGAAAAGCTGAAGGTCCAAGAGCTTCCAGGAGCTCTGAGTTGCTTTTTTTTACAGAATGATTAAGTTCTACACACAGGCATGAACAAACGGTGAAATTATAGATATTGCACCATTATTTCCTTTTATTTTGGATGCCCAGTAATAAGTACTTCAGACATGAATATGGCTATTTCAATGAAAATAGAAAGAGCACGAGAAAACAAAGAGCATTTTAAAGTGTA
The DNA here is from genome assembly GCF_036250125.1 of Pseudopipra pipra. Classification (NCBI taxonomy): domain Eukaryota; kingdom Metazoa; phylum Chordata; class Aves; order Passeriformes; family Pipridae; genus Pseudopipra; species Pseudopipra pipra. The sequence goes on along the minus strand of NC_087560.1, from coordinate 16,097,204 downwards.
AATATGCAGCCGTGCAATGATTAAAGAGATACAAATGCTGGGAAAAAAGGGAGAAGTTTATGAACTCTGTGTCTAACAGAAGCTGGCTAGAAAAGAGTTTAGCTGTCCTTCTAGAAAACAAAAATTAATTTGCTTTGGCCAAATTAAAATTAATTAAAATTATGCAATGTTGCCCTTGTGTTAATTTTAACGGTGAGGTTGTTGTGATTTAAGGCTACAATTAGTTCTAGTGTTTGAAAGAGAAGCACTGTAATCGAGACAGGACATTTTAATAATCCTGGTTATAAACATTTAATACATCATCTTTAGGGACTCACAAACACATTGTAATTAACTTTTACAACTGAAATAAATCAGATTGCATTAGCATATTGCAAAGGAAAAAATCATTTGCATGATTGAAAACAGCTTTGGAAAATTATGTATAACAGGCTTCATGTAAACATCAGTGCAAGCTAGTCTCAAACTTTTACCAAGATTTCTTTCAGTTTATTTTTAGAACAGCTAAGAAACCACTCACATTTCTTTTTCCCCTGTTAAATCTCTCTCTGCATCAGGAATGTCACTCACTCTACCTTGTACTTTTTCATACCAGTAATAAACGTGTACATGACCAAGGTCAATGAATAGCATAAAACACAAGATTAAGGTCCTGATCCTGCAAGCACTTAAGTCATGTGAGGAACTTTGCTCATGTAAAAGCACCGTTGACTGTATCGAGCCTGCTGATATGAATAAAGTTATGCTTAAATATCTTCAGGGTTATGGTACTAATCATTTATCTCTATTCTTCACCAAAGAAAGCACAAACAAAATATTCTCGGGAAAAAAAACAACCAAACAAAAACCCCGAACCATAAACAGGATTTGAACTGCAAATTCACCAAAAGAAGAGGAGAAAATATGAAAACAACCAAAGGCCAAATAGGAAACTGGTTTCAGTTTATTTCATTTATTGCAGATGAAAAGGAAATGACTGACCTTTTGCCCAGACATCCAGATCAACCTGCTTCCAGGGAGCTTTGATACAGATTTGGGCTGTGATCCTGTGCAAATTCATACTTACAGTCATCTTTGTAAACCCTGAGTGTTAATCTGGACAAAACTTGTGTTCCTCTGAGATCAGAAATTCCAAAAGTGATATTAAAAACTTGGGGAGAGTTCTACATGGGATTTCCTGACTTAAGATCTCTGTTAGAAAATATGGGAGCAAACTAGCTTACTGAAAAAACAGGCAAAAAAACGAAGATGGAAAAATCTCTCTTACACAAGTCTATAAAGTAGATCTCCACTGGATGAATCTGGTTTTTCCTTCTCAAGAGTGGTCTGTAATTTGATCTAAACCTGTGCTGACTGTTTAAGACGTATTTAAGATAGTCAGGTCTGAACTAAAGGTTCAGATCAAAAAAAAAAAGAGGAAATAGGTGAGGGAAGTTTGAGGTGAAGTCCTTCCAGGATTAAAATTATTTTCATCTCTCATTGAGAAGGGTCTGGATTTCATTTCCATTGGTTGAAATACCTGGTGTTCTCTCAACACTTTCTCACTCTCCATTTATTTATTTTTTTCTCTCACTTAAACTGAGAAGTTGTAGAACTATTTCGGAGATAAAGAGAAGAAAGGAGATGAACAAAACTTTTCTCTTTTTTTGCCCCAAAGACCAGGGGGAGAGAGCTTTTTCTCCTGAGGCCACAGTGTATTGATTCAAAGGAGCAGTAAGTTAATTAACACGAGTAGTGAAGCCTCCTGCATAATTAACAAGACATTTACCTAAAATCAATAATCTAATTGCCACACCTACCGTACATGGGGGACAGTGTTTATCCTATTGAGAAAGACTCATTTATATCTGCATGTTAACATGGTGATTCGTGGTTTGTTTAAGAGCCCAACCTGATCTGTAAAGTGATAATTTATTGAACGATCAATTAAACTTTTTAACCTTGCAAATATAAACAGGTAATGAATAGCCACAAACCTATTTCCATATGAAAGTTCACACATCACAGAGATTTTCATGCAGTTCAGATTATATTTCATCAATCCACTTTGAGACTTAGTGGAGAAGAATGAGAGAGGAATAATTTTTCTTTGAGAGGAACTCAACATCCTTTCTGGATTTTGATCCTGTGCTTATATTCTTTAATATCAGTCTGCTCTTGAAGTACTCTGCCAGCTTTCTAGTCCCTGATGGTTGAAAAGAAGGCACTGGGGAACACGAACAGTCCTTTTCTAAGGAAAACCAATTGTGCCATCAACAAAAGGTGACCACCAGAAGACATAGAGCTGGGCAAAGATATGACAACCCACAACAGCAGTAGAATCACTCTTATTGCACTGAAAGGACAGCCCAGAAGATCATCACACTGCAGCAGTGCCATTGTGTGTTTTTAATCTCACACTCTGTGATAAGGAGAGGGAAGGGAGGCAAGTGAGAGTAGGTGGATGGGAGGTTTACACTACCAGAGAATTGCCTTGCATTGAGAATGACAGCTGGCATCCCTATCTGAAAGGTTGGGTCCACTGAAAGCTGCTAAAATCTGGAGCCTGAAATTGTTTAGACTCCCTTATAAAGTCCTGTCTTTCATCTTGCAAGTGCAAAATAGGAATTGAAGATATCCCAAGAACTAATTTTCTGCTGCATTTTCAAGTATATGTCCCAGCGTGTGTTCAAATGGCATGAGGCCCAGCACCGAGGTGTCAGATTGTTTTAAATTATATTTATCATTTTGGCATGTTGATGTTTTCTAGTCTTACCCAGATTTTGGTGGTGTGGAGAAATAGGAGACAAAATAAAAAATGAATGCAATGGTTTTCAAACCTTATCTCCAGAAAGCTGGGACTTACAGTGATGCTGCTTTTCCAGAGAGGTGTTCTGATTTGGTTTGAAGCAATATTTCTTTTGATACTACTTTGCAAGACCCAAAAAAGTTCTTTGGTCCTCACTGTGAAATCACTGGGAAAATTCTACTCACCAGTAACATCAGCAATTGAAAACAGCACCTAATAATACTTGCTAAAATGTGTATAAGAGTACATAAATTGAACAATAAATCTATCTTTGAATTCTTGTGGCCTTTTGGCTTTTACAGGCACTATTGTGAAAGAGAGATTTGAACCTGTCAGTCACCATCCTTACTAGTATCTTAAAGCCATGGGTTGTGGCTTAGCAGGGGCCTTAGAGGTACCAACTCTCAAAATCCAAGGTCATGCGTGAAAGAAAAAAACAAATTAACAAATCTACCTAAACTGAAATGCCTTAAAATTCCCTGCCAGTTGCTAGAGTTTTGTGATGAAATTTTTTACTTCAATACATTTCAATAAAATTGGGACTAACAGAGTCAATGAAATTTGTCACAGGAGTGGAAAGGGCAACTTAACTGTATGTGCAATAGAGAGGGACCACAATGCTGCGAGAATTTCAGTCCCACCACGGGTGTCTTACTGGACTGTAGAATTTTGTGTGTTAATTAAATCATTTGGTGATTAGGTGAGGGGGAAAAAAAAGTAGACTGGATGATTTAGATGCACATAAAATTGTTTTCAGTATAATTAGGCTTGGTACCTTAACTGAGATAACAATGAAGTGTGAAATATAATGTTCTTAAAATTGATTTTTCAGTAAGATTGTCTCTGTCTTAAAAGCTCCCACTTTTTTTAGTGCAATTCTTTAGCAATTTTTACATATTTCATTCCTTCTTTTTTATCTCTTTCAAGTCCCTCAACTTTAGTTTCATCAACAGAGGAATTTAAAAAATTGGACTAGCACCCCCTCTCCTCCTCCCCAATAGCTATTTTAACTCTTTTACTGCCATCGGGGACCTTGTTATTTAGTCTGTTTTGCATGCTGTACATTAAACAGGAAGTTCACCTGGTCTGGAGCCCATCTGCTCACTCAGTTGTCTCACAACCGAGTGGGTGTCTTTGACAAAAAGAGTAATTTTGGAATATCAGTGGAATTGAACAACACAGGTAGCAAAGATACAGCGATAGGTCAGAGCCATAGTGAGTGGTTGAAGTGTAAGGCCACATTCTAAGATATTTTTTGATAGCTCAGCCTCAGGGGTTGCGTGATTTCAGTCTTCTTTTCAGCCATATTTTCTGGACTCTTCATGAAAGTTTTAATCCTTCAGTTTGACCGAGTCCCACAAAAAGTAAATTGGTGGAAACAAAACAAAAATGTGAATGCGGCAGAAGGCTTGTGATTCTTTTCTCTGATCTTCAAGTACCTCAGTTTCCCCACCTGTATGCTGGGAGAAGGACTGTTTCTCTGTTATGTGTAACATGCAGCAGTCTCTTATGGATGAAACATTTTGGAAGTCCTGGGAACTTTCCCTTCACGTTCCAGTCACTGTGAAAAATGCACTTTGTTAGATCAGGTCTTTCTTCTGAGGAGCTGGAAAGTTTTTTTGAGTTTTATTATCTCTGTACCTTTGAGACTATGTAATAATTTTTATTCTGGACCTGCCATTAATCCTGTGATTAACCACTTCATCCGAGAGTGATTTTTGTGGGTTGCACCAGGGCTGGGATCCACCTGTGTTTTTATCAGGAGTTTTACCTGAATTTCTCAGTCACATCATGAGAGATGCAGCACTGCAAAGCCTCAAAATGGGCTTGATGTTGCCATGATGTCAGTGTTGCAGCATGGACACTGCAAGATAACAGTGCAAGGGAAAGATCTGGATTTTCTTATCTGGGGAGCTGGGAGGGGCTCCTGAACAAGTGTCATGTAATTATATGTAATTATACCCCTCCTTGTATTATCAATGATATATTCTCTTCCTAATGATCTACGTATTATCAGCATTTCCTCTTAGCCCCCTCCCATGTTTACTCCACGTTTTATCTTTAACCCCTTGCAGATTCCTCTCCCCCCCCACCTTACCACCTTCACCCCACTTCTCCCCACGACAAAAGCAGGGTTGCGTTAGCTGGACTTTGTACGTACAGAAAAAGAAGAAATCCCAGCTAATGTTTTCAAATTAGCACAGCTCCAACTCTGGAGATTCTCATTAGTTGTTGGCTGAGATTTATCAGCTCTCATTTGCCTAATATGGAGCCTAACTTTAGGCGCCTGGCCCTTTCGGTGGGGGGTAAGAGAGAATAGGAAGGGGTCTTTTGTCATTGCCATGTGGGCTCACTAATTTGCTCTGCCTAATAAAATTACAAATGAACACAGCTTTGCTCATGTTGCCTTTATAGGTTATAATAACCTTGGTACCCCATAACCTCCCGCTAGCTGAATTAATCAGATCATATTAATATTTCTTCTTACTTTCTTTTAACTGGTTCTTCTCTTAATTAAAGGGGCCAAAGATGTAAACAGGGTAGGTGACTAGAAACATGGCGTCAGGTTATAAACAAGGCTCATTAAAAAGATGGATGTGCCAGCAGACTGCGAAAATTGCTTACTCCGCAAGTGTACATTTTGTAATTTCCTGACGACTAAAAGGACTAATACCAGATCCTGCTTTTCTTCCCTAGCCCCCACCCTTTTCTTTTTAAAGCATGTATAAAAGATGATAATTTTTGTAAGCTGGGGGAACACACAAGAGTTCATTCATCAGCTGGGATAAAGGCTATTTGTATTAAAAATCTTTTTGCCCCTCCAACAGATCAGGATGCAAAACAGGATGTTATTATAACAATAATAAGTGAAAGAAATCAATCCAAAACCTGAAGATCTTGGAAGGGATGGGGAATACTAGCCAAACCCCAGGTTTATTATGAATATTAAATATATTTTCTATCATAATTGTCATTAAAACTTTATTCAGCTGTATTTATTCAGTGCATTTCCAGAGCTGAAATCAAAAGTGAGTATTTTTGTGTACAGCTCAGAGTTGGCAGTATCTGTGCTAATAGACACAAGTGGAGTGTGCTGTGCTTGCAACACCCTCCCCAAGCACACAGACCCTTCTGCTGCCATCCAGGCTAAAAGCTATCTGTTGTACCTGCTCGAGGTGGCAGGAGAACCCACCAATTCATATTTTTAAAGTTATGTGTGAACTTCATATGAAAAGACGATCTAGTTATCTTACATAAATAATTTATGTTTTCACTCATTAGTAACTTCAGTCCCCTTAATATTGAAACTTGGCCTTGTAATATGTAATATTAAATTCAGCTCCAGTACAATAACCACCGAATAAAGCAGTGCACAGTTTTCTCTCTTCCAGTGATTATTAGTAGGAAAGACCAAACCCCGGGTTTTTCTATCTTCCTTTATCCCTTCTCGAGAAGAAGGAAAGTCATTCTGACAGGATGATGCACAGCATGACCAGAAAAGACCTCTCTCCTTCATGAATAAATTAGAGATGAAAGTTTCACTGATCCCCTTGCATTTTTATGGAGGGACCTCATCCTAATTTACCTAAATGCTTTGAACAAAACGAAAGAAAAATGTAAGCGGCGAAGGTGAAGAGGTTAAAATCTATGTTTAAATGGAAGGGCATTTTAACAAGAAGGCTATGTGGCCTACCTGCATCTGATTGGGGTATCTTATTTTTAAGTTTAAGCATTTAAATGGATAAATCACAAAACAGTGTGAATTTTTTCTCTTCAGTAATAATAAGTTTTTGCATTATAAAGTCTCTGTGTGTGTGTTTGTTCTGCATCTATCAGTGCCTGAACTCAATTTGATTGATATCAGTGAATGTTTTATAGTATTAGGCAAAATATTATTATTAATAATAATAATAAATAATAATATAAATCTGAAGAGTCTGTGATTCATTAACTTTATTTGAACTATAGAACAATAGATTTCAGTCTTTAGGGTGTTTTCTCTGTTATTTAAAATCCCAATAGACTTAGGAGGAAGGAATTGCCTTTTCTGTAAGTAATTTTGAACTCTATGGAACAGTCTACATTATTTTAATCCAAAGTAGAGAATTCTACTAGTTGCTTAAACCGTATCTTTAGGAAAACATTGATTTTCTGAAGCTGTTCAGGTGTACTTCTAGAGAAGTGCTTTAAAGTCCTGTGGAAGCCAGCAGTTTCATCCCTATGATATTCTCCAGCAGTTTCCTTATAAGCTAATATATTTTTATGGGTATCACTTAGGAATAATTAAAATACAAAAAAAGACACTCTCATTTTCACATCAGTTATTATAGTATTACTCAGAAGTTTAATGGCTTTGGAAGATGTTCTTCCAAGCCCAGGTGTACTTTTTTCAGCTTAGTGTCGTCTTTGCCAGTAGAGCTTTATGCAGGGTCCAAATTCCACAGGGCACAGCAAAGTTGGACATTTGTCTGGGAATGACAGGCTTTGTTTGTTTTGATGTGGCTCAAAGCCTTCTGTGTGCTTATTAAAAGAAAGAAAATAGTCTCTAGGTATTTTATAAGGGCTCCAAATACATTTTATCTGTCCTGTGGGTGAGAAAAACACCTGCACACAGAGTCAGGGCACAAGTGAGGAATGTATTCTCTAAAATACCCCAGGATTTAAGAGATGGGACCAGCATTGAACAACTTGTTGAAGATGTAAAATCTTTCAAGTTAAATTGATCTGTTTCTGTGTTTGTTTCAATATTTTATCTCTTTAAGAACAACAGCAAAAAAAAAAATCCAATCTGAGTGAAGGTTTCTAGACAGTGTAGGCAAAATGTAACTTTTCAGTGACTGCAGAGAGGGCTCCTGCCATGGTGGAGGAGGGTCATGGTCACGCCCAGGCTGATGTGGGGACTTATGAGGTGTCTGTGATCATTGTTGTCCAGTTGTCCTTCTTGTTCCAAATTAAACACCTACAGTTAGACAGCAACATCTGGGCCACAGAAGTTCTGGTCTGTAAGTCAGTTGGTGTAATTTATCCTGTCACTAAAATGAGCCCTGGATGAAGCCTGATGTTTTCAAGGTCCATCATAATTCCAAAAATTCCAAAACAACTTTAGAGTAGGTTCAGCTTCAGATTTCTAAGCCACTCTGTGTTTTTAGAAAGGGATCTTAGCATTTCAGATCACCTAAAAAGCCAGTTCAGTTTCTTTAAAATATATGGAAGGTTTATGCCTAAACTAAATTTTAGTTTGAACCAAAATGATGGAAATAGCGTTAAAAAGTAAAACAAATCATGACACGTGCAAATATTTTGGAAAGAAAAGGTATGGTTAGTGCAAAGTCATGGTTCTGTCATTGCACTCTGAATTAGGATGTAATTTCCCTCCCAGTTTGAGCAACAAACGTGTGTTAATACCTCAAAAAGCTCATTAACCCTTTGTGTGCCTTAGTTTCTCTAAACTCATGAAAACACTGATTATTTATCTTTGTATTATATTTGGACATCTATTTATGTCAGTACCTGTTTGCATGGCAATACCTGTTTATATATGGTGAGAGACTCCTGTCTTTTCTTTGATTCCTCAGCTCTCCTGTGAGAAATGTGATTTGGTTTTGATGCTGCCAGTTTCAAACTAGACATTGCCAAAATAATGACAGCGGAGACAGTGAGAAAAGTTGGGGATTTTCTTATAAAAACAATTGAGCAGTTCCAAAAGCTTCAACCTTTCAAGTTCCTTTTTTTTTTAATTGGGGTCACTATTGATACGACAAGGCAGAAAAGGCATCCTGACAAACACATCCTGCAAGCCGAGCTGTCATAGCACACCCATCCACGTCCATCCATTAAATGTCTGTGTTTCTGTGGAAGACAAATGCCCCTTCCCAAGGACACTGGCCAGGCCACGTGTGTGTGCGTGTGTGTGTGTTTTTTGAAGGCTGACAAGGCACCTCCACCATTTCCTCGCCTGGAGCCCTACCCACGGGCCGCTGCGCCGGCCCCCCTCTCCCAAATGTTATTATTCTGTCGTGAGCCCTTCTTCGGTCAGGATGTTACTTCATTTCCACCTTTTGTCTCAGGTTGAATGTGAATGATGCTCTTTCAGCAATATACGGTCGCTCGAGCTCCCCGCCGCAGCCTTACATAAATATACAACACCCGTCTCGGCCTATAACTCACTTCAGGCCTGGAAAAATAGTGACTTCCTTTATTGGCCAGATTCTTTCGCAATTCCCAACAGCTGTATGTTTTCACCTCCGAGGATCCTTATCTTCAAGTTTCCATTTGTCTCAGCACTATTCCAGTGGATTGCCAATAAAAATGATTCCCATTTTTATAACCCATGAGAACGCGGGGAGCGGGCTTTCCAGAAAAACCTATTTTTTAGCAGGGGAAAAAAAAAAAAAGGCAAAAAAGAAAAAAATAAGAAAAAAAAAAAAAGCGGCTCCCCACAACTTAGCAGAAGGCAGGATTTAGCCTTCACACAAATATTTGAAAGTGTGAAACTTCCCAAGCAATCATCACAACTCCGCTGAGATGGGAACGGAGACTTCCAGCAATCTCTAAAGCCGCTCAATCAAGGACTCTTAATTTTCCATTTGAGCAAGAGGAACGGCTGCGAATGGAACATTTATTAACACATGCGCCTCACACGCACAAAGAGAGCTATATTTACAAAGAATTAAACTTGAGAGCATGAAATAGCCTTGTAACCATATGACAAAGATACACTTAAAGAGATGTAAACACTAGGTGCAGGGAAATTTGCCAGGTTAGAGTCAGCTGTATCACTCTGTTTTATTACTATACAACTGTTTACTGAGAAAAGACAGATGATGGCTGATATACTCTGTGTGTTATCATAAGGGCTTGCTTGGGAGCTCTTTGTGACTGACAATTGCTACAGCCCTATGCAAAAACCTGGCCTGGGGAGTTGTTTTTCTTTTAATTCTTCTCTGTCCATCATTCCAAAGCATTAACAATTCTTTTAGAAAAGCAAACTGGCAAAGCATCCTGAGTGTTTTGTATCACTCCCATGAGACAGTCACTAAAGAAGTTTAATTCATTCTTTCTTCTTCTTACAGGGTTATTGGGTTTGGTTCTTCCAAGGATAAATTTTTTAAAGCCTCTCCCCTGTCTGGGCTATGTAAGTCCCAGGTTCAGGCAGCCCTTCCCTGCCTAAAGTCTTGGAGAAAACACAGTGAAATACCTTTATAATAGTTATCAGCTCCAATTCCGTTGCTAACAGCTCTTAGCAGGGGAGGTGCTGTTCCTGGAGATGTGCAAAGCTGCCATCAGGTTGCCCTGAAATGGATTTTAAGGAACCCAAAAGAGGAGTCAATACAGCACATGTGCCTCTCTCATCTGATTCATCTCCACGACTAAGAAAAGGAGTTCCAGGTTCAGAGCATATTATGCTTTCTTTATCCCTAGTGGGGTCATAATGCCAGAACTGCAATGTGAGACAGCCTTCAGTGGTGCTCCTTGCTGCTTCCAGGAGTGGGTCCCTGAACTGGAGCTGAAAAGCTGGAGGGAGAAGGAGGTGAGGAGGGGAGAGCTATGTAGGCAGGTGTTGCCTTCTCCCCATCTCCACCTCTGCAGACATTTGCTCAGGAGGGAATTCAAGCCCCACTTCATCCTGCTTTACTTTAGATACACAAAGCAGTTAAGTTATGACCCAAATCATTCTATTCTTCCTCTTTAGTCAATGGAGAGAATGAGAGGGATGTTCAGAAGGGACAAACCATGTCTCAGGGTCTCTTCTAGCTGGTATGAACCAGGCCCTGCTATCTGCTGTCACTGAACCAGAAACCCTCCATCACCTCCCTCTCTTTACCATTTCTTTTCCCTGCTTGTGACAAAAATTTTGGCCCGTTCTCAGGTTCAAGTATTTTGCTCTGTCTCACCCGGGGAGAAAAGGGGAAGGGTTCTTTCCTTATGGGTTCCTGATCTAAATGAATTATTGTGAGGCACTTTTTTTTAAAGCCTTAGAAAGGGGATTTGAAGCTATTGTATTTATCTGACCATTATGAGCACTGTAAAACATGCTGTTTCACATTGTAACATAAGCTCTTTTTTAAAGTATGCCCAGAGTATTTGTAATTGTTATCAGGCCCAGATGTATCCGAGTGTCAGCATGAAGCACTGAGAGTTGGCTCAGATGTACAGAATGTAATTAGCTCAAAGCCCTGTGCGCTTAGTTTGTAGTGGAAGCACAGACTGATAATAAAACCAAAAAAAATGAAAGTGGCAAAGGTTAAAATCTATTGTTCACAGTGCTAAAGCTGTTCTGGGGGAAGCCAGTGTTGGCTGCTGCAGTGCCGGAGTGCTCAGACTCCAAACGAGATCAGAAGTGAGCCAGTGACAAAGGTTAGTTCAAAATAGGTGATGATAGACTAACATTAAATTGACATTATTCTCACAATAGTGGCCCAGACATTTGGTCTATCTAGTCTGGTATCCTGCCTCTGACTTGCGCCAATTCCCTCATGTGTCCGGAGGAAGAATAGCATATGATCCACACACCCACTTCCCACTGAGCTTCCAGTGACTTGTGAAATCCCAGATGTGGTGGGAGTGTGGGGATGGTACAAACGGTTCCTGAGCTGCATGGGAACCATCTATTCACTCATGTACTCATCTACATGGCTGCCAACTTGCTTAGCTTGGGTTTTTTGGTCTGTTGTTTTTGTCATATCCAGGAAAAATCTGATTTTTTCTGATAGACACTTGCTGAGAACATATGAACATCCCCCATCTCCTCCTACTGCTGCCCTCTACTGAGTGGGAGCAGAAGCTCATGCCCAGGTTTCTGGAGCTCAGTGCTGCCTAAATTAAAGTCTCCTCTTGCTTGAGTGACTTTGAAGCATGTGGATTTGATCTCTATCCGTACAGCCACTATGACATTTCTAAAGTCTGTTGTGTGCACTATGATGACAAGCATGACTTTCCAAGGTGGCTATCGGCTCGTTAAAGTACAGACACTTTCTGGGTTGATTGTTGTTAAGGAGACAAATCTTAGCACTTGCAAAAAGCTCTGATAGTTACAGTGCTCTGCACCGATATAATGCATAGAGATGTGGGTGTATTTAAATTTAGATGTATGCACTTGCATCACATTCACAAATGCAATAAACAATATCTAATAACATTAATAAGGCACAGGCACATACCAGTTCACAACAGGAAATTCAAATCTGAGGGTGACACGCTGATCTCAACCCCCTCTGTTTAGAAAAAATAAGTCAGAACAGCTTGAGTGAAGGACAGAGTGTCACAGCCTTAACTTGAACATTTCCTGGCTTTTGTTGGTTTGTTTCACAGCCTTCACATTCCTTAAACACAGGTTTGTTTGATTTTAATTTCCTTTTCTTGGTTAAAAGAATGAAGAAACATGTTTGAGGGGTGCCCTGAGCATGATTTCTTTTCACAGCCACAGCTGAAATTTCCTATGTTTGTTTTTTCTTTTACGATGTTTAGTGTTAAAGATGAACTTCTGGGGAGGTGATGCAGCCAGAGACAGGACATGTGTTTCGAGGCAAGAAACTGGTCATCCAGCTTGTGGTGGACCTTAGTCCAAGGTCTTCATCTGCCACAGACTTTACCGAAGGGCCTTAGTCAAACCTTGGCAGGGGATTGTGGTGTTGCAGTGTCTAATTCTGTGGTATTTGTTTTGCAGGTGGCTAAAAGAAAAACAAACAAAAATATGTAAAACTCATGTTTGGGGCACATGAGAGAAGGGCCAGGTTGCCTTGGTCAGCTTGAAAGCAAGTCCAGTTACCTGCATTTCTTTTACAATTTTCACACTCAAGTGCACAACTGCTGCTGGTGTTAAATCTCATCTTCTCCAGAGCTTGACAACCTTAGACCTTGTTTCACAGTTGAGATCCACCATCCACAACCTTTTCCCATATTATATGATAATATCACATAAATAAAAAAGTTCTGCTAAGTGAGATCCTTCTTTTCACTTTCAAATTGCTTTTATCACCCCGGTTTATCCCTCCTACTCACTCCTTTTCTCTGAAAGGATTTCAGTAGAGGAACAAGAGGCTTGGTGATTGCACTCTTCATATTTTCCCATGTAGAGCTGTATCTTGCAACTGTATTTCAAGAATTCACCTGGTCTCCACAATACTATTTTTGTTGTGACTCTTCTAATCCAATGACAGAGGGATCATTCACGTACTTTCTACTTCTCTGTATTATAAAAAAGAGACCAGAAAGGTAGGAAAGGATTTCAGAGTCATCAAGAAATGGGCATGATATGAAGGAGGCAGAGAAGTGAAGGGGAGGGAAATTTCCAGTGCCATTGTCTCCTTTCATTGGTGCTCATGAGGGGCATAATTTCTCATAGACTCTTAGTCCACAGCCTGGATACAAAGCCCAGCAAAGGTTATAAAACCACATTAGCAGGTACAGTAAAATAGGTCTAGAGGATGCTCCAAATGGGTTATCTGTAACAGTGAAATAGCACAAGGGCAGAGATGAGGGGGAAATGGCAGCTTTGAAATGACTTCAAGAGCTTCTCAGGAAGGGAATTCTCCCCACCCACTCTCTTCCCTCTCTCCTGGGATTTTTGCAGGCTCTCACACCTCCAATTACTCATTAATTTTTTCCTCTCTAGTCTCAGTTCTGCAAAGTCAACACAGCTTATGAAAATCAAGTTGTATTCTGTATACTTAATACATCATCTCTAAGAATAATCATTTTGGAATCTGAACTTGTTTCTGTTATCTGGCTCAGCTTGACAATGATTTATGAAGCAGAAAACAAGACAGCTTCATTTTCATAAGGCAGCCTGAACCTTCTGGACAAGGAAGAGCTCTGAAAGTTGTTTTGACTAGTAAACTGAAACAAACATGACACAAAAGTCAATACAACTGCAACATCAGCCTCTCATTTTACAGAGTAACTTTCCTCAGCTAGAGCAATCTGACAGTCAAAATGTTGTGATATTCGATAACATTCTGCATCTTCACTAATTACAACTGCGGGGTACTTGCCGTGATGGACATTTTCGATGCAAACGAAATCCATGGCAGCCATTCACAAAGCATGTCTGGTTAGCAGTTAAAAGGACACTGTCATCGCATTTGGCTTACATTTTATTCCTGTGGATAGAGATATTACACATCGTACTTGAACACTAATCTGGATTTATATTAGCTCTCGGAAAATATAAGCTGAGTTATGTGAATCGGCCCGTGTTTATTTGGTGATGAGCATGTTGAAAATACATGTAATTGATTCTTTGGAGTTTTATTCTATATTTGCTGCCATTATGCAACGCTGAGAAACTCGAAGTTGCAATTCCCATGAAGATCTTAGAAAAAGTCTTAACAATTTCAGTTCAAGTAGACTCTTCACCCGTAGCTAGTAATGTAAAACATATGGCATATGCCAGAGACAATGTATCTCTGTATATATCTACTGCTTAGCTTATTGCACCTCTTTTTAGTGTGCAATAAGTAATAGAGATAGTACAAATCTTTCCATATGAGATTAATTTATTTTTGGGCCTTTCCTTAATGATTTGTAAAACATACCAGCAAAGTGACTGTGGTGGAAAACATCACGATATCAGGCAAACTGAAAAATTTTTAGTTATTTAAAACATCAGTAGAAAATATTTATTTTATGCCTAAACAGGCACCTGGAAAGTGAAGTTAGACTATCTACTAACATTATACAGACCTAGCTGAAATATTTCAAAGTACATTTTTTTTTTTTTTAAAAACTAATATTAACTGTCTAGATTGTTATTATTGCTACAGTACAGGTAGTACTTTAGGTCAGTGTGTTATAGTTTTAATTTGAAAGTGTCCACTAAAAATTTGCTTTTCATCTAAGTGAAATTGGTGCCAAGTTGATCCAAATTTTGAAATGGTATATTTGTAAAGCAGAACCATTATTGCTGAGGAAAATCTATTAAAGAATGTGGTCAGATAATTTTATGCAAAAAATGTTTATTCTGACATTTCTTGAAATAAGCTGTTGGTGCACCACTAAACAGAGCCTAAAAGATGCTGCAGCATATTGCAGCCCTTCATGCAAACACAGAATCATAGAATATCCTGAATTGGAAGGCACCCCTAAGGATCATTCAAGTCCAGCTCCTGGCTCTGCTCAGGACAGCCTCAAGAATCCCACCCTGTGCCTGAGAGCGTTGCCCAGATGCTCCAATAAGAGTGCAACAGCAAGGAGTGGCTTATTCATTCATTTACTTGCTTTATCGTGAGGGGGTTTCCAAGGAAGCAAAGCCTGGTTGTACAATGCATTTCCTCCATTCTAACCAGAGCAATCAGGAGTAGATCCACCTTAAATCCATATGCCCACACAGTCAGAAATAAGTCCAGAGTTGCTCTTCACCCTATCCCTCTGCCTCCCCAGAGCACTGATCATTCCTATTCTCTAGCTGTGAGCTCTGTTGACTGTTACAACGTGTGGTTCATGGTGTGGTCTCCAGTATGGGGGTTTGTGTCCCACCAGCACTGTGAGAGGTGTGCAGGCTGGCCAGGGGCATGCAGAACTCCGGTGAGCCAGTGTGGAGTTGTCTCTGCAGTGGTCTTAGGATATAATATATCTTCACTTCCCTTCCTGCTCTCAAAAACGTGATTTTTTTTCTGCCCCTTCACTCTTCAGATCAATAAAACCAAGAGCACATGACACTTGGAGAGCATTTGATTTTTGAAGCTTTGCAGTTAAGTCGGTCAAATATGGGTGAAAAAGCCCTGATGTTTTAGCGTCAGTGCGGAAGTAGATTGTGTACTTGACTTTAACAATCTTCCAAGATATAAAGCCATTTGACTGAGGTCATACTTAAGATAATAAAACTCACTTTGATGAGGTTCATTTACATATTTGTTTTCCTTGCCTGAGCCCATTTTTTTGTATAGATTTAGTGGAGTTGTTTACAATGCTGGAATTTTTATGATTAAGGTCATACATGAGAATATTTACAACGTCAG
Organism: Pseudopipra pipra; assembly: GCF_036250125.1. Taxonomy (NCBI): domain Eukaryota; kingdom Metazoa; phylum Chordata; class Aves; order Passeriformes; family Pipridae; genus Pseudopipra; species Pseudopipra pipra. The sequence continues at coordinate 16,081,457 of NC_087560.1, read as the reverse complement.
GAATAAACACAACTCCTATTTAAGAAGCATATCCTGTTCCCAAACGAGATCCAAGCCCTGCTTATAATGTCATGCATTTGTAGAGCACTTAATAAATGTTTATTTTCAAATACAATTATAAACAATTCTTGCATTGTTGCTGTAGAACTTTGACTTCACATCTCTTGACATTAGCACAGGAGATACCTATTAAGCAAGATATGCTTCTTTGAGAGGTAGTTTGACCTCCAGCCTTGTCTGCAGAGGGCAACCCCTTGCTTTGTGACACCCTGGCTTGCAAATGATGCCTTAACTCATATCTCAGTGGGTTCAAGGAAAAGCTCTAAATAAATAAACACACACAGGCATGTCTCGGATATTTAAAAGAAATTAAAGTTAGCATACAAAGCTTCAGGCCACCATTACCTGCAGAGAATGATGAATTTTGGGGCGACAGGGTATGCAGTCAGTTGAAACTGTAGCAATTATCACAAATATTTTCAGAAAAGTGACCAAGAGCTTGGGTTTGTTTTGTTTTCCAGCTCATGGCCCCTTCCCCTTTCTATCAAATCCACAGACGTTCTGGCAACAGACCTCTCTTGTTGGAGGGGCAGAGAAGAAAAAAAGAATACCAGAAAAAACAATGGGGAGATGTAACACGTGCACTGTAATTAGATGAGGAAGCCATTAATTATGTTGTTTCCAATATCCTCTAAAAGGGTTGCCCACCCCTAACTACATATTTATACATATTTACTTGTTAATCAATAAAGGAAAATGGCTACATTATTTTGATTAAAACATCAACCAAATGTGTGGCAATAAAATCAAATTTCAGGGGGAAGGTAAAAAAAAAGAAGGAAAGAGAGGGAGAATGAGAGAGATAGCTATGTATGCCTTCCTCCAGACCATGATATATGATATTTTCAGGCTGCTAGGAGAGCAGACACATTAAGAAAATAGTGCTAATGATATTAAAGTACTTTACAAGGCTTGTTACTAAGCGCTGACAAACCTGTCAAGTGTATAATGTAGGAGGCTATTGTAGCGTTCTCAGAAAACCATACCTCTGCCCCATTTCAGTGCAATCTCCTAATAATGGAGCTGCTATAAATTCTAGCCAGCAATGGGACAGACTCCTGGCTTCTCACCCCAATGTGAAGACATGATAAATATAAAAGAAAATGGCTGTCAGTTTTGGCGCCCGAACCTTATTACAAAGTCTTAATCTTACTGGCCTCAGCACCTTTTATCACCGCCTTGTTATGAGCTGATGGCTTTTTTATTTGCTGGGAGATGGAGGATGTGTCATTTGATGTCCTTTTATGTAGCCACTGCTCTGTCCTCTCATGGAAAAAAAATCTTTTTTTATATGTTTATTACAGTAACCGATTAAATGCAAGGCTCGTGCTGCGTTTGGTATAAGCATCTTCCTGGCTGATTTTTGCAGAAGCTCAGGTTTAGATAGTCAGAGTTATTAAGAATGTGGGCACAATGGAGTGTTATTTTTATTTTCCGTCTCCTGGAGTGTTGGCATGGCTGTTGGTGTTATTATTTATTATTATTTATTGTTTTGTTTTCCGTATGGATTTTTTCCTCTTGCCAAGGTCAGAAAGAAACCGTAAGTCCTGGCTCATTCCCTTCCACTGTTCCCCCCTTGTCGCCTCTCTCTCTCTCTCTCTCTCTCTTCCTCTTTGCAAGTGTCAGCCACAAAGATGATGGGCCCATAAACAAAGTTTGACTCAAAACTCAGCTCAGGTTCAATCAGTTTGAACTTTAAGATGAGATATCTCACAATTATCTAAATATTATTCCTAAACCTCACAGCTGACTTCCTGTCTTCTTCGTTTATGGCAAACAAAAGACTGAACTCCACTTGAAACAATGACCCTGTCAGAGCCCTTATCCCCCCAAGAACTGCAGCAAAGTGCCAGCATCAGGTACTTAACTCAAGATGACATTGATGGGTTGCTTTCAAGCTGTGGCCGGAGACTCCATCACTTGTTCTTATCCTCAATCTGAAGACGGGGCGGCCTACTTTGAGGCTGCAGAGGAGTCCCCTCCCTCTGATTTTTGTCTGCCAGATGGTGACCAGACTGAGCAGGGCTGGACCCATTAGCCGAGCTCCCCATCTAGTGGCTGCCAGCGTGGGGGGGGCAGCAGGCAGGAGCTGAAGCAGGACCTGTCGCCCCCCGAAGGCCAAAGCTAAACAAGGGAAGAGGGCAAAACAACAAAAAAAAGATTAAAAAAAAATATAGGTTTTCCAACCAAGTTTGTCTTTTATGAGAGTCAATCTGGGCTCCTCTGTACTGTACACTGACCTTCCCAAGACCCTGACGCCAAAGTTCATGAGGACTGAGGGTGCATGAACACACAGATGAACACAAATATCCCAAGATCCATAAAACAGAAATGCCCAACAGAAATGTGCACCCAGTCTTGTGCTCCTGCTCCTCTTTCCTACAAAGACTCCAGTAGGAATGGCCATATTTAACTGATCATCATGAAGGCACATTGACAAGGAAGCTCCTTACAAAACGTAATTTACAATCTAAATGGATTTAGGAGACAATGAAGTAGGAACAAGAACCATAAAGACAGCTAGAGACATCTCTAACTTGCCTCAAGAGATCAGTGGCAGTGTTAGAAATAAAATGTTCTTGAGTTTGGGGCTCTCCTGAGCCAAACTGGCAGTTCTCCTTTTATATATATTAGAAGAATCTTCATGTAAGTACTGATATATATGATGTGAGATTTATTTTTAGCTTACAACTCATGAGCAATTATGTTCCTAAGAGTTGAATGGAGCTAGGCAGTTGGGTAAAGGATGGAGATCCTATGGATCCTGATTATAGGAAAAGTCTGACCCTGGCCTCGTACATCATAAGACACCAGAAAATGTGAAGGGATCAAATGCTTCTCATCACCACTTTGCTCAGTTCTGCCCTGGCTCTGGTAGGAATTTCAATATGAGCTCTCATCATCCTGGAGATTACAATCAATCATCCATAAGAAGTTTGGTCTGTTCTGCTGCACAATGAGCTGCCCTATAGCACAGGCATGGACACAGCTGAAGGATGAAGGGTAGACCCTGCAGTGAAAGGACCTTTCTGTCCCCAGCCAGCTGCTGGGCATTTGCTGGATTGGTGTTTCTAAAGGGTAAAAGCTTCTTAAGCTTGTTTCCATGAAGATGTATCTGGTGATAGATATATTAAAATAAGTACTGAGAAAGGGGAATGAATGGTTTGATCAGGGATATGCACAAAGTTTCTTACAATTGCATCTATCACACATAATGCCATTCTGAATCTTCTTATATCTCAATATCCCTTATTCTGTGTTATCATCCTCCAGCTAAACTAAAATAAAACAGTCCTCAATATGTCCTGGGGTATTAGCTTGTTGCATATCTTTGGAAGGGTGTTTGCACTTTAAAAGAAACCTTGAGGGTGAGAGAGCACAGGACCAGTGTGGTAGTAACTGTAATAAGGCACTTGTGGTTTGCTACAGCACAGGGGGAAGAAAAACAATTGATGAAAAACTCAATAGGATAGGAAAGGCAAATTGCTTGGCTGGAGATTTAATTAAAAAGGAAACAGCCCTCCCCATTTAAAGGTCGGTTTGCACCCCTTAAATTACAAAAAGAACTCGGGGCTGAAATCAACACACGGTGCATGTTAATAAGAGAGAACAGCAGACTGCATGAGTGGTCCAGCTCTTCTCAGGCTGGACTAGGAGGCTGGAACACATGACCAGTGCATGCCAGCTGTCACTGGGACCTGACTCCAGGACCTACCTCCAGCAGAAGATGCTCACCTGGATCACGTAAAACAAGCAGAATGAAATATAATGCAGCTTAAATCTGTTTGCCATTTTCCCACTCCTATATCCCACCCCTCCTCAACAGCCTTTATATATTACTGTTGGCTTTGCGCAGCACTTTCACTGCCACGAATGCCTCTCTCCCATGGGAGAACTTGATGAAGGTTATCCATTGTCACCCAGTGTTATACTGGGATGTCAGGACACCTTGAATAAACGGTTTACACGAGATGGTGCCTCTAAGTGCATCCTCGGAAAAACTGCCATTGCCCTTTGCTGAGAAAGTTAACATCATAAAGTGAAGGCTGCCTCCGACCAAATGGGAATGACATTGCAGATTAAGGGCTCTTTAAATTATGCATTTAGTTCAGACTCCCGGGGAGACAGTACATGAGATAAAGCTAGCAGACTTACTCTGCAGCGTGGCTCTGGAACCAAAGACATTTTTAAAACATTTTGCCAAAGAAACTTCTGTAGAGGTAAAAAAAAAATCCTACCCGAAACCAACAAATCCAAACCAACAAAAAAACCAGTTGGTCATGTCTTAAAGGGTACATGTTACTCAAATGAGGGGAAAAAAATGAAGTGAAGAAAGGGGAAGGAACATTTCTCAGGGATTTAGAAGGATGGTGACTATCCCAGTTTTAATAATGGGATTTTTATGTATGTCAAAATTCCTGTTAGGAGAACCGGGATTATGTTTCCCAAACATGTATTAGATTTAAAGTGCTCTTATTTGCTTTCCAGGCAGATCACCCCCATACACACGATGTCCCTGGCAGCACTGAAGTATTCAGGACGTCCTCACAGCTTGTACCTGCTGAGACAGATTTGAGAAAAAAAACCCCTCTTGGTTCCCCTGTTTGCATGCAGCTCTGTAACCTGTAACTTCCTGCCTTCGTTTAGCAGAGTTTAAATTGCAAATTCATGTTTCTTAAAAATGCTGTAACATCATAAGTGGGACAGTTTTATGACAGCTCTGAATTACCAGACAATACTGACACATGCCGCGTGCACTTACTTTGCCTACCAGTTATGGCTGTATTTATCTGCCCATATGTCACTCTGTGTCTAACGCATCTATTTACCACGTTGAGATGGATATTCCACAATTGAGGGCTCTTAGTGCATCCTTCAGAATTAAGAAAAAAAAAAAATCTAGTTTCTCAGATAATTTATTTTATAGGTGATAGTTCTGCCTTTTTTTTAGGGCTTTCGCACACATCTTTCTGTTGTTCCTTTATTTCCAGATGACAGTGACTTGGAACTCTTCCCTGACAGGCAAAATGGGCTGGGTCTTTGTTTTTTGATGGTAAAACACAGAGAAGGCACTCACAGGCATCTGTAGGTGAATCTGGGTTGGATTATGTGGAATATATACTGCCTTGCCTGTTGGATCAGCATAAGAACTCAAAAAGAACATTCACTGAAGATTTGTCAGTCTTCTTCACCTTCTTTCCCTCCTCCACAGACTCATACACCCCCCCACCCAAAATGCTGTGAGCCTCCCTGCTCTGCTTTCATGCAGCCAACTGGCACCAACCAGCCACGATCCCGGTGAAATAGGGGAGAAATTCCCAGAACAAAGTCACTGCTGACCAGGAGGGACAGGCAGCTGGGGGAGAGATGTTCCATCTGCAATTCCACATAACCATTGCAGCCAAAGCAGTTTTAATAAGCTCTGACGTTCCTCTTGGATATTTTGTCCAAACTCAAAAAGTTGGCAATCGGTTGGTAGCTCTCCTCTCTCTGAGATGACAAAACTTGGGTGCAGTGAGGCGCTTTTGTCTTTCATTTTATGCTAAGATTTTCATGTGTTTTTGTAGCTTTAGCTATATTTCTAAATATCAGGCAGTAAAAGTTCCAAAAAACTTACAAGGTTGTCAAATTTGAGGAAGATAAATATATATATGTACAAATGCACACATATATGGAGAGAGAGAAAGAAATAGAGGCACAGAGAGAGAAAGAGAAGCATGTGTATATTTAGATGTATGTATATTATGCATACATACAAATATGTGTTTTTCCAGGACCTTTACCAAGATGTATGAACTGCTTTGACCCATGGTCACAGGCATACTTTGCATTTTGATCTCAATTATTTTGAGCCAGAATTACAGTAATCTTTATTCATTCAAAAGAAACCAAAATGTTCTGTCCAAATACACCAACAGATGCAGCTCCCTATGATTCAAATCCTCATGAGTTTTGCCTAAACTGGAGTTGCCTCAACTCCGAAGGAATCATCTCTGCCACCACAGAAGTGTTGCCATTTTGGGGTGAAACAAAACAACTGTGTGATGAAGGACAAAAACACTTCAAAGTAAGCCAGGCCCAGGTCTGAAATGTAGTGTATCTTATAGTGATCACCAGGGAGAATTTTGGTCAGTGAATAAGTATTTTCCGCCAAATCTTTATCCTGAAAAAAGTTCCATAGGTCATTAGCACCTACAAGCTGCTTTACCTCGTGGTCAAAAGTTATCTATTCCTACCACACAAAGCCATTAAAATTACTCTTTAGGTGCAATTCAGTGATTCTAAGGACTGACACTCCTTCAATCTGCTACTGCTTGCTTGTAGCATTTGAAGCTTGAACATCTGCATCCCATTGGAGAAGGTCTGGAAGCCAGGTATTGACCAGATCTGACTGCTCACAAGGGCTCAGAGATAGATGAGACAACCTCCTTCTTCCACAGATAAGGAGAAATCTGGCTTTTTTTACTCCGTTTACTAGACAGACAGGAAAATTACTCCTTCAAGGTAGAGCAAGAGCAATTGCACTATCCCCTTAATCAGTACTTGCAGCATATCAAGCTCATCATCTTGATGGTAATAGCTGTTTGACAAGTCAGGATAAAAGTGATAGTCTTCTGAAAATGAGATAACAATCCAGTTTAAAAAAGGAACCAAAAGAAAAGAAAGAAAGAAAAGAAAGAAAGAAAGAAAAAAGATATGACCCAGTGTGAGGTGTCTTTTAATTTGATTTCATCCGAGGATAACAGTTTACCCAAAAATGCCTTCCACGAGTCACGTACGGTATTGCAATCTGTCATCTTGTATTGACCTGGCTAACATGGAAATGTACTGCACCAAGCTTTTGTCGAGCTTACCAGCTTGGTCTAAAATCTGATGATTTCTTTTTTAGATCATAACTGTGCTGAGCTATCTGCTTCCACTTTCTTCTCTCACACACAGAGAGCTCAAAATGGAAAATTCATCCAAATGCAAAAAGAAACAGCATGATCTGGCTCACAGCTCCTCAGAAGTACAGGCAAAATTGAATTTTACTGTTTTCATAAAAATGAAGGCCCAGAGTCAAGCCAGTGCTATCATGGAAAAGGGAAATAGCTACAGCAGAAGAGGAATGGAAAGAGCCAGGTAGAGCAGCAAGAGGGAAATGTGTTTTTCCTACTGTTATAACAACCCTAATGCTGTTTTATTTTAGTAACAATTATTTTAAAAAGTTATTTACAAACTTTCACAAGAGTCAACTGCAAGAGATGGTTTGCTGTATGCATTGATAGCTTGCAAAATAATTATTATATTAAATATTAATTTAATAATCATGGCATTAAATATTAAAAATATAACATTATCCTGTAGCTGAGTTCAGCCTTGACTTGGTTAATTCTAAGAAGAGATACCAGTTGGTCTGGTTCTGCTCTTTACTGCTGAAATATAAATATCTCTGAGAATTTAGCTTCCAATTCAAATATTTATTATGTCAGAATTAGTTTTCTGGGAATCTTCTCTACTCTTTTCTTTAAGGTAACTAAAAGAATAAAATAAAATAAAATACTCATACTGGTCTATGAGTATTCCTGACAGTGAACTTGGTTCCTGGAAGTGGAAGGGGAGAAAATACACTCAAAGCAAGTGCATTTAAAACTGAATAAATCTTCACTGAGCTTCATTTGAACATTTTGTCTCCTCTGGTATTTGCTCTGCTCTGGTTGTTGCTTCTTGTGCTTCAGTGATCAATCTCTCTATACTGTTAAAACTGACCCACCAGGAGACTGTTGTAAAACACAGCAAATTCTGAGAAATCCAGTGTTTGTGTAGTCCAGCAGTGGGATCAGAGATTTCTTATAGAATCCTTCCTCCTCAAAAAGAAAACCAACAAAACCCAGAAAACCAAAACCAACCCAGAACAATGGTCTTTTAAACCTGTTCTTGAAATCTGTGGTGTCAGCAGGATAGTTTATACCTCTTACTTTCCCCACACATTGTCTTAACCTTGTCATGTCCTTTATCTCCAGTTCTTTGCACTAGTAGGACATTCAGATCCCAGCCAAAGTCCTACAAATGCTAGCACTACATTTGTTGTTGAGAAGACCTTGCAATCTAAACAGATCAGACAAGGTAAGAAGAGAAATGGAATCACATTAAGGGATAATGATTTGTCCATGCTCTTAAAGAACTCCTTGGCACCAAAGTAAGCCCAGCTCTCTGCCTGAGGCCTTACTGTCAGCTCGCCAAACAGATATGGAAAGACTAATAAAAGTCAGTCAATATTTAGATGGTGCCACAGTATCTTATTATTTAATGAAACTGAGGAGGAAAGTAGTTGCAATACATCTAAAGATCTGTATTTCAGCAGAATCCTTCCTTTATGAAGATTAAGAGGGAAGCACTGGGGGAAGGAGCATTTTTTTCACTGCCTGATAACACTTAAGCCAAAGTATTTTGAACAACACTAATTGCCCCTCAGATTTCTACGCTGCTTTATGACAGATCAAATACTGCCACAGATGCTTCACTTCTTCCTGGAAGAATGTTTTTTTACCAGCCACTTGTTGATACCCATTTCTATTTTATTTTTCTGTCCTCTGGTTCATTTCTGTTTTCGGCAGCATGTCGCAAGTTCCTTATCCTGATCCATAATCCTGATGTAGTGAGGTGGGAGCTTTTACCAGCATGACAATCTTGTCTGTCTCCAGCACAACAGCAGCCCCTTAGCAGGATCTCTGCTCAGCATGGAGGGGTTATCCCTGAATACAGATAACTGGCTGCTGAAGGCCAGGTAGAAGATTTTTGGAGAGGTGCTGGTCAGAGGCAGGGGAGGTCTCTAACCCGCATTCTAACCCAGTAACATGGGAAACTCTGTAATTTATATCATTCTGAGTAATGTTCTCCATCACACGCAATTCACCTTCCTTTCTTTTTTTTTCCCCCCTTTTGAGCTGGCTTTGTTGTTTGCGTGGTGTCAGTAGGAATGTGCTTGGAGCAGAGTTATATGGCATCATTTGGAGAAACATTGCGTTAATAACCAGAGTTCAAGGGCAAAGGATATAAACGGAGCAAATTACAAGTCTGAGCAGATATATGGCTTTTGCTAAAAGGGACACAGGCTGCTACTTTTATTTACTGGGTGCTGGAGCGCTTGTAAAAAGGTGCAAGAAAACATGAATACATTTTTAAATGATACTTCTTGGTTTAGAAAAGCAATGCAAATTTTCAATCTAGAGAGAAAGGCTGTCTGAGGCTAAAAAAAAAAAATAAAAATTTCCTACCCTTGTAGTGACTTTGCATTTTTTAACCCTGCACTTCTCAGGCACAAGCATCATTCAGATGTTAGTGACCCAACTTTGCCCTGACTGAAATTTGGAGGTATTAAAGCAGACATTAACAATAAAACAATGGCAGGTTCAGAGCAATCCTTCATCTAACCTAAGCTGTAATTAAGTTTCAGCTTTGAATGGCTCAGTCCACACCCTTGATCCTCTGGGTTCAGCCACCACCTCTCCGTTATCTCCGGATTAGGTAGTGAACCTCCTGCCTTTGTGACTCAGCACAAACCCCAAACCACAGTCCCTGGAGGGATCAAAGTCTGCTAAAAGGCTGAGGAGTTTCAGGGAAATTCTGTCAGCTTGTCACAGGGTGGGATTATTTCATTTCACAGCCTGTAATACAATTTCATGTACTGCTATTGAGTGTGGCAATAACTAACTGGAACATTTTGTTTATCTGATTTTCTGAGGCTGCAGATTCATCACTAGTTTTATTTCATTTTTTCTTAAGTGTTTCATAATTTATTTTTTCTAAACTACAAGATACTACTGAAATTCATTTTTCTACTATTGCTAGACATACATTACTGCTGATTACCAACCAAGATACATAATGCAGCCTATAAATAATAATCTCCTCTGGTGAAAGGATATCCAAAATAAAATCTTTCCTATTACAAATTCTTTGACTCTCTATTTTTTTTTAAAATCAGTTCGTTCTTCAAGCATTGTTTTTACAGCTTGTTCTACAAGCATGCAAAGAGGAAAAAAAAACACACCAAAAACCAAACTGTTTAAAAAAAAGAATTTTCTGGAAACATCTGGTCTCCCTCCTCAGTGCCACAGAAAATATTTCATGTAGCAAATTGCAGGTGATTTTTAAACATACAGAAGTTAGGACAATACTAAGGAAGATTTACTCCCATCTAAGAAATGTTTTACAATGCAAAAGTAAATGCAAAAATGTACACTAAAAAAAAATCAGAAAAATCGTAATCTTTGTGTGGAAGAAGGATGCTAGAGGAATGTTTTATTTCATAGTATTCACCAAAACCCCCAAACTTTTCTTATTTTTGCTGCTTGTCGTTTAGGGGGTGCTTCCTTGCTTGCTGGGTTCTGAGCTGGCATTTTTACACACACAAAAAAGGCTTATTATGATTTTAATGCCATACAATATAACAACAGCTGTGCCCATTGGAGTAGCATATAAGTAAGAAAAGCAGAAACTGACTATTTAAGTATGTGCCTGAATTCTGAAGGGTTTATTTATTTTTTTTTTAATACGCTGTGTGCTGCTCACAGCAGCAATCACAGTTTAACTCACAGATTGGCAGAGTTATATTTTATCACCAGTGGAAGCACCTGGGCTTTTTGGGGGTCTGTGAGCCGACTCCAGCAGTAGCACAAGCCAAGCCACGCTCGGGAAGCGGGCTCTCTCCCTGCTCTGCAACATGAAGCCTATCCAGTTTCCCATATGACATATTCTTTTCCCCCACTGGGGCATAATAGAAACTAATCTTCAACATCTAAACATTCAGAGTCGAGTCCTTTTGTTAAGTCTTTTTATTCATTTCAGCCGGTGCCGGTGCAGCGCCGAGCCCACGTGTATTTACATACACGAAGAACCCTGCTGCTCCGAACTCTCCGCTCAGAAGACAGGGCAATTAATCATCCCCAAATCCTCCCGCCGCGCGCGCGGCGGCTCCGACAGCCAGCATTACCAATCAGCCAGGGCAGGTGGGACGCGGACCGGCAGGAAAGCCTTGCACCCTGACCTGGCACCGGTGTGCTCTCTTCCTTTCCCCCCCTCTTGTTGCTGAGTAAGAATAACACCATTAACAGTGTCCTTGTAATCAGCCAAACGTATTAAAGTCAGGAACGGACAGGTATTGCTTTTGTGATTTTGGGAGGTCGTGGTTTCTCTCTGTCATTGTTTCTGAGATAGGAGTGTGGAAATCCATGGCTGAAATGCTGCCTGTGTTGTAGGAAAAACTAAGGGGTTTTGTGATACACTTTTCTGTTGGTGCCTTGGTCATCATGTGTTGCCTTTTCTAAACCAAAACTATCTCAGAGGCAGCAAAATGTTTTTGTGACAAAATAATTACCAAGGAATGACCTGGCTAATTGTATCTAACAGCTAAAGTGGTGTGACTGGCAGCTATGCCAAGAGCCTTTATCTGAGGACCTTCCCTCCTACCATGGGCAGCACAGACATGGCCATTAAAACACTCACTACCTCTGTCCCTCTGATTTCCTTGTCCCTACCTCATACCCGTCTTCTTCCCTCTCATCCCTGCTGTACTTTCATGGTTGTATCATCCCCTTTTCTCAGTCTTAACTGGACTTAACTTCAATGCTGCCATTCTATTTTGGTGCCTGTCCATTTAGCCCATGGTGTGGCAGGACACCATCACTGACACTGTTTTTTCCTGTAGCAGCCACGCTTGCGGTCAGGGAGAAATAGGAAGTCAATGGAAAGACACCCATCGACACACTGAGCTCAGGGTTAAGCCCATAAATTTACTGCCTAAGGTACCTCATTCCTCTTTTTAAATTATAGGGACCATTGAAAATAGCTCAATAAAAGCCGCAAAAGTCAATTGTTAATGATATCTGGAATATTAATTCTCCACAAGTATAACTTCTTGGTCGAGCTTTCCTGAAGAGTCTTGTCTTTTCCTTCTAAACATGACAGGTATTTTTTTTTTTAGGAGATTTTTTTTTTAAAGTTGCTATTTACAGCTCCTGATGAGGCTTGCCCTTCAGCTGCAGTGTACGAAGAGCATCTGTGATTTTGTCATTAAGTGTTCTGCAGATTGTGATGTGCCAGGACAGGACATGGTTGTGTTTGGAGCTGCATTAAAGTTTTGAACAATCTTAGCTGGTTTTAATTAATACAGTGGCAAAAAGAGCCATTTTGTGCATATGTAAATTGCAAATTATTTCTTTTTAAAAAAATTAATTATCATACTAGAGATGTTTTTGTTACATGGTATGTTGCAATTCTTCAAGGCATTTTGAAGCAAAAAAAGTCAGTGACTGAGATATATGCTGCCAGTTGACTAGTAATTAGTTTTCCAGTGAAACTTCAAATATATGTACCTTTAATATTCATCTACTGAATAATTTATTAGTTTAAAAAACTGTCCAAGTCTTTTGGAGAAAGAACATACACAACTATGAGGTGCAACTGAGATTTCTAGCTCCATTGCTTTTGTACTCTTTGAGACAAAAATAGTCCAAAACCAAGAAAACATCTTGGAGATAGGAGAAAAGTATGTCTTGAGTGCAGATAAACCACATTGTTCTGCACCTTCCTTTCCAGGAAAGACAGCTGACTGTATTCCTTATCTCTAATCATATCCAAGAAGTGGCCTTTCTTTTAGGCAGAAATTGGGCAGTGCACAAAAAAACTTGACAAAAACAGATTTTTGAGGAGGGAGAGAAGGGAATAAGCTTAAAGCACTCCTTGTCTGACTGAAATGATGACATTTGTGTCCCTGCAGAGGACCTACTCCTTTTGGTGAGCACCAGCTTACCTAAGCTATGCTATTGATTTTAAATCAATAGTAGTTTCAAGGTCAAAGAAGGTCTAGACGATGCTCTCCAGGACTGGGATGTACGTGCACTCTGGCCCAAAATCATTACTGATGTAAATCCAGAGAGTGGAGCAAATCAACCCTCCTTCACCTGCGTCCAGGCAAAAGCAAAAGAGAAACAGCCCCAATAAGAGGCAGAGGTCTCACTAATGATTTTCTTCCCTCCCTATAGCAATGACAGTCTGCTTCTAAGAAAAAAAAAAAAAGGGGGGGGGGAGGAAAATAAAAAAAAAAAATCCCTTTTTTGGCATGGAAATTGCTTATCTCTAGAGTGCAAATCATAAATCATTCACAAAGATAGTAGTGACTCCAGCCTTTGAGTGTTACTTTGTTAACAGCACAAACTGGTACAAACCAAAAGGAAAAGAAATTAACATTTGAACCATATTGTTTCTGAAGGGCTGGGAGAGCCCTTCCGAGCCTTGGCTGTGCCTTCGTGATGTCAGTCCTGGCGCAGGATGAGGTACTGGTGAACTCTGGTCCCCCAGTTCAGTCTCAGAGCCCTGCTCGGAGGATGATACTATGTAATCTGTCTGCTTTTCAACCAAAATTGGAAAGGAGAAACATTCCTCTCTGTCTCTCTCTCAGCACTTCTTTCAATTAGCATTTTTTTCTTCTTTGGTATGGATCCCTTGAGTTTAGCATCCCTGCATTCTACATTTTTGATTGCATGGGCATTTCTTTATTAAAAAAGGGAATGGGCTTTCGATGCTAGCCTTCCACTAATTATTACTGGCTTCCCAGATAAATAAATATTTGATCAATTGCTTTAGTGGTCTGATTATAAATTGTCTTTCAGGCATTACCTCTGAATAGTAGAATATTATTTAATAGTACTTTCTAAAGGACATTGCCAACTCAAAATTGGGTAATTTTTAATACATTAAAAGCACTGCACATAAAACACCAAATCATAAAGCCTTATTCAAAAATTTGCATTTTCATTACCCTATTAGGAAAAAAAAAATTCTGAAATTTCTATGGTGGTCTTATGGGTTTTTTTGTTTAAATTCCCTGTGCTGAGAAAGGAGTCCCAGAGAAGTAAGGGAAAGTAGAACTAAGTTGCTGTAACTGAAACAGTAGATTGAGCTATATAAAACACAAGGGAACCAAACTTCAAAAAATAGAGCAAAATATACTTTTCCTTCTAATTCCCTTGAGTTACAATAACTTTACTTACATTTTAATAAGATTTTTATAAAATCAATCTAATTTTTAAGTTGACATGCCTTAAAATCTATACATATGGCAAAAGAGAGAGAGAAAATCTAAAGTTTTCATCATGGCACAGAGACAGCATTTAGGTTTTGATCCTTCTGCCAATGAAATCAGTTGCAAAACTGCCGCCAGATTCCCACGAGGGAATCGGCTCCTTTAGAAGTAACAGCAGCAACAAGCCCCGTCGCAATCTGCACCCACCACAACACTCCTCCCTGCCAGACCCCCAAACTTGCACAGAGGTGCAGCTCCTGATGTGGGGTTTGGAGGCAGGGGTGGTGAGTTCCCGGCTCTTTGTGCTGTTTTCCCTTTCAGATGGTCTGTTCTTGGCTGAGACAACCTGGCCTGTTACAGGCATCGACTTCCCATCCTGGGGCCAGCCAAGGTGGACACCTTTGCTTTGGAAATGATGCCCTGCCACAGGCACCAGAGGAGAATTCAGTTTTCAACTCCAACTATATAAGATGGCAGAACTCCCCCACAATTAGGAGGATGGTTGTTATTATTTTACTTTTATTAAGCAAGCCCCAGCCTCTGCTTTCCAGTTTTAGCTTTTACTTACAGTAATCAATTTTTCAGTATAACTGGCTGTAATTGTTAGCCAGATATTGAGCCTTCATGGTGCTTAGACAGAGCATGTTACTGCGAAGCGTCTTCCCCATACTTCTCAGACAGATGGGTAATAATACTATACATTAATACCTCCACATTGGTTTATGTGTGTTTGACCACAGCGCTGGCATAATTATTTTTCCTCAGTAAAAGCTATTAGAGATCTATTTGGTAGGTTTTACGATCAATAGCTCCTGTGATATTTGTGTAGCAGGCCCAGAATAATCAATTGAAGGTCATATAAAGTAAATTACCATCCTCCTATAATGATTCTTTTTTCTAGATGAGAATGGGTTTTATTATTTCATCAGGAGAGCCCTCTCTATGTGTGCTTCTTTTTTTTTCTTTCTTGAGAGAGAAACAAATGTTGTGGGTGTATTTTGAAACGTAGTATTAATGTCTATTATCTAAATTTATATTACTAGATTATTGAATTAGTGGATGCCAACATGTGGAATAATTTTATATGCTTGGTGACACAAGAAATAGCCATTTGTGAGGATATCCTGGCTGGTATGTTATTGCAGGTGACTTAGCTAAAACCATTTCTCAGTAGATTTAACACTGGTCAAGGCACTGCTCTTGATGCAGGGGGGTCACTGGTTGGTCACAGATCTGCAGTCTTTAGTCCTGGAGGGGCAATTTACCCCCATTCTGCTTCACCAAGGTGTTTTCTCTCTTTCTCTCTAATACAGCCACCACTGCACAAAAAAACACAGCCCAGTCCCCGCTCTGGTTTCAGTGTTGTACCTCCTTATTTGAGTTGCAACATGCTGGAAGTGAGAAGGCAAATTTAGCAGTATGGGAGATCCCTGAGAGCCTCCACCTCCTTCCCCACTGACCAGAAGGAGATGCCTGTGGATACTCTTGACCTTGGCGGCCCCACAAGGCTAAGGCTGTTTTGAAGATGGAAACACAATTGCACAAACATACTTTTCCTCTCCAATGGACTATGTGTGTGGTCACAGTCAGTTGGATGAATTTTAATTTCCAACTGACTCCCATCACACATGAGATAAGCTGGAGCTCATAAATGTAGCATTCATACAATTTATTGTCTTATTTATTACTAAAAGGTGGCTATGGGACTCTTTGTACTCTCTCATCCGAAAAACTTTGCAGTCTTAAATTTAGTCCCTGGAAGGCTACTGCCCTCCCCAAGAACAAAATTGGTTCTAATATAGAGCTACCTACCCTCAAGTGACCCCCATCACTATGATATTTGAGCAACTCATTGTGATTAATTGAATCACTTCTCCTAAAAAAAGAGCATGAAGTACAGTACCATTCTGTGAGTGCTCCAAAGAGGTGAAAGAAGGATGTTTAAATGAACAATTTCCACTGAGGAATGTTGTTTCATCAAAACTATTTATTAAAAAAGGCAATAATGAACAATTAAGGCTGGGGAAACTGAGGTACAAGGGAATTAAAATAAATTTCTTGATCTTATATGGAATGGTCTGTGGTTGAAACAGTCACTGAACAAAAACTTTTACAGTTTCCAGCTGGGTATTTCATTCACTGGACCAGCCCTCCTTTCCAGGAAAAGGAAGTCACATTTCAAAGTAATTATAGTGAAAAGACCCCAAATCCCTCACTGTTGCAAAACGCTGCCCAGAAGCTATTTAACATGAATCATTTTAATCTCTTTTTTTTTTTTTTTTTGGCTAGAAATGATTGGTAAATGTTAACACAGAAACAACCACAACCGGACAATTGGAGAGATGATAAAATGAAACAGTTGGGAAAAGGATGGAGCCCAAGCAATAGATGCCAGTCCTCAGGCTGAGCCGGTTTGAATATCCACTCATCTGCCCTACCTGCCACCAACTACAAGCCCATCCACTTGCAAGATGAAGTAGTCCTTGCAATGCAGGTCCTTTCCCCTTGCACATCAGCAAGAGCTCCCACAACCCCTGTCCTCGGACACTTAACTGTGGCTGCCCAGTGCCGCTGCCTTGTAAGGTTATGGTGATAGGGGAAAAGGGACATTTATTCTCAGTGACATGAATTAATGGTGATTCTTTTTGGCTGAAGTATACAGACCTCCTGAGATTACTTCTTTTATAGGCCGAGGTGGAGTGTTTCAGCAGGAGGGTGCTGCTGCGGGTGGCGTCTGGGCAGTGAGGTGCATCACTTTGCAGAAGGAGGGTCTTTGTGCTGAGCCACAGCTGTGGCTCAAACCAGCTGAGGGAACTTTGCAGAGGAAGATTGTCCACCTGTATTACACCGTAGGAAAGGGATAAGACAGAACTGTGGAAACACAGCGTCTGTTCCTCACCCAGGAAGAGAAAAGTGGGTCAGTCTCATACCTATATGTAAGATTTAATGGGGCAGAGGTTAACACAAGGGATGAGAAACTTGTAGCTCCTTGTCCTGCTGCAGATGTTCTCACTGACCAGGACAGTTCAAGACACCCTTCAGTGCCTCAGTTTCCCCAGCTGTAGAAGGAGTAAAAAAATACCCTGAAGAAAGAAAAGCCTTAATGCCTTCAAAGAGTGCAGTGTCAGCATCCATCTGGCCCCATTTGGAAACACGGCTTCTCAGAAAGAACAATGGAAATCCCGAGCAGTTGAGCTCTGGGGTCCTCCAGTTGCACAGCAAAACTCATTACGATATCCCTGTATTTATTTCCAGCTGCATGGCCAAGTGGGCCCAAGGGCAACCTAACAGAGAGGAAAAAGGCCTAACATAACATCAAAGCAGCTAAAAACCCGGGTGGATTGCCATTTCATCAGTGCTGTGTGACATCACTTTCCACATGACATCAGTCAATGACCCTCTTCCTCTCCACCCCCGCCTCGATTTTCTTTTTAAAAAGATGATGAAGCTGCTTGAAGTTCAGCAGAAGTTTGGGGGGGGAAACAAAAACAGATTCTGTATCCCTTCAGCTGAATACAACCCAATGTGCTACACAAACAATATTAACCAAAACAAAGCTAGCAGGAAACGTTTGCACACAGCATCTGTTATGATCACATAACCACCAGACAGATGTTTAATCCCAAGTGCTAACATAAGATCATTTGTATGTTTGAAGAGGGAGAGATCCCATTTGGGTTCTTTCCCTTTTATTTATTTCTTTCCTAAAGGGGAAAAAAAATAATAAAGGGAGGGTGATTTTCTCAGCTGTGGGAAGCAATTTTGTTTTGTTATTGTTCTCTTTCTCCCCACTTTCACCATCAGCTGCTGAAAGGAAAGGAGCTGTTGCAGCCTCTCGCAAAGAACGGAGCCTGAAAACTGTGTGGCCTGGTTGCGAAGCTCCACACGATCCTTTTCCATCTTAAGGGACCAGAGCTGGGTTTCTCAGAAGGCTCATTAAATAATTCTGGTCCAATGAGGCAAAAAGGGAGGCCACACATGAAACAAGTATGGTGGTCTCAGCCAAGTTCCCGGGGAGCTGCGCCGCGGTTTCCCAGCACCACCCCGGATTCCCTCCGCCCCTGGAAATTTCATCTACAAAAGTGAAAACAAACTCATTAGCTCTACGTAGCTCTGCGAGGGTCACAAAAAGATGTCAGCGTTTTGTGTGGCCTTTTTTTTTCCATTTAGCAAACAGCCAGACACCTACAAAGGGAAAAGAAGGTTGGAGCTCTTCAGCTGTGCTGAGGGATTATTTTACTTTTAATGATACCGGGAGGATTCAATGGAGATTTATGCAGATAGGAGAGATTATTAATAACACATTGCACTTCTATAGCACCTTCCATTCACGGTTTCTCAAAGAACTTTCCAATCTGGAATGAATTGGTCTTTACACGCCCCTGGTGAGCGGAGTAACTGTCATTAGATTAGGAGGTAACTACTGCAGTAATGAAAAATCAACCAGGGTATAAAATGTAAGTGGGATACCAGGCAGTGCTGGTCTCAGGGCCTTGCTCTTCCACAGATTTTCTCTATGACCATGGGGAAAACACTGAATTTCTCATTGCTTTAGTCCCCAGAAAGAGAACACGAGACTTTTTTTTTTCTTATTCACAAACAGGGACTGTGGTTTTGGTTTTTTTTTCATTTTAGGGGTTGGGTGACATAACATGGCTATTTTACTATGTAGCACTTATAGGGGTGATACAAGGAAATGGAGGCACAAATGTGAGTGATGATCTATCTCTATTTCCAGTCACTATTAGAGCAAAAAAGAAAAACCTCAATTCTGGTTCCTGGTCCTTTTTTAGACACAAAACTCACTTTCTCCCACCTTGCAAATGTAGAAGGCCTGTGAATGTTAATAAGGAAAGTGAATCTCTTCCAGCACCTTAATATTCTCCTGCTGTCGCAGAGTATCAGCTATAGGATTATAAGAGAAAATAAAAGCCAAAGTTTCCCAAGGCTGGAAAATAATAGATTTACAGAGCATTATTAAGGTAAATAGCAGTAGGCCAGAGAAGTAGTAGATTCTTGCACACTGAATGGAAAAAAAAAAAAAGAGGGGAAAAGAGAAAGAAAAAGAACATAGGCATATAAAATAAGAAGGGGTTAACAATTTTCAGGCCTTTCTGCTGTGTGTGTGTTCGCACTGTGCACAGCAGAAATGCATTCACCTATGACATCCTTTGGCAAAAAAAAAGGAAAAAAAAAGAGAGAGAAAAAAAAAAAAAGGCTACATCCCACAGTGAGGACAGTTGTCCCTACAGATTAGGAATATCCATCTTAATGTGCAACTTCCCCTGCACGGGTCAAAATTGCCAACAGCTTTAATGGGAGAAAATGCTCTGTTGACTGATTCATTTCCACGTTTTGTTCCTGCTGCTAGACGGGATATCCTGTAAGGTGGCGAAAAGGGAGGGAAAGCCGGCACTATATCAGTTTATGATTGACCATTATTATTATTATTGTTGTTGGGTGTTTTTTTTTTTTCTTTACTCTGTTTTAAAGTTTGGTGTTACATTTGTCTGCTGCAATTCTCGTAATTATTATTTTTATTTTTTTTTCTCTTGGAGAGGTAACAAATCATATCTCCAGGCTTGAACAGAGACGCCCCAGCTTTGGCAGACAATAATAGTGATATATTAAGAAACTCTGCCTTGGATCTCTCTGCAATCTTCTTCCTGCTTTTCTCATAGATATTTTACAGTCTCAACAGTGCCTTCAGATATTCAGGTAGCTGCATGCTCCACGGTAGGGTAGCTGCTGTCCAAGTGCTTTATACACTCCTCCTGTGCTGGGTCACAGGGACAGAAGGGATACATCCAGGCATTGCAGTAATGAGGAGAAAAGTCCAAGCAGGCTCTAGATCCCAGAGCAGCTCAGCTGTGTTAGCTCAGTACCCACCTGGGACATCATACCTGCCCCACCATACCTGCTGGAGCATTTTTGGGGCAGGTAAGGGATGAGAATCAGTCCTTCACTTCATGTGTGCAGCTCTTCCTGCAGGATTGCAAGTCCCAGCCCCAGTGAGGGTCAGACAAAGGTGTTGTGGTACATGTAATTTTGCATCCTGGAAAAGCTGCTCTGCCATGAAGTCTGTCTCACAAACACTGTTCCTCCATTGCTCCTTATTAGGTTGTCTGTGTCTTGTGGGTAAGGCTGTTGTGTTCAAATATACATAAACTCCAGCTGATCTTTCCAGCTGCACACGTAGAGGTGAAAGTGACACTTTGGGTCACACATCCTGAGTGTCCCAATGTGTGATTTACATTTCTGAGCATTTTCTGTTCTTACTGAGGCCTAAGCAGGATCCTGCAGTTACCAGCCAGATAGGACTAATCACTACTGAATGCTGTCAACTCATGGAAGGTCTAGAAGAGACTAATAGCTCATTTAATGCAGTAATCTGATTCTGAAAGCAAATTATTCTACATACTGTGACCCAAGGAAAGAAAAAAATTACATCAGTAAGTAGGTATGGCTGTGTCATGAGGAGAAATAAATAATGTTGAGTGAAAAGCAACAAAAACTTATGAGAAAGAACTGGAAGAAGCCCTTGTCTAGAAAAAGCATCTTCAGACACATACAAGACAGCTCTAAAGAGGAAGGAGCAGAGGAGAATTATACCATGGTATAGTGTTGTAGATTGAATTTACACCAGAAAAGAATTCTCACAGTAAGAACAATAAAGCAAAAGAATAAATTTTCCAGAGAGATTGTGGAATCTCCATCGATGGAGGTCTTTAAGAAGGGGTTGGACAAGAATGCGTAAGGAATGATATAAATACAGTTGATTGCTCTTTTAGCAGAAGGATGTACTAGGTGACCTCTGGAGGTCTCTTCCCACCCTATTTGCCATGATTTCTCTGGGCAGTGAGACAAATGACTGTTTGTTGATCTAAATAATCATGTAGGAAGCATAATGTAATTGAAATATAAGTCTATGGAGAAGACAAGTGAAACGCACCTACTGCAGTCTCATTACTCCTCACCCACTGCCCTCAAAAAAATTCTCCAAAAAATAATCCAGCCTTGAGCTAAGCAATCCTGTCAGTGTAGAGCTGATTTCAGAGTACATATGACCATTTGTTTGAAAAAATGCAATCTCAATTCCATGGGAAGTCAGGATGTTTGTTTTTATTCTAAAATGGGATGAAAAGTTGAAATATGAAGGAAAAAAAGTCTTCAAGGAGGAAAATGTAGCCAGGATACGAATGTTTTTGACATTTTCAATCAAAACTAAACTCTTTGCCTGGAAATGTCAAATAAGAAAACATAATGCTTCTTTTCAAAATGTCGACATTTCGGACATTTCAAAATGTCGACATTTTAGAGATTTTTCAACACTTCCAAAAGTAGAAATGTCAAAATGTCAGTTGAAAATAAAACATTTCCTTTTGAATTTTCCCATCAGAAAATTAGAAATTTTCATCCAGTTTTGACATTTTCCCATTAAAAAGATGTAAAAAGGTTGATTTCCTTTTTCCCTGGAAAACTTACATTTTGCTGAGAAAATATTTCTGTTGAGGAATTTCAGCTAGCTTTGAAAAATAGTGGAGCTGACTTAGAGTCCTCTTCAGCTGAGTGCAGACATTGCAGCTTACTACCAATAGGATCCTGAAATGTTTGTTCCTGTGACTGGGGACATTTCCATGTGAGCCATTGCTTTGACAAGGAAAACCTCAGTTATTCCTTTTTTCCCCTTGTGACCTGATCCCATCAGCGATGCAATACTGGAAATGCGCCATAAATACTCAAAGCAGGTTTGCAGACCTGGAATGAAAGGCCTTTCCAGGAAGTTATTATCAATGACTCTGAGAAAAGGGGTCAGATCCTTGTTTCCTCGCCGGCGCTGGAGAGCCTCGCCAGGCAACAGCAGGCAGGTGAGAGACGTCTCTTCTTGTGCTCTGGATTTTCCATCCCACGGTCACTGGTGAGTGCCAAGGAGCTCAACCTCATGAAGCAGAGCTTTCTGGAAGTGGTACCTGCAGGACTTAGAGGGCAGAGCATGGAACAAAGCATCGGCTTGTGGCTAAAGCACAGACACGGAGCCTGCAATGTCCTTCAAGCACTAATTAAAAAACCTTCAAAAATATCTTGCTCTCACCCCCTTGCTCACACCCTTCCCCTCCCCCTCAATGCCAAAGCGTCTCATTGTGTAAACTTGCTTGCTGAAGAGAAGTTAACTTGGCACTCGTCTTAAGTATTGACTATCTGTCTTCAGGGTGAGGGCTGTAAATTCTCTCTCCTAAGATCCAAGTCGATTTGTTATCAAATCAGGCATTGAGAAGCTGATTCATTGCTATTCAGCGCTATGCTGATTTATATGCAGAATGTAAAACAGATGCCTTATGTGATACATATTTATGGTGAGTGCTGTTCTAGGAAGATTTATTACGGATTCCTTTGTCGGGGTGTGCATGAGCAGAGCCATGATGACTTGTATTTCCTCTCAGCTGCCAATGCCAAACTCATTAAAAAGAGGTGTGACTATTAATATACATTGTAATACTGACAGGCTCTAATTTATAACACCCTGGCTGGCTGGAGTATTCTCCTGACTTGAGAGGTGTTTTCTGCATTTCTTCCTCTGCAGTTAAACGGTACAAATAGAGGGGTGAGTGCCTGTGTGAATGCGTGTGTGTTCCTCTTCCCTGCCTCACTCCTCATTTCTCCCATCCCCTCTTTGTTTTCTTGGTCATTGAGATAAAGCTTCATTCAGCTGGAAACAGCTAAATGCATGGCAGTCACTTTTTCCAGGTCAAATACACTGGGGGTTTATAACAGTGTGGAATGGCTCTTTAATGGCCCTGTAAACACATGTTAACAGTCTTATATCCAGCTCTGGCACAGTATCTCTCTAGGCTGAATAAGCAATGAAGAAGTTGGAGAAGGGCACATCAGGCATTCTTGGCAGTGACCATGGCTGACAAGAGGTAGCAAAGCTAAGGAACATATGTTGTCCTATACATGGAAATCGGAAATCGTCTGCCCGAAGGGTGAAAAAAAGAAGGGAAAGACACATGGCTAATAACAGGGATCTGCAGCAGATGGAGGTAGTTAATCAGGTGAAGGATGTAGGCAAAGGGAATGCTGTCTACCTAGAGAACAATGCATAGAGGGGAAAAAACGGGGAATATGGCTGAGAAGCAGGAAGTTATAAGACGGGTGTTTTTAAACCATGAAAACTCTGGCATCAGATTCCAGCCATGAAACAATGGGCAACAGAATAAATAAAAATACCTCTCTCCTGAGCTAATTGATTAGATGGACAGGAGGACAGTCCATGGTGTCATTTTTCACCAAACATATATCAGAAAGGGGTTTCTGAGAAAGGGTTGCCAAAGAGATTTACAGTGGTTAATCATCTCTTGCAACAGTATTATCTTGATTATCCATGCCATGGGAATATGAGTGGCTATTCTGAAGCATTATTTTCAGGAATTCTTTCATTACACAGTAACACATGAGCTGTACTGAAACATCATGGCAAGGAGCAAAGACATTTGCCCTTTGCATTCCTGTTTGTAGAAATGGGCATTGAAAGAATCTTGGTAGTTAGTTTTGGTTTTTGTTAGACCATTTGTGGGACTGTAGGACTGCAAGATATTAATCTCATTTGCTCCTTTCTGCAGCTGATTCCAGGCTGGATTCTCATAAAACCAACCAACTAAACAAACAAATTAAAATATAAAAACCCTCCCTACTTTCCAGTAGACTAAATGTCTTTCAGAAGGCAGAAACCCCCCCAAAAACAAACCCAAAGCTTCTGTCTTGAAAAGCTAAACCTGAACAGATTAAATATGACAAAAATGCTGCATACGGGTTTGCTGCCATTTTAAAGGTGGAAAAACTAAAGCAGGGAGGTGAAATGACCTGCCTGAGATCACAGACAATTAGTCTAATGATAGTGCTAAGAAAAGAAGCCAGACTTTTTATTCTTTAATCACCAGATCATCCCTTCTGGTTATATTTAACATGTGAAATGTATTGCTAGAAACACTCCTTTGGATGACTCATGACATACTAAGCAGACTTAAAAGCTTCAAACAAACTATAAAATCATCTGAAAAGACAAAGACCAGAAAAAAGAAAGGAAGAAGATAAGAAATTAACGAGGAGGAAGAAGTGATAACATCTAGGATTAATATGCTGTATGTTCAACTGCAATCCAAGGAGGGTTACTGAAATATTAACCCTACTTTGCACCACCTTGGAGGAGACGTGGGGGGAATTATTGTGTGGATTCCACAGGTCACCCATGAGCTTCTCTGAATAACTAACACAGACCAGATTCTATAGGAAAGGGAAAATTTTGGGCTGCAGGCCACCTAATATTTTGGGCCAGAAGTTGCTTTATCCAATTCCATCAGCAGGGAGTGTGGATCAAGGTTCTGTTCAGATCCATTTTTCCAGTCTTCTGCATGTCAGTCTTTGGCTGAACTTGCTGGTGTCATTTAGCTCCATCCCCTGTGTCAAGCTCTGTGAGATGGCAAATGTAATGTCATGTTGAAGCACTTATGGGAGGAAGCACCTCTGGAATGAAATATGGGTGAAAAATGTCTGCACCTCCCCTTTGGCTCTATCGCCAAAGAGGGTCCTTTCCAACCTTGAAACTAGTCAGGTAATTTTGTGAGACAGAGCAGTTGAAAGACAGCTGGACAAAAAAAGGAAGAGCTCTGATTAAGGCCGGGGTATTTTTCTTGGCTTATAGAGAACATAAGTCTTATGTACGCTATATGTTTTTTAAAGATGATATTTTAAATTGATTTGATTACCATAGAGCTGACACATACTGCACAAAAAGAACAACAGGCGGGGAAATTCATTTATAATAGCTAGTAAATGAATTTTCCCAATGCTTGTTCTTTTTGCACAGTATGTGTCAGCTCTATTGTAATCAAATCAATTTAATATACCTTCTTTGAAAAATATAGCTGTATTTATTACCAGCTCATACCTTTTTGATCTGAAGTATATATATGTATATGTGTGTGTATATATATTTATACACACGCATATAAAATACCTTTTTTAAAAAAAATATAGTTGTATTTATTGCTAGCCTACCTTTGGATCTGGAGTATATGTGTGTATATATATGTATGTGTGTGTATACATGTATATGGAATAGGGGTTTTATTTATATAAAAAGATAAAGGAAGCTGAAAGCCACAAGTAGTGCTGATAGCACCCAGTGAGCCTTGAATCCAGACAGAAATTACAGAGGGAAAAATACTCCACCATGTCTTCCATGCCACACCAGCAGGACTTAGACAAACACATAGCAAAGACTGGGTATCAAAAGTGAGCCTAAGAAAACTTCACATCTCCCCTCACAACTTACGACAGTGAGGCAGGTGGATTTTGTAGGGCTCCGACCCAGCTCCAGTTGCCTCCAAACATCATCACCACCACAGTGACAGAGGAACGATCTGACACTCTGCATATGGCCCTCGTGTTTACCGCAGCCTTTCCTGCAAACATGTTTTCAATCTGTAGAGCGGAGCCGCACGGTAGCACGGTCCAGCTGGCAGCAGCAGGACTGAACTTCACAAAGCAGAAAAGTTTGGTATTATCCTACGAGCTGGAGGAGGCTCTTTTTCATCTGCTCCGTCTCCTGCAGCATGAGGACAGTCAGAGGCAACCCTGCCCACTCAGGTTTGGCTCACCAAGGATAGAGGCTGTGATCCCTTTGTCCCAACGTGAAGGGACATTTCACCCAGAGGCTCAGGACCACAGGATTTAGTACATTTATCCATCCTTCCACCAGCCTTTTTTAGGTGCTGAAAGGCTGGCTGACAGCAAAAGAATTAAAAATTCAGACCACAGCTTAAGGGGAAAAATCATTCTTCCCCTTTATTTAGTCTCCTTTCCTGGGAATGGGCATCTGTGTGTCCGTACTCTTTAGGGTGTTTTCATTGCTGCCTTTCTATTTTAAACCTCTCCAATAATTTCTGAAACCTCTGTCTGCCTTCAGTTGTATCTGGCAGGGTGTAGAAGTGGCCTCCAAGCTACAACCATTGTGAGGATAAGCCACTAGGCACAGGACAGAAGTGCTGCTAATGGAGGAGAGGGTTGTCTCCTGAGCATAAACTCTATTAGACATCAGAGAATCAGGGTAGAGGAATGTCCCTGAGGCCAGGCTTCATTAGGTCCTGCTGCTTGAGGAATGACTGGCTTTTCCGTCCTGCCCTCTGGGATATAGGTTACGCCTCTCACAAAGATAATTACAAAAGGATGCAGCCGATGATAAATAAAAATGGTGCCACATTTTGGGGAGGGCAAAGCCATTTGCAGCCAGTGGGAATCTTCCTAGTGGCTTCGCTGAGCCTTAGTCAGCCCAGCAGAGCAAAGGGCTGCACATCTGGGTGGAGTTCAGTGGGAAACATCTCTCTCAGCCCATGAAAATGTTAGCAATTCCAGCATTTTCCTGTTCTGGGCTGGGAAGAATCAAGAGGCTTTTAGAGGTTTTTAATGAGTGAACAGGGAAGGCGAGATGAGAGTTGAGGTGAGGGGCCAAGACACCCACCCAAAATCCAGGTGCCTTTCGTGGAAGCCATTTGCTTGCCTCCTTCTGCTGAAGGTTTGCTTCTCAGTGCCTGGGTGGTTTGTGATTTCAGGGTGGTTCTGTCATTTACTGTCTGAAATGCATCTGATCTCTGTCTTGTGCTGGAGGTGCTGCAGTCCCAAGGAAACACACTACTGCCCATCATCCATTTGCAGCAGAAATATTTGTGGACTAGGCTGACATGCAGGATGGATCTTTGTGCCCCTGAGCCCTTTACCATCTGAAAATCCACACGTGAATGGCTACAGTCAGAAACCATTCACTATGTAGGGGCACAGGGTCTCATCACAACCTGGTCTGAGTGTGGCGGTCTGAGCCTTTTTCCTCTTTACTGATGTTTTGCATTTTTTTTTATGGGCTAGTTAATCTTGTTTATTTATTTATTTAGTGTTCTATTTTTATTTATCTATTTATTTCTTTTTATCTTTGTCTTTATGAAAAAGTTATTTAAATAAATAATTCACACACTAAAAAAAAAAAAAAAAAAAAAAAGATACCACAAACCTTCCAATTCTTTGCAACGACCAGGCATCACTGCAGAGACAGGTATCTCCAGGCACTACATTTGCAGTAAAGCAGAGTTGTAGGGATTGATCAGGCAGCTCCTGCTGGATTTTCCTTGCCACCACTAGGGGGGAGACTGGATTTTCTTCCATAAATTGCCTAGTTGACGGGGGAAAAAAAAAACCCTATCACATCACTGCAATGTTGAAGGCACTTCAAAACGACTCAGATGTTTAACTATTGTGCTAGTGATCATACATTCACATTGGGCTGCAGGCCAAAAAGAAGGAGAGAGAGAGAGAAAAAAAAAAAAAAGCAAGAGTCTTGCAGCTGAAATGCTATAAAGTGCTGAATTCTCCTGTAGAGCTAAACACTCTTCAGTGACAAATTTCAAAGGCCATATGTATGGTATTTTCATGAAAAGGAGAAGACCTTAAATTTCTTTGTTTAACTGGAAGCGATTTCCATTCCTGAACAGGAGGCTTCTGTAGTTCACCTCATTTTTTGCAAGGCTACACATTTGGCTTTCTCTTTTTTGTGACACAGTGAGATCTAATATATAGAAATAAGGGCAACAGAAATTGAAGAAAAAGAATATTTGCTGTAACATCAACAGGAAGGTGTGCAAAATAATACCACTTCCATCTTTGATTGTTTTTAGGGATTACTTCAGGCACATAGGTAACGGTAACAAAAAGAAATAGGAAGGGTGAGAACAGGTTTTTTGTTGTTGGGGTTTTTTCCCCAGTACAATCAAAGGTGAGACATACTACAGTGGCCTTTCTGCTGTCAAATTTAAGCCTTAAAATAAATAAGATGAAAAAGTTTCCATATGTTGCATGATGCCACCTTCTGAGCTGTGTTGTAACACTTGAGTAGTAAAGTTTTGAATATTACATTATTTTTATGAGGCTGCAGGCACTGAAATCCTTTTAATCTACGTTTTGCATTTTGAACCCTTGGAAAACATGCTCCCATCTTTCCTCTGGATTTGTAAGGTTTAGAGATGTATTTTTTTTAATAAATGAAGGATAATTTCCCACATAATCACACAATTCCAGGAGCTGGGACTTTAGGAGCTATTTTAAGAATTGACAAGATTGGATTATTTAGATATTAAGTTTACTATGAAGGAAGGTGGAAGAAATCTGTATGTGGGAAGGCTCACTGAATATTCATACAAATTACTCCAGTGAATCTCATTTTCTACCACTGCCTTCTTTTTCCTGGCTGTTCAGACCAGCAAAGTTTTACTCTCAGTGTTTATGTAAAGTTCACTCTTGTCCTAGTATTTGTGTCCCCACTCAGGAACAGCTTTTTTGCATGTGAGCCTGTTCTCTGGGAAATTGTGTTATATCCTCCTGACAAAGGTCATTCATTTGGGAAATGGAAATGATTCAGTGTGGACACATCACATGGATGTTGGTTGTCTGTGAGCAAGGGTTGCAGGTTGCACTCTTGGATTTCCTTAGAGCCAGTTTGCAGCACGTGTGCCTAATTTTAATTTTTTTTTTTATACAAATAAGCCTGGTCAAAGCTATTTACATCTGGTTGTAGCAGCAGTTCTTAATTTTCAAACTCCTGATGCATCAGAGCATCTCAAAACATAACCAGAACACTGGGATCCTGTTGCCATTATCTGATTAGGCTTTACCTGGCACTTGGGAACACAACACCCTCACTCAGTGATGGATGCAAAGACACACACAAAACCCACACCACCTTTTTACCAGCAGAACTGTTGCTTGATAAGCATCAATATTTCCCGTCATCTCCAACAACGCCAGAGAAACACACGCCTGGCGTTACCTTTAGCCCTTTAAATATGGTTTGCTGAAGTCAGCTTATTCCAGGTCCTTTTGCTTTGCCTGACAGCTGCCTGGGAGGAGGCCACTGACTTTCCCAAAGTGTGCAGCCATCCGTTGGGCTGGCGTGGGGGGCGGCACAGGAGAGCCTCCGGAGATAAATCCATCCCCGTGCAGGGTGATTAGCTGCGGAGCCCCCGCTGCACTGCTTGTCTTAAAAAGCAGGACTTTGTTGATCAGTGATGGGCTGAGGTTGGCCTTAATTAACCAGTGAGGTTTCTGTCCTCTGGGCCTTGTGAAGACGTAACCAAAAAAGGCAACTCCTTCCATTCCCCTGCTCCCCGAAGATGACAGGACAGGCTTGACATCCTAATCCTTCGGGCTTGTCTTAGTCACTGAAAGGCTCGAGCAGTGTCAAAGCAACCAGCTGATTGCAATCTTCATGCCAAACCCAACATCTTCATTCCAACCAGCAGCTCTCATATTAAATTTGCACATGTGTGTCCCCCCCTGCTGCCCTGCATTCTCTCGTTCTCTCCCTTCCCTTCCTTTTTTTTTAAAAAAAAAAAAATCATTGCTTTTCTGGAAAACAAAACACAACTGAAAAAAAAAAAAAGAAAGAAAAAATAAGAGGGAAAAAATAAAAAGGCAGCAACACAAAAAAAATTCCTTCCAAACCCTTCAAGCAATAACTGAAGTACAAGGCCAATTGGGACACAGTCAAATTAGAGAGTTATTATTACCTAGGGGACATTAGAAATCAAGTTTGTTACTGGCAGTTCCTGTTTCTGTAAAGACTTGTTAATAGCTGAAATTTTAAAGGGTGTTGTTCAATTGGCAAAGCGCTATTTTTCTAAGCAGCCACCATGTT
Organism: Pseudopipra pipra; assembly: GCF_036250125.1. NCBI lineage: Eukaryota > Metazoa > Chordata > Aves > Passeriformes > Pipridae > Pseudopipra > Pseudopipra pipra. Next base: position 16,051,596 of record NC_087560.1, on the reverse strand, counting down.
CTCACCTGCTGCTGCTGCTCCTGAGAGCTGCAAATGTTTGGAGGAGGTGGAGGCTGTGGATCTCCTGCTGAGGGGACCTCTGTGCCCCCGAGAGAGGAGCTGCTGCCCCTGCCCAGGCAGGCAGGATGGGAGCCCTCTCCTGAGGCTGCTGGAGTCTTGTTCGAATGGGCTGTATTTAATCTGGAATGCTCACAAAATTTTGGGGAAGGAAAAGGGCCTTTGAAACTGTTGTTAATGCAGCGGTGGAAGGAGAAAGGAGGCCTGGGTTTGTGGTCCCTAAAGAAAAGCGTTTTTCGGTTGCTTGCAAGTTCCTCAGTCACAATGACTCAATAAATCAGATTTTTTACTCAGGGCCAAACCCTGCCCTTATGAACATCAGTGATGCTGGCTTAGGGGAATCTCTCTAAATCTCTGCTAATTTCCATTTCGGAGTGTTGTGGTTTCGCACAGTGATGTGACAGAAGCAGACTTCATTTTGGAAGAAAGCTGTCCCCACTGTAATTTCTGTAACATATCCAGTCTCCGTGCAGTTTACAGATGCTTTATATCAGGGTGACTTTTTCATTGTCTAAAATTATTTGAAAAGAAGAGGGGAAAATAAAGAAATCTAGCAAAAAAGTTTTTAAAATACTTTGGTTTTGAAGTACATAGCTAGAACTTTAATTCTTGATTACCTAATTAGGATTTTTGAAGGAATCCCAGTGTCAGTGTGGAGGTGAACATATGCTTCTGTCCTGTGTATGCCTGGTCAATGCATAGGAAAATAAATGCCATCTAAAACTTCTACACAATCACAACAGCCACAGTGCAGAAGATGAGAAAAACCTGCTTGATCCATAATTTAGCTTTATATATGTATGTATGTGCACACATGCATATTTACAAGTGTGCATGTATATATTTATATACACAATTATTGTTTACAGTATGACTGGTTGCACCTGTCCAGCTGCCTATAAATTTATTATAGGCAATTATGTATGCAATTGAATTCTAAAATGCCCCATAAATTGCAACCATCTGATATGTATATAATAAATAAAAAGTATATAAGAACTGCATACACTTCAGATTTTAACACAATATACCCCACTTTCCACCAGGATCAAAGACAATTGTTTAAAGAGGGCACAAAGGAAAGCTGAACTGCACCCCAGATTTTAAGTTCCTTTAGCACAAAAGTTCACCTTTTCTCTCTCTCTCTTTTTTTTTTTTTTTTTTTTTAAGAAGACATGGACACCTTGCTGGGAGGAAGCCCTGCCTGTCACTTGGAGCTCAACACAGCATCTCTAGGATGAGACTTTGGCTGAGCTATTTAACCTCACTCAGTCTTCAGATTCCCCATCCCTGAAATGGGCACAGGAGCAGCAGCAGAGCTCCTGAAGGGTGAATCTCTGGGGGTCCTGGAGCGCTGCCATGCTCCCCCTTTGTCATCCCTGCAGGGGAGGGGATGGGCTGGTGCAGTGAAGAGGGTGGCTGTGGGCTGGCCATGTTCCTGCACCCCACCATGACCATCTCCATGAGGAGCATCAGCCACAACAATAAACACAAGCAGCTGCAGCGGCTGCGATAGAGGATGTCGCCAAAAACCAGCAAGAATCCAACTTGCTCAGCCAACTCTTGTTTCCTCAGCAGAAACAGACAGGATGGGAAAGGCCAGGCTTGAGTCGGGGCTGCTGATCTGAGGGCTTAGGGGACGGGACAGGATGGGACAGGGGTCCCAAGCCACGGGCAGTGGGGCAGCTTCGCATCTCTCACCAGGCACAGCCTCCGGCTCCCTGTCCCTCCCTCCCCACTCCCCCGGCTCCAGCCCCTCTCCCCTTCGCCACTTTTGCTTTATTTACGAATATGTCGCTGGAATTCAAATGAGTTATCTATTCTGTGGCCGCCTCACTTTCCCACAGAGGGCCAGTGCCTGCCTGACGCAGGGTCCGGCCGAAACAGCGCGAGAAGAAAAGGAAAGAGCGAAAGAATTCTTTTCAGCTCTTTTTATTCCTCTCCCCCCCTCCAACACCCCCCCGCCTTATTTTATTTTGTGTGTGTGGTGTGTGTCGGGCGCACTCTTCACTGGCCGTCCCCCCCTCTCTCCCCTCCTCCCCGCTTTCATCCCCTTGGCCCTGCTTTATCCCCCTTTATGTTACACGATAGCTCGAATGGAAGCCCAGGAGGGTCCTATAGGGAATGCATAGGATCCCTGGGAGAAAGAAAGCCCCCAACAAGCTATACACCAGATGTATAACGTTATATGGTCAAACTGGCAAACACAAAAGAGGAAAAACAAAAGACGTGAATTAGGGAGAAGCATTCAAAGGCGTGTTTTGAAAACAGCCCAGCCAAGAGGCTGGATTCCCCCTCCTGAGACTAAATGTTTGAAAGAAAAGGTGCTGAAGAAAGAAAGGGAAGAGGGGGAGCAGGATGGGGTGGGGGAAGAAACCCATTTTTTCTAATTAGCTGAAGCCTAACAGGCCCTGAATTTTGCAACTAATTTTGGGGGTTTTGTTTGGGTTTTTTTCCTCCCTCTTTTTTTTTTTCTCCCTTTAAATCAAACATGGGGAGATGAGGTGCTGTAGCTTGTCAGAGTGAGGGGGGTTGTTCAGAGGGGTGTTATGCTGAAACCTATGCTGGACCTCTACCTCATCAAGGCTGCAATTAGTCCTCGGGCCTCTCCTCCCTCAATGTTTCCAGCGGGCTGCCCCTTCCTTTATATCAGCCACCCTTTTCTGACTTCTCCCTCACCCTCAGATCTTGAAACTTGGAAGATACTGGTCAGAGACAGATGACAATGGAGGAATCTACCTTTTTCTTAGTTTTGTTTTGTTTTGTTTTGTTTTATTATTTTTTTCCTTTTAATTAGGCTCCATCAGCTCGACACCCAGCGCGCCTGACCTGGCTGAGCAGCTTTGACCATTTGTCCCATTCTGAGGTGAAAATTCACTCAAAAGAAAAAGAAAAAAGAAGGAAAAGCAAAAAAGCAAGGATTGCAATGTGCTGTGTCAGTTGCAGAGATTACAGGAATCCAGAGGCAGGGCGAACGCCTCCTGCTTCCACCACTTCGTGCCTCGGTACCAGACCAGGCTCTGTGTGCCTGTGCTGGGTGCTTCTCTCCCGGTCTACTACTGTGAAGGAATCTCAGGAAAAACAAGGGGTTGGCTGGGACTGGGCTGCTTGTCTTTTGCTGCTGGCTTCAAAATTCAGGCAGCAATATTTGCACCCTGGCAAAGATGGCCTGGAGGGCACCGGGAAAATTCCTCCCCTCAGTGCAATGACTCAGCATCACTAAGGGCCAGACTTTGCTGCCTTAGCTTATGCATGAAATCGATGGGACTACTAAGAGAGGAAGGATATCTTTAAAGGGTGGGATGGTAGCAATCTTGCTCTAATTAATTTTCTCTAGTCTTGTACTGTGGCTAGTACAAAAATCTTTCCTTTCTCCGTGCATGCAAACATACTGATACACAAAGCTGCTGTCCTGGCCCTTTTCTTCTTGACTCTTTCCCCAGATTTGCAAAACTACAAGAAATGCTAAGACATGCCTGGGGAGAGGGAAAGGAGGAAAGGGAGTGAGAGGAGAAAGCGAACAGGGTTTTCACACTGCAGTGGTAGCAGAGGCACCTTCCATCACTTGCTGTATATGGCTGGGGACCATGGGCTTTGTAACGAGACTGTGGTCAAATGAGCTGGGCCTCTTTTAGGCCTCCTTATAACTGTCATATAAACCAACAGGCTACTCTGAGCATGGGAAATCAACAGTTTCACTGCAGTTCTAACAGTGAAGGCTGCAAGAGAGCTCTCCCTGTCTCTCTGCAAGTGTCAGCCCTCTTCCCTCCTCTGCCAGTGGCAAATGTAGAAGCGCAGCAAACTATTAAGATATCCAATATATAACAAGGGGCTTGCAGAATTACCATGCTGAAAATGTATGTTCACAGTCGAACAATTCATATTTTAGCTCCTTCACCTGGTGGTACATTTTTTTGATATACTTGTGGCAATGGATAAAACAGATTCATTAGCTTTGATTAACCTTCTTTAACTAGAGTTAAAAACCTGCTGCCGACAGCTCTGCTACCAATGCAGCCTTTAGGATGCTTTATCATGTTTAAGACCCAATTACTGTTGTACCAAATAAGAATAAACCATCACAATAAAATGTGGCACACACAGCCCCGTTAAAGCTCACTGCAAATAATCATTAATTTATAACAGCAACTTCCCCATTTCTATAGTTTTATTGATGGCTACAGTTAATTCAAGTTGAAAACAATGTAACTTGACACTGATCAGACCAACTAGTTTTCTGGTTTTATTGACTTTTGCCTTTTCTTTGCTTTTTTTTTTTTTTTTTTTTTTTTGCTTTGTGTTCAGAGTCTCAAATGGCTACTTCTTAATAAACCCTCATAAAACCCAGGCAGAGAACAGCAAGGCATAGATGAAAAGGCTTTGGGGGAGATTTTCAGAGGCACAAAAGGTGCCTAACTCCCATTGACTTTCAATTACTGATTCATTTTTATTACGAATTTTGAGGAATTAGGAGAGAGAGTTGAGTTTTATGCTGTTATTTGTTTGTGCCAGCCATGAACTAGCAGTTTTAAAGAAAAATGATGCTTTAAATCAGTAATTGCTTAGAAACTTTTTTGTTCGTTCATCTGCAACCTATTTGCTTTTCTGCTTTTCAGAGAGCTCTTTGATCTTAATAAAAGTCCAGAAGGAATACAGAACATAAATACACTTGTTACTGCAGCTTTTTCATTTTTGCCTCGGACCTGATCCTGCACTCACTTTAAATAGATGATTAACTTCATAAATGTTCGGTTGGACTTACTTATCAGGGTAAAACTGCCTATCTGCTTAATTTCTTTTGCAGGATCAAATTCTGTGCTAATTGAAAGAGCTTCCATGTGTTTATTTTACATTTCCTTGCATTTTGGCATAACTGGATCTGGAAAGCAGCTGCAGAATGCAACGTGTTAATTTTGGACAGGGTTTGACTGAAGTGGGAATAATAAACAGTGAGATGCTGCAGCTTTCAGGCAAAGCAGAGTAACAACAATTAAAAAAAATAAAAAAGGAGAGAAAGATGCTAAGGAGACAAATCTCCAGTTATTAAACTAACAAGTGTAGTTTAATATTTGACTTAACTGAAGCCAGGCCACCAGGATTGAGAGCTGCTGTTCAGGAGTGAAAAATGTTCATGTGTGCAGGGCAGCCTTTCTGGTCTGTCTTTTCAACTTCATTTTCTCTTTTGAGAACACAACCCTCTTTCTATAATAAGCTAAAGATGGGGCTCTGGTTAAACTATAGATTTGTTCAGAAAATGAAGTGCAAATTCTCAGCAATGCAAAACAGCAAGGAAATAAACTAAATCCCCATGGTTACTAATTTGGAAAGTTTGGGTCAGAGACATGATCTAAATCCACTTACCCCTTTGCTAGAATGTCATGCCCGATGAAATCTACTGCTGGCTCAGGTCATGATTATTGTTTCTGGGCTGATTTTAGGCCATTGTGCTCCGTGGATTTTACTCCAGTCAGGGTTGATGCCAGCTCTTCTGGGCTGATTTTCTGGACCAACTCAAATTTTTTTCAGCATTTTGTTTTTTTTTTTCTTTTCTCATAGCTCCCTTAGTCTGTGGCAGTGACGGAACTCCTTTCAACTTTATATATTGGTTCTTTCCACAGTATGAAGTTGAATTAAACAAAACTATATCAGATCTGTTCCTCCTGTAAACTGATGTATCTTCAGGATCAGCTGAAAATTTTAATAAAATTATTTGGGTTATACCTGCTACCCAGGCCAATAATTCCAATGTTTTGCAGTGGAACTATTCCCTCATGAGTTAAATGCCTCTGTGAATTTGTGGAACCTAACTCACATCTTTTGCAAAGAGCTGAGAGAAGCAGAAGAGTGTATATGCTGAATACATTTCCCTGTAAGATCCAGGTCCTGCTCCCATGGAGTAGAAGGGAGTTTTGCTGCCCTTTTTCCTGGAGCAACACTAGAACTGATATTGTCTATATATTCTGCTTTGGGCTGCAAATGCTTGTAAAGAATGCCAGACACTAGACTGCAGATAAAATGTCTTCAAAAGAACCCAGATTTAATATTTCATCAGAAGAACAGAGAGGAAGATTTGCTAAACATCAAACATATATTAATACAAATGCCTCCTGAAAGCAAGTCAGTTATGAAAATCAGTGAATACAAATGTTCCAATTGACATTACTGCTGCATGTTTGTGGGCTTTTTGTTTACACTGCCACATCATGAAAAATAAAATACACCCAAACTGTGCATATTGATAAGGATGCGCTTTCATCTCTGAGTCGTGTGACATGTGAAAACTGTTTCAGCTTCATTCTTGTACCTGATACTTGCACCAAGAAACCCCGAAGAAAAATGCTGCTTCTGTACCAGTTGGGTGCATTTTTCTTTAGTCTGGTACATGCATGGAGAAAACAGCTTTAGGGGAGTGACTGTGTCTGATCCTGCTTTAGACTAGAGCTTGGTTCTGCACATTGTGAGGAAAGGATAAAGCAAAAAGATGGCTCAGAATTAAAACTGTTAACCTGAAAGTTAATTCTCTGAGCTGCCATTTGCTTCCTTGTAACCCTGCTAAGGCCATCTAAGCTCAAAGGCATCACTGGAAGTTGAGATAGCTACAAGCAAGTACATGGGTTTAAAATCCTTGGCTACGTGAAGAGGTATTTTGAGGGTTGTTCCAAGCCTGCATGGGTGATTACATTTCTGTCTCTTGAACAGAGGATGGTGAAGTTTGTTTTCAGAAGCAGCCATCCTTCTGTCTCACATCATGTCCATCTGAAATGGTGGTGGTAATCCACAAGATCAGTTCTGGCTCAGCTTGTGACAGGTTTGCATTTGGATGTAAAGCAAGCCTGAGTGAGCCCTTTAGTTACCTGTCTTTGAACACAAAATATTAACACAGTCCCACCTCAGATTATATCACATGAGTCAAGAAGCCACGTTTTGCAAGGCAAACCCCAGAAGAGCTGTAAATAACCGGAAAGAAGATGCCTATAGATGATGGTAAAAAAAAAAAAAGGGATGGAATTCCACTCTTATGTCATCAACCAGTCATTTGAGCAATACCATCAGAAGCAAAACTGAGTTTCTGAGAATATGAAGGAGTTGAACTGATATTTGAACCTACTAGATGTGGACCCATCTTGCTCTCTTCACATAAATGTCATTATGACCATGATGGTCACAGTAGGAATAAAATCTGTAGGTCTAGTGTTGGTCCAAATATGGTACCAATGAAACAAATTATATATTTTTTAATCAAGCACAACAGTGCTTGGTATTTCAGAGTTCACACATAAAATGTAGATTTATCCTGTATAGTATCAATGGGCAACCATTCTGTAGACCCATGCTAGAAGGAGTTTGAGCTGTCGCCCTATTCCTTAAGTTAGATTTCAAACAAATTGGGAAGGACAAAATGAAAAAGAAAAAGGAAAAAAAAAAAAAGGCAAAAATGTAAGACAACGCTCCCCCCCAGAAAAAAAGAATAAGAAATTGAATCCTTTGGAGCTGTGTAAGAATAATAGGAAATTTATACTCAATTAAGCCACTCAAGCAGAGCTGTTAATTAACCTTATCAGAAAGGACATTCCATTTTTATAGACCTGAGGCTATCAGTAAGCACTGGACTTTTTAAGTAGATGAAAAAAGGTGCAATACATTTATTTTAATGTACAAAAGCATATCTAAAGAAAAACTTAGAACAGATCCAATCCAATTTTAAGAAGGTTCAGTATTAAAAGGAAAAAAACATAGTAAAAAGTGTGATGAGAGGAAACAGCACTACTATAGCTTCTATAGAATAGCAAGGATCTGAAAAAAATTCTGAACCATCATTGATGGTTGCATGTCACCATGACCTAGAAAAAAACCTATGACTGCCTTTAGAAGGAATTCTGTTGAAGAGTCAGATGGACTAAATAATATATAAATACTGTATTATACATACCCAAAGAAAAAAAATCTGTGAGGTCTTCTACATCCTATCCCCTAACATGAGGAAAAAAAGGTTGAAAATATGATCAAGAGAACTGGAAAATTTATTGGAAATTAATGTGGAAATGTGATCATCTAAAAAGGGCACAAAAATACCACCTACTAAACTAGAAACTTTTGGGACATAAGAAAGGAAAAAAAACCTTGACACCATAAATCATGTGAAACACATGAAAACATTGAAGCATTAGAAGGGGGTGATAATGACCTGCTCTAATACAAATTATGAAGGACCAGTGAAACAAGAACACATAAAATACGGAGAGAATTGGAATCTCTGCTCTCCTGGAAGCCATCTGAGCTCCCCAAGATACACACCTGCAGAAATGAGAGCAGCCTTCTTTTTTCTTTTTTATACTCAGCAGAACAGGTTCATTCTATCTTGAAGTCACTGTTTTATCAGCTGGCATTTGTTCTTATACTTAAATATATATATATATACATCCCCCTTTAAAACACATATAGATGCTTAAATGCATCATGGGAATTAGGAGGATTTTTTTTCCTTGATGAGAAATTTCTTTTAATGAGATTTCTCTGATGTTCGAGGAACATATTCTTTCTAGGAATATGAAGAATATGCTTAAGTTGAAGTGCTTAAATGCTTTGCCTAAATGTCTAGCAGTGGTTCTCCTGAAAATTTTATATCCTTAAATTACAGAGTTCAGGCAGGCTTTCTTTCATTATACTGCACTAACTTCTACTCATTTTATTCAGGGTAATATTTCCCAAACAGAACAGTAATGAATACAATCTTCCTTTCAGGCAATTACATTTGTGATTAAAAAAGGAGTTCATATTCCATGTCAGAGTGAAATGGAGATTGTTGGAGTCTCTCATGGATGGACTCACCAGGACAAGAGCAGTGATCAGAGCTACCAGTCAGACCTGGGATGTGGCAGAGCCTGTCCTGGCTTCCTGACTAACAAAACTCACAGGGAAAGGAATGGCTGCTACATCATGTAGGACAAATCTGGTTTGCTTAAGAGCTTTCTCTGAAAACTCATCATGAGAAATTTTTGAAATTTTTTTTAAATTTTGACAAAAAAATCCAATGAAACTTCTCTGCTGAAGTTCATCAACTTAATTATGCTAGAAATATGAAATAAAACTGCTGGTCTGTCCCATATTGATGGAATAGATAAATCCCTGTGCTGTATTCTGCTAATGAGTTATCCATTTCAGAGTTGAGTAAAATTTTACAAATTTCCAGCAGAGAAATCCATCCTATCAACTTTCATTTCTGGGGAAAGATCTGCCTGTTCCTCACTCTCCACTATCTTTTTATTCAGTCAAGCACTTTCTTTTTGCTCATTTAACATTAAATAATTAGTTTAAGTGGACACTTCCAAAAGCCAAGGAAAAAGAAACGGGCAGAAAACATATTGTTCAAAGACTTTCAAGGGTGTATTACATTGATGGGTAACATGTAGCATCTGATTCCAACAGTTTCTAACAGTGTCACTAACTCTATTTTGTCACCTAAACAGAGTCACTAGAGCTCTAGAGCATATGCAGATATAATAAACGAAAGTGCCTGGGGAAAAGTGAATTTCCTTTACATTAAAGTATAGTGGGGACTTTCAGCGTTTTATGGTAGGTGATTAAGTCACACCTTTACCTCCAGATCTTCTACTTTCTATGAGCCATTAGCAGCTGGAAATGAAAAATACAGAACAAACTTGTAGGGAAAATATTGCAATCCCTATATAAGCTTGTAAATATCGGTATGGCAGACTGCAGGTGGGTACGTGTGTTTTATAGTTCCAGAAAGAGACAGGTAGGGGAGCTCTTATAAATATGCTATTAAGTGGTAAGGCACATTAAATGTAAAAAAAAAAAAATATGTTTCATTCCATGAAGAGAACAAAAATTTATTTCAGAATCCTTCCTCCTCTGTGGAAGTTGGCTTGGAATTTGCCAAGGGACATCAAGTGGGGCAAGGAGTTTTCAGTGGATAATTAAGTTCCAGGGACACTGAGGGGCAAGTTCAGGGCATATTTCTTAAATGATTTTGGCTGAGAAAAAAATTGGGAAAGGGAGAATTAAAAAGTTAAAGTAGTTTTGTATATCTAGAGATAAAATATTTGAGTATTTGTCCATTTTCCCATGCTTATGGGAAAAAGTCAGGCATATGTACGTATAGGCAGAGAGATGGAGAAAAAAAGTTGAGAAAGTTTATTTAAGTCCTTTTCCATCTATACTCCTTTCACCATTCCCTTCTGAAAATGCTTTTGATCACTGATTCAGATTTTCTGAATAACACTTTCCCCTTATTTTGACCAAAAATGGAATTTGCCCTTCATTTTCAGGTTTTCCACTCAGTGAAAGGACCTGTAATTCACACACACATATAGTCCTCATGGAAATCTATTTTGCTTCACATTTCTTTGAATTCAAAGAAATAACAACTGTGGGCCATGAAACTTTGGCCTCAACACTGGGAACCTTTGGATTTGCTTCCTCCTTTTGGACAACCAAGACAGCTTTCTCCAAGAGGGGCAACATCACTTGCAGGGCATGTGAAGGATTACAGTGCCTTCTTGTTTCCTCCTCCCAAGAAGCATCACAAAGGTACCACTGAGCACATAACCTTCTCCTCTGATCCAAGCTAATCCATGGACAACATCACAAACCAGCAAGCAGCACAACTTCCATTAACTTGCTGCACCAGGCATTTCACCCCTCTGTGTCTCAGTTTCTTCTACTTCTGTCATATATTTAGACTGAAAAAGCTGCATAACAGGGAATATCTTTTTATCTCTTTGCACAGGGATGTGAAGAGAGGGGCATCAGTCTAGATTAGAACCGTTTAGTCCTTGCCATAATGCAAATGAATCCTATTAAAGGATGGAGGCCTTAAATAGCCTGTACTGAACCTTCTGTGAGTAATTTAGATAACTTTTTAAACAAATCCATTCTACATTCTTTTATGAACAAAACAGAACTACTGTGCTAACCTCATCCCATAATTTCTAAGCCCCAGAAGCCCTACAAAAAAATGTATCAGCAATTAGCTTTGAATTAAACAGAAAGTGATGGAACAAATGCACAAGTATTCACCTTTGTAACACGGCCACATTGCAGAGATATAAGAGCACAGCTGTTCTCGCCTAAAAAGGAGAATTCCAGAAAAAGAGAGGCTGGGAAAGAAGTCAACAATGGGCCCTGGAACTGAACATCATGCTCAGATTAATTTAGAAACCACTAAACATTTTGCCAAAAAAAAAAGAAAAAAAAGTAAAAAAAAAAAAAAAAACCCACACATTTTTTTATTAGGCAATAATATGTGTGTTTTAAATCCAGCACTGGAAGCAGAAGTTCAGGCTCCCACTCCTGACACACCTTAGCTCAGGCTGGTTGTGCAAGCAGAAATGGAGCTGGCATATTATTTAGTGGAAAATGAAACTGATCCAGAAAAATAAATACTCCAGGGGTAGGTTTTGGGTTCCAAATTTACCTACAAGCACAATATCTAAAAATAATAGAAATATAGGAGGCATGAGGTGGGAGAAGAGGGAAAGAATCCAGAATGAAAGGAAGGAAATCATCTGCTTCATATTAATTTGTATTAATTTCCATTTAATATTATAACCACCTGTATTGAAAGAATGAATGTGAAATATTTTCAGCAATTCTTCTGTGTAACTTAATACTGTAGAATATGGAATTGGGTAGGGTATAGGGCTCAGAGAGAGCTGGAATTGGAAGAGTGAAGAGCAAAACCACCCTGGTGAGCTTCACTAGCACAATGTGTGCTCTGGTGGGGGCACTCCCCACTGCCTCAGCTGTCGGTGGGTAAAGTCCAGTTTACATCAGGCTGAGGAGCCAGCCTTGCCTTTGGCATTTAAATCTCAGTCCTGAGGTTGGCCAACTGTAAAAACAAAAGTTGCATTTTGATTTGGAATCCAACAATAATTTGGCAACATCCGCCTTTTCAGAGGTCTCCCAGATTATATATTTGCCATTATTGTAAGAGATGCTTAGTTTTACTCACTGAAAGATCCCCAGCTCTTTTACCCTTCCAGTTTGCTAAACCATGTACCAACACTGGTGCAGTGTGTGTGAGGTGATGGCTCCAGAAGACACTCACACATGTGCTGTGAGGAGCTACCATGTTTGCGAAGCTGCTCCACATCATGAGGTTTCTTTTAACGCATTCCCAGTCCAAGATTATTCTTCCAAAAACCATGTCATGAGGTGCTGGGCAGCTCCTCTAAGGCATGGGGCAGTTTTCTGTCTTGCCGTGGGTTTGGTGAATCAAAGTCCTGTGGCAGGTTCGTGTACCTTGGTGAGAGCAGAACCAGGAAAGTGCTTTGAACTGTAACTGGACGTGGAGCTGGAAGGCCACTGTACAGTCAAACCAGTGCTGTCTGGACAATTACTGGCCTGGAAATAAACATGTTACTGGACTATCCTCGTGATTTCTCACATCTCCAGTTACCTGGTGAAGTGCATTATTTGCAGGTTCCCAACAGATGGTGCTAATGAGACTATTAAGTAGCCTAACCCAACATGCAAATGAGGCTGCGAAAAGGGCTGCTGGGACCTGTCCTTTCCTTCTTCCTAGATTGTATGAAAAGGGAACTCTATTAAACATTATTGCTACAAGCAGCTTCTGCAGGCTGAGAAATTCGTAAGGTTTTTGAACCACAACTGAGGACAGCAAGTTGCTTATCCGAAATGTAATCAGGCTGGCAGCGGAGAGGTCTGGGCGCGGGGAATTAATTAATACAGGTAGACCAATCTTGAATCCTTGCTACTGGTATTTAACAAAGCCATGTCCAAAAGCCCTTTCAAAGACTGCAAGAAAGTCTTCTTTGTTTGTGTGGCTGATTGAATGTTACTCGGTTACCTTCTTTCACACACCACGGTTTTATGTAACACACCAAATACAATGTTTAAGTAAAGTTCGTGTTGTGTTATACAGTCCAACAAATAAAAGGATGTTTAAAGTTAAGGCTGACATTCCATCCTTAACGTTTTGTACCTTGTGTTACATCACACCTCAAACATAACATTGATTTAGGGCCCCTGCCCTGGCTCTATCAAGACATGGGGAGATTAATTACGCTAAATACATTATTCTGACCTTTGCGATAACTACCCATTCCTTTGTCAGTTTAATAATTTCAACCTTTAGGTAATGTCAGCTGTTAGCACATTCTGTTAGTCTTTTTTTTACTCTTCTTTAAGTAGGAACATCCCCAAACATTAAAAATGAGCAATTTCCTTATACTCAAGGTCATATTTTGTTTTTATTTTTTTTCTAAACTGAGCAATATGGATCAGCTTTTCCAGAGTAGACATGTGTGCATAAACATCACACATTACAAATGTGCAAACTTAACTTAGAATATAACTCCTGAATGAGTTTGTTCTTATTACATTTCTGGGATAATGGGTCAGGTACCCATAAGTATTTGCATACAACCAGCTATTCCTTTATGTTTACCAGGGAATGAATGGCCTTATTCTCTCTGAGCTAGATAACATTATTGAGTAACACTGCATTTGAGTTATTATTATCATTATTGATTTCAGCACATTTATTTTCAAATCCAGAAAGCTCTGATATAGCACTTACACCCAGTGCACAATATAGAGCTAAAGCATATTCTACTTTTCACTGGAGAGAAAGTGAGAAAGGGGAAAAAAAAAAAAAAGGAAGGGGGTTTTTTTTACTTGGCACTACAAATAGCCCAGAATATCTCCTATTGCTTTTGGTTTTTTCCTAGATGAATTTTCAATAATTAAAAAAATTAGTTTAGAGCAAAAATAAGGCCACTCCTTCTCTATAAAATTCCTAATAGTCTGAGAAGAGCTCTATTAGTAAGATCATGTGTCCAGTATCTTGTGTTTGACAGTGATTGTTGGAAACACTACGAAAATGGGGCAAGCCCACATGTGAAAATAGGTTATCATGTCACTAGTTTCTTTCAGGCATTTCTTAAGGCTGTGCCTTTTCCTGAGATGGATCATCAACCTAATCTCTGCAGCCATTTTAGTATTAGTTTATATTGGCTGTAGACTTGGGCTGGGAGCAGGGCACTCATGGGGCTTGGAGTAGGTAAGAACTGTGGAGTGAGACAAAGAAAAATAAATCCTTTTCTTCTATCAGCATCTCACAGTGTCTGGCCAGATTTGTGATGGTTGCTCCTTCCTGAGGGTAAATTCAGGGTTTTTCCAGATGACCTTCACATTTCATAAGATAAAGAAGAGTCAATTTTTTCTTCTTGTTGGAGCAGATGCTGTGGCTACTTTTGAAGAGTCAACAGAATCAGCTTCACCTATGATGAATAGAAGTGCTGGGCCCTTTAATGTAGAAAATTTAATTTGAGAGGTTGGACACTTGATCAAGGAACTATGACAGGAGCTTCACTGAGGCTCTTCTAAGACCTAAAGGACTTAAGCACTGTAGGAGTAGTCCATAAGCTGGAGTCTCATCTTAGTACTGATGTCCTGTGTGGCTGTGAACAAGTCACGTGCTAGCACTGTCTGTGAAATGGGCAAACTGTGCTTGCTGATCTCCAAGAACAAGTGATGAGGTCTGGAAGATTACAGTGCTTGCCCTGGAACTTGCTTTGTTGCTGACAGTGGGGTGTACATCACCCTCATGAGGAAACTTGGAGCTGTGGTTGTTGCAAATATTTCAGTAGTTGAGTCCTTATACTTACAGAATGTATTGGTGGTTTTTTGACACTGAATAATTTTTCAGACATGGTCCCCTCAGCTTTCCACTCTTTTCTTCCTGAAACAACCAGGATGACTTCTATGACGTGAGAGCCAAGCATAGTTTCTCCTAAGACGGTTCTTGTAGCAGTCCTCAGTGTGAAGACGGTGAACCAGGCAACAAGAGCAGTTTCAGCTACTCCAGCTTATGGACTACTCCTACAGTACTTAGGTTCTTTAGGTCTTAGAAGTGCCTTGGTAGAGCTCCTGTCATAGATCGCTGACCAGGTGTCCAACCTCTCAAATTAAATTTTCTACATTAAAGGGCCCAGCACTTCTATTCCTAAATTTCAACATGCATGTTCTCTTCTTCTGGCCCTTCTTTGGGGGTCTCCGGTTTTGAATGGGAATTGCTACTATTAAAAAAAATTCCTGGTTGAGCCATTTCTTCTCCACACAAGCCAAAAGCCAGACATTTCCATCACTTATTTCAGATCCTGATTCATGCTGGGAGAACCCAGTTAAGCTCATAGCGTAGCATAACTCTTATGAATGGTTCTTGATATATAAATTAAAAAGGAAGAATCATAAATTGCTTTACATGTGACAAATCTCATTGGGACTTGACACTGTGCAGGATAAAAGGTGTCAAATGCATTTGGATTGCATCAGTCTGCTCACCACAGACCAGAATTTGCGCTGCAAATGTACTGTGCTGCCATATACTGCAATGCTGAAAGAAGGATAAAAATAAGCGACAGAATAAAGGGACACATGATTTCCACTGCTGGCAAGGTGACATCTGCCATCCTGGCTGACACACCAGTGATTAAACTCCAGACTTCCAGAACTGCTGTTGTTGTAGTTTGAACTGGAGTCACACCTACATAGCTGAGCTGTAACAGTCACGGTCCTAATGTATTGGACATGCCTTGTGACCCCTAATGCACAGACATGCACACAGGGCTGGGGTTGTCCCCAGATGCCTGTTAGGACTTTCCAGCCTGGAATTAGGAATGGTGAAAGGTAGCTATTAAGTCCAAAGGATGTAAAATAAATTTCAAATTAACACATAGTTTGGCTGTTGGCTTAAACATCACAACTCTTCTTCCCCAAAAGCAACAGTTTGAGAAAATATCACATGCAAAACAGGACCAAGAGTTTCCCAGTTCCAGTGTTTCTTGGGAGACAACAGAGCTATTCTTCTTTAAGCAGATGTTCTAATACACTTTCTTATGTATTTTGACATTTGCATTGACTACAGGTTGGGTCAGGGTGAGATTATATAAAAATGCATATTGCTTGCAGGAGAAAGTTACCTTTTCCAACTCGGTGCAGCTTCCAGTCATTTTAGGGAGAAAGATTGGATTCGTAGAAGCCTGTACCAAATCCATTTGTGCTGGATATGTCCTATGCATAAAGTCCCAAGCTCAGTGGTACTATTAACCTGTCCATTTTTCCCTATACAAGAAATCAGCTTTTGCTTGGCTCTGTGTCACTTCAGCCCTTTCCTACCTTGGAGACGAGACAACAGAAAGCCACAGGAGGAACAAGGTAATCATCTCTCTGATAAAAAGTAAACAGCAGAGGTGCAAAGGCAAGCCAGGTTTCTGGAATCCAGCACAGGGCTTATCTGTGACTCCCAAACCTGAGCCCATCAGGCCAGGAAGGGGAATGAAACTCTTCACAAGAATCTACACTTGGGACCAAACCTTACTCCAGCTATGCCCAGTGCCCTGTAAACAGGAAATGGGCAGTGGGGAAGGAACTGCTTCTCTTTCTCCTGCAGTTCAATGTGCATGTTCAAAGTGCAACAGTCAGAAAGAAGTCAGCAAAATATCTTTCTTCATGCAAGGACAGAAAAACCAGGGGAGACACTGGAAAAGCCAGCTCTGGCAGAGCTGAGTTTTAAACGGGAGAGGAGCTGCAGTGGCTTCTGGAAGAGGGAGGAGGGGGCATGGGGAGGGGAAGGGATCAGGACTACAACTTTGAGTCCCTCCAGGGATTTCCCCCGTGGATTGCACAGTCATTTGTAAAAATTGACTCTGACTGTTACACTCACACTTTCTTCTTGTTGCTGTATTCCACATGCAGCCCAACATGTTTTTCCACTGATACGCAGATTTTAAGATGTTTTGTTTGGACTTGCCAGTGGAGGGGCTTCAGTTGACACAAAGGGCTTATCAATAACATTGAACTCTTTTTGACAGCTGTTTTTGCTTCCCGTCTCTCCTGTTAGGGATGAAAAGGGGTGGCTGCAGGGTAAGGAAGCTTGAATAGCAGCCAGTACCTTCCATGGGTAGCACACTTCAGGCAAATCTAGAATTACCTCTCTCTTGGCTTCAATTCCCCAACAGGCTGAGGCCCCCTCGCTCAGCACCAGGAGAATAAGCCTTCAGTTGATTGCTTTGGTAAATCCATCATTTTTGCATCCTAATAATTAGCCCAGCAGCTGTTGCAAATCTGGAAACATGAATGTTTCCTTTTTATTGAAAGGATCACTTCTCTAAATGAGTGATGTCCATTTTAACTCTCCCCTGATATGCATAAATACACACGTAGCCAGTGTGACTTTAGGCATGAAAAATCAGTAATGGGTATATGATTCTCAAATCTAGTAGAACTGATAAAAATCAAGGTTCCTGTCAGCTGTGTAAATTGAGAGCTCCAAGTGAATTTGGTGGTTGGTCTGGGAAAAGGGGGTTTTTGTGCTGGTGAGTTGCTCCCTCTCGTGGAAAACCAGCATCCCAAAGCCATCCAGTGCAGCGGAAAGCATTGCCGCTTCTTGGATGACTCTGCTAGAGGCACAGTGTGAAACCCAGAGACACTCACACACAGGCACTCACAAGCCTGACCCTGCAAGCATGGAAAACATCTCTGCTCTCTGGGTTTTACGCCAGGAAACTTGGCTTGCTGAGCAGAAATCTTTAGGAGTGAAAAGCGTCTGCCCTCCCAGAGCCTCATTATTATTGCCTGATGTAGCCTCATTAGTTTGCCTATTTCGAAATCCTTGTACAGCACTGATCTGGGGGTCTTGAAAAGGCAGAGACATCTGAAGCTAAGACACAGGACAGGCTCCTTTTTTTCCTGCCTACTTTTGCTTTGTTGTTAGTGTCCTTTGGCTTTGTCCAGGACAAAATTAAGCCTGCTTTGGGGATGACTGATTATTCTGGAATTATTGCTATGCTATTAACAGAATAGCTATTATTACTAAACTATTAACTGAATAGCTTTCCTCTTCCCTCTTTCTGTTTTAAGGTTTCCCTATTTCTGTAGCTCAGATAATCCGAACCCTTATCCACTCTCCCAGCTGCAAGAATGAGCCAACTTCCCAGTCATCCCATGGGTATGATTCCCCTTCACCCCCCCTCCAGGATAATCACATGTTCTGGACTAGTATTTTTTTATTGCTTTTATCGAGAGATTTTATTACAAAGGAAAATATGTCCTGTATTTCTTTAGACTGGAAGGATATAGACTTGGCAGTTAGGAACCACTATAGTAATTTTTAGCACACTGGTGTGGTTTACATGGATTAATCTGCAGTAACTCTTTGGAACGCTCTTCAACCGCTCAAAAGCTGCCTCAGTCCAAACAGTTTATAAGCTAAATAACAAAAGTCTTGTAAATATTTATTTAACGAGACATATTTTGAATAACTGACATGTATAGAGCCTTCCTAGAGAGAGTGTTATCACCATCAATTTTCATGGTCTGATATAATAACAACTACCAGTGTAAACCGTGGCAGGGAAGATATTGACAGTCCGAGGCCGCTGTTAGCAGCAGAGTAATAACGGGGCAAAGAGACTGCACCGAGCTGCAAAAGCAGGATTCAAATTGAGTTTGCTTCCACTTGGCAAATCACTGGGAGAAAAACTATGTGGGTTATCTGTTATTAGAGATTGACTGTAAATATGCTGTAGTTACCATGCTATTGCAGTGCAATTATCCAGAGGTTATTCCTTTTTAATAACTACCTACCAGGCAGGGAAAGAAACACGATTTATAGAGCTTCATTTTCTTCTTTGGCCTCCTAAATTCTGAATGGTGTTTTCATGCCACAGTGATGGGTGCTCTTTTACCACCTGTATAGACTAAATTAATCTGTGGAAACAGCAGGTTAATTACCTAAACATATTGCTTATATTTAACCCTATTGTTTCATATTTAATATGTGTATTTTTAGAGGCCAGATAAAGTTATTTGTGCTACAAATGGCTCTCCGTTACAAGTTCATGAACCCTCTGATTAATATGAATTAGAAATGATAACACAGTAAATTGTGTAAATGGTCTTGAAAGAGAAACCCTGTTTGTTACTCTTATAATTATTACACACAGTTTTGAGCCTTTCATTCAGCTCTTTTGCACCAAGAAATGGCATCTCATCCACTGGTATCAAAACCAGCTCAAATTCTGGGCATATTTCACAATCATTTTTCCCCTCTATGTGTCTATAGTGATGATGGATGGCACGGACTGACTGTCCTTAGAAGTGAATGTATTTATTTGTCCACAGGATACGGATGGCACATGAAATTGCAGTGGTAGTGTAAACCTCCCCCACACATCACCCTCTGTCAGTGTGGCTCAGCTTTGACAAAAAGGGACACAGCGAGCCATGGGGAAATTGTGTTTAATTCCAAAGTCACACAGAGAGTCAGTGGCAGGCTGACAATGAGGACTTCCAGCCCCTCATCGGCATTCCTCTGCCGTAAACACGGGGCACTGGCCCCGACTCTAATGATACAGGGGGAGTTGGGCTCAGCACAGGAGATACTCTGCAAAAAGGCCTCCCTTGCATTCAGCTAAAATGCTGCTAGTGGGATGTGATTAATCTAACTTCAGATTCTAGAATAGCTACTATTAAACCCAGGGGATGGCTTTATTGAAAAAAAAAATAAATCTGGCTTTACAGGGTAGGGGTTGAAAACAAGAAACACATGTGGGATTATTTTAGGCCTGATTTCTTGGGGAAAAAAAAAGAAAAGGACGTTTTGCCCTGTTGCCACCATGGCATGAGGAGTCAGGTTTGTAACCAGCTCTGAGCATCCCACTTTGTTTTGCTCACTCAGGCCAAATGTCCCTTCAACACAAGGGACATCATCATCCCTGGCAACTGACTGTGCATTTTGATCAGGCACAGTCTCTGTTCGGTAGTTGGGTGGTTTGAATGCTGTTCCTGACACCTCAGATCAAAAAGAGCGTGGCATGGGCAGCTCTCATGTGGTAGTGAGCCCCTCGAGTCCTGTGGCTGTTGCAGGCTGGCAGTTGGAGCTGGGTGAATGTTGGCTGGTTACAGTTCTGCTTGTTACCTGAGATAAGAAACTTATGAGGAAAGTGCTTACTGGGATTACCCTTTGAGCAACCTCTTGCAATACAATAGTGACACAGGATACTGTGATTTGCCACTTTCTGGAATCCCAGTCCTGCATGTAAAACAAGTTATGATTTTGAGACTAAAATCCTTGAGCTTTAGTGATGCATGTAAATACTCTATCGATCAAGCTGGCAAAAGATGTGTATACTGAGATTTGATTTATCAGAGAGAGCTTTTCCCAGCAAGATACAGGCATTAGGTAAGTCAGCCTATTTCTCTTAAACCTGTCATCAATACAACAATACAATTTCTCGGGTTCTGGAGTGATCAATACAATTGTTTCTGATTCCAATGTTGTCATAAATCTCTTATAAACACACTCTGTGCCTTTGAATAAAGTTTGGTGGTGTCATACTTCTGGGGCAGTTGAGTTGTCATTAGAGCATTTTCTCCCTCTTTTTTTCTTATAGGCCTTCCATAGAATCATAGAATCATAGTTTGATTTGAGTTGGAAGGGACCTTAAAGATCATCTAATTACAACCCCCCTGCCATGGGGAGAGACACTTTCCACTTTGATTACCTTCATTACTGAAAGCTCATTCCTTTCTGTATTTCTAGTGGCATCCTTGCTTATCTGAATAGAGAGGCTGCCAATATGTATTTTTTCAAGTTCTTCTGCAGAAGTATGACTTCTTCAGTCAGATTCATGCTATACCCTATCCTAAACAAATAAAATAATATCACACATATGATTACATTGCAGTGCATGCAGTGGGGAAGTAATGCATTTTTTTCCTACCTTATTTGTGATGAGTATGTTTAGTGCACAGGCTGCAGAGGAGGATTCCTATAATTGCTCCACAACTGACTGACTCACCAGTGCTGTGACCCTGAGCAAATCCCTCAGTCTCTCTGGCTCTGACCTTCTTCTCGTGTAAGTTTTATCTCCTTCAGAGAAGCTTTGTCAAGATAATTTATGTTTTAAAGCACATTGAAATTCTTGGCTAGAATATACTATTAGAGTACATACACACAATAAAGGACATGAGTGTCCCAGACTACAACTCACCAGTTCATCACTTTATATTTGGTGAGTTCCTTGTACTGTCCTCTGAGGCCACACTATCTGGGTTCATCCCTGCAGAAATATCTTAAATATGGTTAATAATCTTGCCCAAGGAAACTGCAATAATCTGTTGTGATGCTTCTGGAGAACACTGGTATTCACACAGAGATTGCATCTACACTGACTTACCATGGCATTCAAAATGAGGCTTTTAAAACTAAAACCTACATCTGTTGTCTGACTTCTTCCTGGTGAGGTCTGGTGAACTTCCAGGAGTTTTCAGAGGTCCCTTGCTTTGGGTTCCCACATCTTCAGTCAAGGCAAGTGCCCCGAAGTCTCAGTCTGTGCAGGAAGGGTGGCCCAGGTGGTTTGTGTTTATGAGCTGTAATTTTATATTAGGAATTCCATCTATTGCCCAGATTGAGAGCATTGCAGAACATGCGTCCACAGGTGATGTGTCCACTTATGTCTGGAAAACGACAAGATTATGAAGTAATTTTGGTAGATATTGTCAAATTTTAAGCTCCAGAATTCACCTCTCTGCACATACACAGTCCTCAAAAGACTTCACCATCATCATCTTAGATGAATCCCCCAAAGTTTCGAACTTTGTTGACTCTTGGTCAAATCTTGGGTGTCTCTGAGAAAGGTAGAGAGAGAGTCTCAGTTTTAGGAAGATTCAAGACGTCTTGGTGGAACAGAGCTCCTCTTGTCTTTGAGTGCAGTAGGGTTTGCTTGGTGTCATCTAGGCGGGTGAACACTGAAATTTGGTGTTGGCTGCTGTACCATCTGTGCCAGGTACATGTGCAGGTGGCACAAGGAGTAAAAAGCAGGAAGATGCACACTAAATGATTGGTCTGTGACTCAATATCTCTCTTCTCCTTCCCACACATCCACATGTGGTGGGAAGGAGAAGAGAGAGATTGAGTCACAGACCAATCATTTCTTGGTCTGTGACCTCATGAATAGTGAGGTATAGCAGGGATACACTTTGAAATGAGGCAGTCATGCAAGTCACTCTGTCCTTATAGGCTAAGATTATGTGGTTTAGGTATAGATGAGTATAGGACAGACCTGTGCATGTTAGAAAGGCTGTGCTGGAAACAATGTAAGTGCTTGGGGATTAGATATCTTTCTCAGAAGTTCTCCATTAGATGAAAGGATTTTTGGAGTATCTTGAAATTAAACTAAGAATACACAGCATGAGCAGAGATGAGCTACTCTACTGGGATTGCCATGAGAGTCACCTTCATGGAGAAGGGTAGATCTGGTGGGAATGTGCTCCTCCAAGAATGTGAGGTGTTGGTAGATCTATCCACTGTGAAAGGGGAAAAGATGTCTCCACTTTGTGTTCAGGATCTTGCAAGAGGTAGGACTGGCTTCCCAGAGCAAGTTCTCTTGTCCTACACTCCCTGTCCAAAGAAATCAAGGCAGGTGACATGGGAATAAAGAGTTGTCTTCCACCTCACAGGAAAAGTGATTGACAAACCTGCCTGAAACATCAACAAATCATAGATTAAATTACCATTTGAAAATGAAAGGAAAGGAAGGGAACACAGAGACTTGAAGCATCCCAGAAATCTAAACAGAGGCTGTCTCACCATCCAGACTCATTCCATTTTAGTGCGCTATTTCCCAAGTTGTTGCGTGAATGATCCCAGTGTCTTTGCCTTTACAACCTTGCCTGATAGGCCATTCCACACATTTATTATCCTCGATGTGAAAAAGTGCTTCCTAACGTCTGTTCTAAATCTGTTTTAATTTCCATTTATGCTCCATTGTCCTATAATCTGTTTGGAGCTGAAAATAGAACCAAGGTATGATCTCCTTACAACCCCTGGCAATAAATTTTATTAGTATTTTTTTCCAAATTTCACAACCTTGCAGTAAATAAGAAAGCTTTATGGGGAAAAATAACCTCTATCCTCCTCCACTCTCCTCTCCATCCACAAACCCCATAACCTTTGTAAACTTTGACCAGTATCATTGTTTTCTTTCACCCTCCCCCCACCCCTTTTGACTTAATATTGCATTGGTTACAGGAGTAAACCAATTATATGAGTATTAAAAATGGAAGCAGTTTGCGTGCTGGCAATGTATATCTTTTACCAATGGCTGATGGAAAAAAAAAATTCTCCCAGCTGCTCTGTAAAGCTCTCTCAATGCAACTTGAAACATCTGGTTTGTTTTGTGTGCAGTCTTTTACACAAGGCATTTGCAATTCTTTATTCAAATTGGATTTTTACTTCACTTTCCGGTGGAAAGGTTGATATGTTTGTCATTAATAAGCGCGGTAAAAGTAATATGTTTGTAATTAGAATCCAATCATCAGAACCAGGGTGGCAGGGTCCCCTAAAAGACATTTTCATTCACTTCAATCTGCAATCAGGTTTCCTCAATGAGTTAATGTGGTTCGGTCCTGGTGGACTATAACATTGCTCCAGCAAGGCATATTTATTTGCATGATTGGCAATTAGAATTTATTGATTTCAAAAAAGGAAATCCTTCCCTGGGTACTAGTGTTTCACTCCCTTGGCTGACGTTGGACAGGAAAAGCTGTCAAGATGTGGATACCATATCTGGGTTGGAGGGGGAGAACATAATTATTTCTATTTCTCAACAGTAATTTCTCAGGATCAAGGGCATTGATGGACTCTGGAGAGAGTTCACGCCAATAATCTTTGGCAGGAAATGAGATGGTTGATGACTATAATAACGAGACCTTTTTGATAATCTCAGTGGAGGATGCAACGTAGGCTCACACTCAAACTAGTCTCTACTAGATCTGGGCACTAGATCAAGCTGGTCTCACTCAGGTTTAGGTTTCAGCTGGATTTTATATGAAATGAGAAATCAGCCTGAGAATGGACTGGATCCTAGAGTGGTCCTTAGGATGCAATTTCATTACCATAAACAGTTTTGAAGAAGTTCTGTCATCTTTGCCTGCATCTAAAATCACAGTCTGAAAAATGCCTCCCCTCAAATGATGAGAGGCAGATAAGTTCCTTCCACAGGAATTCCAATGGTGGGCAGCTTAGAAATTATAAAATTAATAAGAAAAAATATACAAAAGCTATAAATAAAGGGTAAAAAAGAAAAGGCCAAAGTAGGGCCATCTTTCTAAATATTCATTTCCCCTTTTCTCCCTTCTCCCTTGGATCCATTGCAGACAATAGTCAAGAACAAACACAAGCTCTTGTCTCCTACTTCCAAGGCAAATGACAACCCACAAAGAGTTGAAATATGCTTCATTCTCCATCCTCAACTTGACCAAGAGCCTGACAGGACTTACAGCTCTGCCCTTTTTACCCATGTCCCCCATTTTCCCTCATCTATTGTCGCCAAATATGCAGTTGAAATTAATAGCACCACTTCACCTGCCACATGTCAAACTTAATTTTACTTTAAATCAGTCTTAATTATTCTAGTCAAGTTTATAGTTTTAATGGAAAGACATTGCTTGCTTAAACTATAACATTTATTACAAAGGGCCAAGAGAGATTTAAAGTCACATTGTCTTTCCAAAGTGGACAGTTTTAACCAGATAGTGTCACATCTCATACCTTCTAAGAAGGTGAACTTTCTGAACCCAGATACCCAAGACAGACCCAATGACCAAAAAAAAAAAAAAAAAAAGGTGAAAAAGTAAAATCCCACACAAATTAAAGACAAAGTGCAATGCCCAGTGGGAGTTTCTCCATTTGCACCAGGGTACTCAAGCACCAGTGTGTTACAGACTAATCCTTGCCATGAACTATTTTCGGGGAATGAAGAGAGAAGAAGGGTAATTCCAGGAACGTGACTCCCTTTTGATAGGCTGACAAATCAGGTCAATGGCTAATACTGATCACTATGAAATGCTTCAGCTCTGAGGAAGATTTAATGGTGCTCACAGCACTGTAGCTGCCTCCATCTCCCATTGGTGCCACTCATTTACGTGCAGGTGAAACATAAAACTAAGGGCTATTAAAGAGCCCACAGTTTTTCCAGGAAGGAGGGTGTTAGGTCTGCATTAGATCCTGGCACTAATCCAGAGCCTGTAATCACACCTTGCCAACTGTACCGAAAATTTCCCCTATGAGTTCCTTTGGCAACACCCCATTTTACAGAGCTAAGTCTGTGCAGAGTGACAGCAGCCTTTCAGTCCAGCTGCATTTCAGTCGTAGGAAAATAACCCCCTGGGCACAATTTATTAAGCGCTCTGGGACATCTCTGGCAGTTTTGTTTAGTGGTTAGAACATGAGAAAGAGCATCAGGATTCAATATCTGGTTATTTGATGACTGCAAATAAGGTATTTAAATTGTTGTGTGCTTTCGTTTACCTGTCTGTGAAATAAGTAAAACAATATTGCTAAAAATATATATATAGTCCATAGCTATCATTTATGATTTGCATAAACATCCCTAAATCCACTCCAACTCCCTACAAACCAGCTACCCAAAAGACAAGCATTAGCTGAAGGTTTATGCATGCATTGTTTCTTCTTTTTTCTTTTCTTTCTTCCTTCTGTGGGCTTCCACTCAGAAAACAGATGGTCTCTTCTCACTGACATTTTCTTACAGTTTTTAAATGATGCTGCAGTAGGGGAGAGCTGAAATGTTCAATCTAGAGCTGTTCAGTCTCAATCTAGGTCCATAATTAACAGTAGCTAAGTGAAGTTTAATAAGGGCAGCCCACTAACTTTTCTGTTTTTTTTTTCCCAATGCATTCACAACAAGGCCATAATGAATGTGCAGTTCATGGATTTTCCCCTGACCATGACTCCCTGGAATATTTAGTGTTTACCTTTTGTGATAATTAAAGGAAGGGAAATGAACCCTAAAGGAAGACAGAGTGACATCTAATATTCCTTAATATTCTCTTGTTTCTTTAAGTGATGGTTTTTGCCAAAGGAGGGCCTCCCTTTTTATCATCAGCCAGGTCCTGACCCTGGGCCAGGGATCCTGGTTGTAACTTGACCCTGAGACCAGGTGTGTGCCTGCAGGTCACAAAGCTGACAAAAAAAAAAATATCAGCCCATGCTGCAAACAAGCCATTCCTGAGCACATTATTGCCTTTAACTCTTTCAAGCTCTCTTCAGGCACAAGCACTGGAGTGACTGCCCTGTTTAGTGAAACTTGCTGCCAACGCATCCCATACCTCTGCAAACCTGCAGCATGCAGGGATAACCACAGATGGGAGCATATACAAACTAGACCTTTCATTTGTGTGAGCAAGTTTATTGTATCTGGTTGAAAATGAGCTGAGTTTGTGACCTGCAGAGCTATTTGCTTCCTTCTTGTCCTTTCTCAAAGCTGTTGCTAAATCTCAGGGATTTTACAGGGATTGACTCTGGGATGGGTGAGCTGCTCCAGGTTTCTGCAGCGGGTCAGGCTCTGGAGACTTTCAAGCACTGCCTCAGATGTGCCTCAAGAGGAAATTTGGTGTTAATGCCTTCACCCAGTGCAGTGACTGCAGTGCTGGACTATTACACACAGAGAGCAAGTGATGCTGAGGAAACTCCCAGATGTCCTTTGCAGGATGGCAAGGTTGTTCTAAGCCTGGCCTAAAGTACATGTAGTCTAAGCATTTGGCTGCCCTGAATTCTTCGTGGTTTGGAGTATGGTTTACTCATAGGTACTCCTTTCTCCAGCAAAACCCAACAATATATGCAATATATTCTTTTTATTTGCCTGCTGCTTTTTCTTTCTCTTTTTTCCCCAGCCTTCAGCATGTCCCCAGGTCATCCCTGCAAGCCTTTGTCCTCGCCTGAAATGTCTGGAGACTTTTATGGGGGGTTCCTGTCATCACATGCATCCCAGTGCATGGGCTTTTAGGCAGACTCCTCAAACTATGAATTAAAAAGCACAAGAACTGACAGCCCTGTGAACTACCTGTGAAAAATCATACCTGGGTTTATGAAGCTATTATGTCTTCAAGGACATTCGGCAGCAATTCTTGAGGAGACAGTGTTACAGGGGGGAAAAAAAGGCTTTTTCAACATCAGTATCTACTCTAGTCCTGGTACAAAATGAATGCCACTAAGTAATAAGTAGTCTGCATTGTTATGAGCATAGAGAGTGATCCAAAATCTATTAAATAGGAGAATTTCCAGCGATATCTGTGGTCTGTGGTTGGGGTCTTCAGATAGAAAATCTCACTGGTATCCCATTTGCATTGTAACAGTCTCATAACAATTTGTGCAGTAAAATCATTACCAAAAGCCATTAATAATATGAATACACGAACAGTTCAGCTCTATCCAAAGGGGCTAAGCCCCCCCCCAACTTCTAGAGTTATGCACACTTAAAGAAATCAAAGCTTTCCCTTTTCCCTTACTGATCAGAGAAGTAAAAAAAAATGTAGCCAGTGCTGAATGCTTTCTCTCTTCCTTCCCCCTTTTCTTTTTCGCTTGCTGCTGAAAAAATAAAAATAAAAAATTGCCAAATCCATTTTAATGACACTTTATATAAAGCATTTTTCCAGACTGAGATTGTGGACATCACTATGTTCCACCCCATCACAAACTTTTATGGCTGACTTATAAAGTCCCAGAGAAGGAGATGTATAAAATTCATGCAGGCCATGGACACCAGAAAACATACTTGGGAGCTTAGGCAGGATTCTGTGGAGACAGCTAATATGTAATTGAGCAGTTACCCTCCAGTGTAGAGATATCAAAAGAAAACAGATACCTGGTTGCTCAGGTAAAAGCCCATTTCAAAAGTTAATTTTAAACAGATTGAATCTGGTGCTGTAGATTTATAGTCACATTTTCTCATCAACACAATCAACAAAAGATATTTAACCAGAAAGATGCTCAAGTCATGGAGATCCAAGACATAAAGCCAGTTTATCTCCCAGCTGCCTTACGAGATCTTCCCTCAAATTAAAATGGTCATCCATACAACACACATTTAGAGTGTACAAAGCTAAATGTACCTTCATGGCCACATGTACCCATCTGCAAACTCAGACCAGACCAACCGGTTGTACCTCCCAGCTGCAGATCTCAGCAAAAGAACAAAACCCCTACAAAAGTCCATTAACACGTTAAAATCAGCACTCTTTGTGCCAGTGTATCCTACCTTGTATGATTTAAATTGGTACAAGACCCTCATGGATTGGAAACACTGTATTATCCTTTTCATCCCATTTATCTCACAAAGTGAATTTATTAATTCTCTCCATACCACGAAAATTCTCTATTTTTCACGTCTTTTTTTTTACCACTATTGATTTCTTTCAGGAGTGCTAGGGATGATGCATTGGAAACACTGGAAGACCCAAAGCTTTCATCTGCTAGTCAGAACATCAGATAAACTGCATCTCAAAGTTTGGAGCGAAGATGATTGACTGGGAAATGATTTAATAATAACTTCTCCATGTGGAATTCTCTTTTAAAATGTATTGTGTTCTGTGCATGCCTACAGGTGTGTGAGTATATAAAAATAATAGATCTGGCTGAAAACTCCTCTGCTTTGGCAGTTTTCAATCTTTCTGGGTTTGTTTCCCAATAGAAAGCCATTCTTTTCACTGAAAACACTAACAACAATGAATTTGTTTACATGTCAATGAGAGAAAAATCCTTCATGTGTTTTCACTGCTCTCCTGCATTAGTCTTTTATCACCATAGTTATTAACTTTACCATTTGACATAGGGCCAACCTATTGGCCCCTAACAGCACACTGAGGAAGGGGCTGTTTGTGCCATAAACCTTGTCAGCAGAAGTCATGGAGTGCTTGCTCCTGGCCACACGTGCTCACATGCCTGTGTTTAGATTCACACAGTGATGCCCCAGTCCTGCTTTGTGAATGCAAATGAAGGATAATTATCCTCCTGGCTCTTGTTAATATTGAGCTTGCAGAGCATGGGGGGAACTTGTCTTAGGCTGTTCCCTTGCACATCTTTGGGTTGGGGAGTTGAAGGCAATCCTGGCACTGCTTGTTTAGGGATGGTCCATTAGTGGGAAAAGGCTCAATGGCTGCTGTGGTCAAGCACTGCCCGACCTTCTCTTGGGGCAGATCATACATACAGGTCAGCACATATGTATACAGGCTGGGAAACATCTGCTAATAATACAGCAGGCTAATGAGCAAGAAGCTCCTCGGCAGGACATGCCCTGAGCTCTTCTGGAGGTGCCGAGGTGGGACTGTGAAATTTGGTGATCTGTCGAGTGTCTTTTTTGTGCACTGTCACGCATGGTGTTTCCAATCAGCCTCCGAGCGCCAAGAACCTCCGAGAGCAGCCAACCTCTCCGCCCTCCTGCGCAGCTCAGTAGCTGCAGGCTTCCTCTTGGCAGGCATCTTCTGCACCCAAAATAATAAATAAATAAAAATAAAACCACTCTATAAGTGTCTGCCTGTCTCCCTCCCCTTTATGAGAAAACAGAGTGGGGGGAAATGTTGCAGGTGGAGTAAGAAGAAAAGCAAAGAAAAATCTGCTCAGACAGAGAGACAAAACAAGCAACTGCTTAAGGGATTTGGCAGCAAATGAAACTGCCCCCTTCCCCCTCCCCGTTTGGAGCCTGGTTCAGCATGTACTGGTGGTGGATCACAGTACCAGCCACACTGAGATACAGGCAGACACTTCTGTCTCACCAGCTGCTCTGACAATCCATTTTCATAAAGGAACGGGAGGGGAAGCAAATCTGCAAGATGGAGCTCCCGGTCACCATGTGAAAGCTTCTGCCCGCACCGCCCCGTGCTTCAGGTGTCAGGGCTGTCAAAGGAGTTTGACAAGAGCAGAGTGGCTTTCCCTAAACATACAGCAGCTACAGCCAGGATGCCTTCAGTGGGTACACACATCCGGGCCTGTGTGTTATACACAATGTGATTTTGAAGATTTCTAATGAAAACCTGAAGTGCTGCGTTGTGATTGATGACTGGAAAAGGTGTTCTTCCCACTGGGCAGTTAATGAGACAATCTCTCCATGTTTGCTTAGGGAGCAAACATCTTAAGAAAATGCGCTCTGGCTACTTTAGGCATTAATAATACGCTGTATTTTTTTTCCCCAGAGGTATTAACCCTTTTGGCCAGCCCTGGCTGAGGAAAAATCTGGATAGTTAAGTTCTGTCAACTTGTCTGCCTACATATATAATAAACTATTGTGTGACACAATGTATTTTTATGCAACTGAAGTGATACATCCAGTAAAGATACATTTCAATGGAGGGGAATAAAAGTGATTCTTTACATTTCGTTTGTACAAGTACCAGAGCTTGTGAGGCACTTTGGAGTCCATCTGGCTGAAATGTGCTATATATAAATGTAAGATTGTTATCACCAAAAACACATTCTGTATGGTGTTTCTCTCACATATTTTTCTGTTAATTTCAGTGAACCAGTTCTTTTTAATGAATAATTTCCATTGGAAAGCTTTGTTTTCCCTGTAACATAAAGCTTTTTTGGTTTTGATCCCTTGTCTGGTTTTCATTAGCTTTGCAATGAATTAGCCAAGAGGGCTTTTCCTCTCAGTTAGGTTGGGAAAGTACCACTGGCATGTGTCTGATTTTGTGGGGAAGAGCCTTTTTTCCCTTTATTATTTCAATTATTAGTTTTGCTTGTATTTCACTACAGAATTCTTGCAATCCCAACAAGAAACCGTGCTCCTACATTTTAACACATGTGTGCCTGTGCGCCTACATATCCCTTACATGCTTATCCCCACGTGATTTCTGTCTCTGAATACAGTGCCTTACATCTTGCAATCATATAAATGCATGTGTGTTTGGAGCAAAAAGTCATACAAAGATTGCTTCTGAGCTTTTATCAATAGGTAATGAACTGGTTTCTAAATCCCAAGCAAGCTTTTTGGAGGGTGGCCTCAAATATGCCAGTCAAATTTTATACCCTTGTCCAAGCAGTCACCAAACTCTTTCACATGTAATATCCACATCCTTCAAGGTCATTTTTATTAGGCCTTCATCAACAGAGTGTGGACATGTTCGGGTTGAATTTTTACCCTGTAACAGACCTGGACTCTTTTCAATGACATGGTCCCCAGTGTCAGAGCAGGCAGAAACATAAGAACAGTGTTACTCAGCAGCCCATAATACTCTATGGTCCTACCAGTGTATTCAGCAAAATGGTTTTATGGTTCCAAGGTGAGCTCCACACTGATTCACCAAACCCTGCTGGAGAAAAACACATCAGAAAGATTCTATGTGACTGTTTTTTTCTGCAGAACTAGAACACATGTTAAGCATAAAATGCCCATCCCATCAGAAACCAGCAAAGCTAGGCAGTCGTGTTTCCCAAACACATGTAAACAGCTTCCACCTTAGAGGGGAATCATTTAAATCAAAAGATATGATAAAGAAATTAAAACAAATGTATATAAATAATATCACATAATGGATTGTCCCTCATTTTACTTGCATATGAAATGTTTTTATAAACCTCTTCATGACCTCCCCACTTGTGACTTCTGAGTCTTGTTATTATTAACTGAGTGGAGAATAGATCTTACTCTATCCCAGATGCAACTCCTTATGAATTCACCCTTTCATACACTGGATACTTTATGCATATGTATGTGTGTACTTTTCCTCCTACAAGTTTTTGCAGTAGGCAGAAATAACACACTATTATAATGGAGTTACATCACTCCTCCAGGCACCTTCCTTTGCCCATCATTAGCTTCCAAAGATAGATACAGGCCTCCAAGACAGCAACGGCAAGTTATCAGGCTTGGGCAAAAATCTTCTTGTGTGTGGAAAACAATGCTCTTGTAGAGCTGGAGCTAGACCCTGACTAGAAAACTGGCTGTGTTACTGCGTCGAACACTCCTACAGCTCTTAAATGGCCAGTGTCATAAAACCCAACATGAATTATTGCCTTCCAACCAGCTTAGTATTTTCATCTGCAAACTTTTATTACATTGTTCAGCACTGACGTGAAATACTGGAGAGATTGCCCAGCTGCACAATGTGCCCTCTTGTCCCCACCTGCACCAAAGCTGCCAGCTGACCGTACACTGACAGAGAGCCCTGAGGGTTTTGTGATTCCAAACACGCAGGCGTGCCAAGGTGCACAGGTGGTGCATTGGTGACAATGGGCAGGTGCTTCCAGTGGGCTGTCAGAGCCCTGCATACCTGGACTTACCTCTATGCTTATGTTCTCAAGGACCTTGAGGCAAAGTGCGGGCACTGGGAGCACTACCATGGTGTAATTGGTCTCTCAGTGCCTAGCTTGGAGATTTGGACCTGTGTTTAATAATGGGTAAAGGAAATATTGAGCACATTTTCTTATTTTCTAGTACTTGCAAGCCAGTGATGCCTTCATAGAAGACCAGATTTCAAGCCAAGGGCATTGCTAAAAAGTAAGACCTAGAACTTACCTTGAAGACAGCCTTCTGTGGCCTATGTAGGAAAGACAGCAATAAAGAACTGAATAGAAGAAAAATATGCATAGAAATAATCACAAATGAAAAATAAAAAAAAAGAAAATTGACCTGTCCTGGTTCTGAAAGATTTAACTTGACTTTTCAGCCCATCTTAGCCCATTGACATGTCATTTTTCCTCCACCTCAGCCATCCAGCTCCAAGGTCAGATACTGTGCATTGTGTGGCATTCAGATGAAACCTGAACGGAATCTGGACCCAGGAATTGGAGTTAAATTTAGCCAGAGCAACTGTACAGGGTCCTCTCACAATTCTATCCTGAAGCTGTTTTGTAGGGTCTGTTCTACTGTTCTATTAGGAAGCTGTAACTGGTTATTAGGCTGAGACATCTGAATTCCATCAAATTAAGGACTTGGTTTCTATTTTCATGTCAAAATATTGAAGGACTAAATCATAGAATCATAGAATGGTTTGGGTTGGAAGGGACCTTAAAGACCATCTTGTTTCAACCCCCTGCCATAGGCAGGGACACCTTCCACTACACCAGGTTGTTCCAAGACCTGTCCAACCCAGCGTTGAACACTTCCAGGGATGGGGCATCCATGGTTTCTCTGGGCAACCTGTGCCAGTGCCTCGCCACTCGCACAATAAATCATTTCTTCCTTATATCTAATCTAAATCTACCCCATTTCAGTTTAAAGCCATTCTCCCTTGTCCTGTCACTAACTGTCCTTGTTAAAAATTTCCAATGGAATAAGGAAGGGTTCACTTAGACATCAGTCGGAACAAGCAGTGAAAATGCCAAGAGGGAGTGATATGTAAGCCAAAATTTATAATATGTTTTTCAGATCGTCACAATATTTCAAACGTGTTTGATTTTCACCCACATTTTCTGGTTCCTTTTTCAATGTTTCAGTGAGAAGAGAATTAATACAT
Source organism: Pseudopipra pipra (assembly GCF_036250125.1). Lineage (NCBI taxonomy): Eukaryota > Metazoa > Chordata > Aves > Passeriformes > Pipridae > Pseudopipra > Pseudopipra pipra. The sequence continues at coordinate 16,018,239 of NC_087560.1, read as the reverse complement.
GAAAACTATTTTGCCATGTGTGGCAGTCCCTTTGGGCAACCATTTGTACATTTGAATGTTGGTAAATGATTGAAAGTTCAGTATCCATGTGAAGGTCATTTGAAAGTCTCAGAAAACAATTTTATATGCAAGAAACAAAAACATGATCCATTTCCCATTTCAATGGGCATCTTTTCCTACCACAATGACCCATGAGTTTGGGGTTTGTAAAGCTTATTCTCTGCCGTACAAAGGCCATTTTTAGTGCAGTTTGAAGGCTACAGGAAGGGTTAACCTCTCAGCTGCCCTCCCACGCTGTGTTTTGATCGGTGCCCCAAGCTACAGGACAGATATCTCTTTGTTTTTCGTCTTTAATATCCAATTCCCAATTCACTTGTGTAGATGATGGGACTCTACAAAACTCCCTTTGTCTGAAGTAAGATGCAGCACTTACTCTGCAACTGACTTTTCATACTTGACTTTTCTTTCTACTTCAGAAAACACCTGTTTGAGTAGCTTGATGACTAAAGAGCCTTTCAACCTCCCTGCCACCATTTTTAGATCTGATCTACTTCATAAGAGACTGAACACCATTGTGGCTGCTGCTAAGTTGCATATGTGAAAAGAAATAGATGGCGTTGATGCAATTGTTAGTGGCTGAGTGGATGTCAGGAACCACTGCAATAGCTGACACAGCTATGGGGAAGTCTGAATCATGAGGCTGAGACCATGGAATCTTATCCAAAGTCAGCAGAAGGTGGGATATTCATTCTCATAACCAATGGGCTCTATACTGAATCCTGGAAGAACACAGAGATAGAAGATTATCTTATCCCAGTGACAGGTTCTTTTTTAAATTTATTTTCCCTCCATGCCAGAGGTAGTGCACAGGGGTAAAAAGATGGCACAGAAGACTGAGCAGGTTGGAGACAAATTTGTATTAGCCTTACAAAAGGTAATGGTGAAGACATTGACTTCTATCTATCCATCTAAACATCAGCAAAGAAGAGCATCAAATCAGCCTGGATGCTGGGCTATCCAAAGAGACTGGAATTTTCACTTATCTGAGACTGAATTAAACCTTGGACACACCTGAGGCATTACTGTTCAGTCTTCTTATGACTCGTATGCAAGAAAGGCACAAACAGTGTCAATTCTAGACACTGTGATTCAGAGATTTAATGAAACAGAAACCAAGCACAGGGAATCAAACTTTAATTTATAAGTTCATAAGTGAAAATAAGGTCTTTGTTCTTCCTTCTTGTTCACAACATCTAAAGCCTTGAGGAATAAACACTTCTATAGTCAACTTGTTTATAACCTTATGGTAGATTATGTTTATTTGTTGCATGTATAAATCTCATGGTTACAGCAAGAAATAAAAAGAAAGAAAGAAATCAGAGTTGATTACAGCCAGCGGTGATGTGACTGGGAAACAATAGATGTATTGAGAGGAAAATCTCACAGCAGCCTGGAAACATACAGGAAAGAAAAGAAAAGGAAAAAAAAGGAAAAAGAAAAGAAAAAAAGAAAAAAAAACCACAAGAAGAAGGGAAAAGACAGACAAAGAGTGAGAGGGAATGAGAGATTTGTTATGCAAACATATTAACCACGTTGCCTGAAGTCTGCATTGCGCAACTGAGGCAAGAAATTTCTCAGTGCAAAATGCTCTGTGGTCGTTTGACTGCTTTTTGTTGGGTGGATGTTCTTTAGCAGGGAAAAAAATGCATAAAGCAGTTCTTCCAGTAACCTCTGACTCCTTCTCGCCATGTCTCTCTCTTGCTTTCACTCTTGTTCTGTTTTTATTTATTCCCTGCAAATACAATGGAGAATAAAAATGTGGTAGGACCTGCTGGCGGCAACTATGGCCTCCGGATCCAATCTGACAAAAATGTCAAGAAACTGACAGTAAAATATGCGAATAAAATCCCTGTGAACGAGAACAAAACTCAGGCTCACACCATCACTCTCTCCATTGTGGCTTTTGAGAGCATTTCTATCAGTAACTATGACTTTCTCTTTAAAAAAACACACACATATACATTTATCATATGTATTGTCTTCTAAACTCTTTCGTCGAAATCTCACAGGAGGGAAAAGGCTCACAGGAAGACAGGAAAGCAAGAGACTTTTAGGGCAGGGAGAGCCGACGTTCAATGGAGAGACAGAGAACTGCACGCTGAGCACCAGACATATGGATCCTGTATGAAGCTGCAAGACAGACAGACTTCTGCTGCTCCCTTCTGTGATCATAAGATGAGGGAAACGTGAAAGCAGTGTCTAGGAAAGAAAGCTCCAAGGAGCACTCAACTATCCATAAGCCTGTGTTCATTATCCTACCTGATAGGAACAGCTCTCTTCTTTGAGTAGATGGTCACCTTTGGGTGGATCTTAGAGCAGGAATGGATTTAAGGGACTGGGATGGTTTAATCTGGAGAAGAAGTGACTTAAGTATGTCCTGAATATGGTCTTCTAATATATAAGAATTATTGGAGGGAGCCAAACAATAAAAGATTTCTCTGTTTTCACTGCAAGTAGAAAAAGAAATAACAGGCTTGAATTTATGTATAGAAGATGTAGGTTGGAAGAAGTTTATTATCATTAATATATTTCAAATACTAGACCAAATTGTTGTGCAGTTTCCAAGCTTTTTAGAAACATCTACATAAACATGTTTGTGAAGGATATAGGTATAATTAGCCCTGGCCGAAACAGGGTTACACATCCTCTGAGTGTCTTTTCAGTCCTCCTTTCTATGCTCCTGCTGTGGAGAATCCACTTAACTAGGCAGAAGGGTTTATATTTCTGATCATGGGTGAAAGAAAGCTCCTGCTGTGAAGAGATGGAGAATTGGAAGACCTGCATTCCCTTCTTGACTTTTGCAAACTGTCCCCACACCTTGTGAGAAGCCAACCCATCTTCTCCACGCATCTGGCTTGGGGAATGGCTCTTCTGCTTCAGGAATGAGGGAGCTAAGGGTGGAAATACTCTCCTGTGCAGAGTACTAACATGAAATGTGTATGACACGTATGTTCTACTTAGAGCTGTTTGGAGACCTAAGGGAAAGCAAAGTGGTGTTAAGACTTTAGCTGGAAATTTTCTTCAGGAGAAAGTTTCACCCTGCTATCTTGGAGATGTGCAAATATTCACTGAGGGGGTGTCGTAAAAAGGTCTATAAATAATCAAATATGAGCCCCCATATGAATTATGCATGGGATATTTGGAGAAAACGTGAATGTCTTGCACCAGAAGAAATCAGATCAGTGCCACTGAAATCACATTGCTATTTCTATGAGGTATTAACTGGAAGCTATAAGACCTCATTTTTAAAACTGGCTACAACAGGTGCTTGCAGGTCTGTTCAGATAAAAATCATGGCTTTGTGGAGGCAAATATTAAGAAGTCTCTAAAATGTGTTAATTTATTATGAATAGAAAGTAGTTTGATGTTACTTTTTAAGAAAAACAGTCACAATACAACATTCATTAGCCCCTAAGTGAGGCAGGGGCTTGTCACTCAATTAGATTTCTGACCCTAAATCATGTAGGCTCTTCTGAAAATTCTGTATCCTGCACCTGGAGGTGAGAGGTACAATATCAGCACAATGTTTTACTTATTATTCATTATATCAAACTGCATTGCTATTAGCAGTAATAGTGCATTTGCTCTCAGGAAGTTAAAACTAGAAAGAGCAAAAAGAAGGGATTTATTATAGAGCATTTCACCACTATACTTTCCTGATATCTGAACAGAGCCCTGTGGGTATAGAACCTAAACCAATTAATTTATAGGAAGTCCTTTAGTTGTACTTTATTTTCGATTTGGTTCAAAGATGCCTAGTGAAGGCAAGACTTCTCTAAAAATCTTTTGAATCAGCCATTCCCTGTTTTTCTCCAGTAATGACACTTTTACACCTCATCCTAAGTATTCCACTACATGGTTGTGCCTACAGAATTACACTTACTCTCTTCTCTGTCTGCAACTTGGCAGGATGCCTTGTCCCACTGACCAACAGCTAAATAGACCAAAGGATAAAACTCTTATTGATAAAATGAAGGACAATACTATTTCAATCTTCCCATCCCTGATTCAAATACCTGTCCAAAGATGGCACCTTTACTACAGGCTCTTGGAGAGGGGTCAAAAGGTCAAAATGGTCAAATATATGGAGTGCCATGTTTACCATATTTCAATATCAACTAAGCAGGTCTAGTTATTACTCACTGACACGAGGGAAAATGAAGAATAATTCCATCAATGTCAATGCCATTACAACATCATAAAATTGGCATAAGTTAGGAAAAAATTAGGCCTACTGCACTGAGGTTCTTTCATCTCCTCTGCATGTTCCCTAATTTGTCATTACTAGAATAGTTGCTATAACTATCCTGGTGAAAATATAAAAGAGAGACTTGCATGGCCCATAAACTCAATGAACCATTAAATAGGTGACAATAATCTTGATAGAAGTTTGGAATATTTAATTAGCACAAAAATGCACTTAGTGAGTGAGTTCAATTGCTATCACGGGTACTCCTCAAAATAATAGCCAAAGATTTTATGTGTCCATGAAATGCCTTAGAAGACATTTAAGAAAAGAAACAGACAATATTTCATGTATTAATTGAGGATCAGACATATCTGTAAGTGCCCAGTAATAAACATTTCCAAGGAAAGTTAACCTAGGTCTCCTGGAATCCCAAAGGTGACTTCGTTACACATGAAGTCATATAATTCATTGGCAACTTTTCGGTAGCAGGAGCTTATAAAAACACAACTGAAGAGCAAATATTTTACCTTTTCAACAAACCAGGTTCTGCCTAATAGCACAAGATTTTGAAAAGAAAAAATAATCATTGGGGATGACACAGTATTTTCCCATTTTGGGAACTCTCTTCCCACTTGAAACTGCCTAACAGAAGGTCTCTGTTCATACAGACTCAGTACTCCATATAATTTGCAGTAGCAGGGAGCTGTTTATATACATATTTTCTTCCCATGTGGCCTTGCCTCCTTCATTGGTTATGATTGTAAAGACTCGTGTACCTCTAGATTAAGGAGTAGAGAGTAGAAGTGTGTTTATAATAGCTCTCTCTTTGGCACTTTTGCTGCCACTCCTGAAATATCACATCCAGATTTTGGCATCCGTGGCTGAGGTTGTGTCTACATTAAAAACTAGTTCACAGCAGTCAGAGAGGATCTGTGCAGGATCTGTACAGTGCAAAAAGAATGCAGATCATCCAGTGTCCCCTTAGTATTTGAGGCTCATTGGGGTCAGAGTGCTATTTCTCACTTAGTTTTATCCAAAAGAGAATTCCACCTGAGACAGCTGACAGTATAAACTAAAGCAGCCTAAGTAAGGACAATCATGAGATTTCCTTCGAAAATGTCATCCTGATCTGAACAAAACCAGTAGCATAAATACACCCCGAAGGTACTGAAAAAATGGGGGTGGGGGGTGGGGTTGATGGTGGTTTAGAGAACAGCCCATGAGTAAAGAAAAGACTGAAAAATATTTTTGAGACAGAGCCTCTGAAGGAGCTGCTGGAGACAAGATAAAGCATTGACTTGATCTCAGTCAAAAATGAGTGGGTGTAAGTACTTTGTCAAGTACCGAATACTGCTACTTTGGCTGGAGAGTGAAGATAGACAAATTTAGACCAGAAACACGATACATATATGTGTGTATATATATACACACACGTATATGGTATGAAAGTATATATGTCTATAGACTTTTGCAATGAAGTTAAATTTTAAAGTGGAATAATCACTTTTACTCCAGTTATAGCTTTCATTGCCTATTACTAAATGAAGTTTTCAGATTAAAATAATCTCTCTCCCATTCCCTTCCATGTTAACCCTAGGTTAGCCTCAGCAGTGAGATTTGAAGCAAAAAAAGAATTCAAGGAAATTTTATGACCTCTGGTATGCAGGTTAGCAGAAGAGAAAACCGCAATGGTCTTTTTGCTTTTAACTTCCATGAATCTGTCATTCAGAGGCTGCAAGCTGAAAGCTGATACCCCATACATTGCAGTGACCGTTCTAGGGCATCTCTACTAACAGATGTTTCTATTCTTGTCCAAACACCTTCCTTCAAAGTTCTGTTCTTGCTGTGACCTTCATACCATGACTTGTTATCTTTCTGGCAGTGTTTCCAGAGGAGTTTCATGGACCAAAGCTGCTAAAATAATTTGGATATAGGTCAGATAAAATATTCATAGATGTTTGCCTGCTTGTCAGTGCTAGAACACAGTCAAACTTCTTGATGATTTGTCATCTATGTTGTTGCAACAGATAAAACATTTAGGCAAAATTTCTTATTTCCCTCATTTCATCAGAACTGCATGGAATCTAGAAACCCAAAGTAATTTCTGCCAGAGACCTCAGTGTAAAGAGAGGTTTCTCACTGACCATTTACCTTAACTGAAAATTTTTAACATGCTTTCTTGTTTCCCTTGGATTGTCTATTGAGGGCTTTTTCTTTCCTTTTTCTTCTGTGCTTGCTGTCAGTGTGCAACAGTCAACCTGCAGCTTTTGCTTGACATTTGGTGGTCCAGATGCTCATGTCACTGCTCGACCTGTGGGTGTTCTTATCTTTGGAAATAAATTAGGTACCATGCTAATACGTACGTCATCTTCCACATGGAGTTAGGAAAGTCTCTCCTCACTGTGCCATAGTGGGCAGGAAAGGTCTGTGTAACAGGGAGTCTCCTGTGTGAAACAAGTTTGTCCCCACCATGACTAGTGGGTAGCACAGTGGCTTTTAAAGCTTGGTGATACCCATCTACCTATTTGACTCTCTTGAGACTTGGATTATCAAGCATTTATAGTGATGCAGTTAAACTTCATTTTGCTAGGATTTTCTTAGATTTTCATGGATATTTGGATAAACGGGAAGAAAGGTCAGAAAAAAATTTTCTTTAACTTCTACCAAAAAAATATTGCTAGAGAAAAAGGAGTCCATTTTGCTTAAGTCAGAGGCACTTGCATGGCTGATCTATTCACCTGAATTTATATCTGTTCAAGAGAACAGAAAGTGCTAATTTGGCTTTTTATCATGACTATAAAATTTTGGGGCTAGATTCAATTTCTTAGAGTCATGCTCTTCCATAGGCCTTCAGGAGACATCTATACACCATGGATAAACACTTTAGGAAAGAGGGGTTGAATGGCTAACTCCAAAGTGATCCTGAACCTCTACTAATGGTCATATGATCTGCAGAAAGAAATGCCCCCCCTTTATTTTCAAACCATGAACTGCAGCTGTGGGAACAAACAGCATGTAATAAACACTTGAATCAAAGTTTGTGGGAGTTTTGCTATTGACTTTGAAGTAAGCAAGTCTGAGGCCTTTACTATGGGAGCTGTGATTCTGTTTGTGGTTTTTTAATGGCCAAAATATCCCACGGTCAGCTTGAGAGTAAGGATTTCATTTTTCGTCTTAAAAAGAAAGGCATGAAGGAGAATTCCATACTGTTGTTCAGTCTGGCTTTTATTTTGAAGGGCATTTCTTGAAAAAAAAACCAAACAAAAAAATAGTGCAACTTGTGTGAAGAGTGTTGTGTTTAGGAAAAAAAGTTCAAAAAATACCACGCATGATTGATCTCAAGGCTGCCTCGCCGATCCAAAGACAACACAGCACGGCAGTCAAATATACATTTTATGGGCTTTTGTCTGTTTTGCAATAACAGTGGAAAGCATTCTTTAATTAAAATTTAAAACCGTAACTGATTAATTTTCTGTGTAAACAATCCCTGTAAACATGGAAAGTCAGCATTTTAAGGGCACAGCGGTATAAATTTTGCTTCCTCTCCCGGGCGCTCGAGGGAAAGATGGCAAGAAGGGAGGGGGAGTGCAGGAAGAGACCCGGGAGGGGGAAAAAGTTCAAGGCCTTGGTGTTCTGTACTCAGTGTACACCAGCTGCAGGATCTCGCCTGCTGCCCATTTCTCTGTGCAGGAATGTTGGCATAGGCTCCCTGCTCTCGCTGGGCTATGATTTATTCTCTCTCAGATGCTTGAGGCTGATTTCCAGAGCACCCATTCCCCCCACAACCCAGCAGTGGGTCATGCAGAGGGATGCACGGCTCCTATAAGATGGGGATAATGCCCTTAGCATTTTCTCTGCAGCTATTTCCACTGCTAATGGTTGAACAAGTTTAATTGCAGCTCCTTTCTTACCTCTCTTGGCTTTCTCTGAAATTTTGTTATTGCCTTTCATCGGTCATTTGTACGAAGCTTGACAAATGTTAAGGCCTAGGTCCTTAGAAGTACTTTTCAGAGGGATTTAGGTACCCACAACATAAGAACTTTGTTTAAGTTTCTAAAGTCTTATGGGTAAGGTCAACCTTATCTGTCTCTGGGTGAGAAAAGCAGCCCAGTGACTACTTGGTAGGAGTGGACAGCTGAAGGCTGGGTTCTTCCATTAACACTGCAGGATAATGGGTTTAGCCTTTGGGAAAACATCTTGACACACATTATTGAGTGGAAAAGCTTCCATCAATGAAAGAAGTGCTAGATCTGACACTTAGGATCCACTTTACCACCCTCACAGAGTAAGATAATACTTCATGCAAGCAGTTTTTAGCCATATCAGTGGCCAATGGCTTCAGTGGGACTTCTATGGAGTAAGATACCACTCCACAGTAAGCATTGGAGCAGTGAGACTATGGTGATAGTTCAGCTTTTTTTTTAATTACATTTTTCTTCAGACAATAAAAAAAAATAGAAATATATGAGCACAGGAGTGAATATTTTATGTTTCTTTGCTCAACTCTTGTTAAATGGGAGCACTATTGATGCAGTGATTCAAAAGGGTCAAGTGAAAGCTCTGTGGGAGAGATGAGTGGCAGCCTTTCTGTCTTTAGCACAAGTATCTTCACAGCTATTGTAATACAGATGCCTAAAGAAATTAATATTGAACTGTTATAAATGCTTCTGCTGCCTCTACTGCTTTGCCTGTGGACTTAGAGGAACTTGTGTTGCTCTTTGAAAAAAAAAGAAAAAGTGATGTTCAAGCCAAACACAGCTCTGATCTAACTGGAAGGTGTTGCTGGTGCATGAGAGTTATTTCTTGTAATGTATGAGCGTTGCTACCTTGGCCATTCCAGCTCCCTTGTCTTAGCTGAGCACGAAACTGATTTTTCCTCATTTTTTTTTATTCCTTGTCATTTTGCAGAAACTAAAATGCAATATTCCTCCCCAATAACACTCTTTCCTGCCTCTTCCCAAACAAGCATCCCCAAGAGATAAATTCCTCCGGAGGTCCAGCGCTGTGAAACATTCTCAAGGATGTCTCCCACTGCTCTAATCTTGGAGAGAATCCTGCCATCTCACACAGCCCCTGCAGTTATTTGGTGAAACGGATCCAACTAAAGTTAATGGTAAAACATCTGCTGGAGTTTTACCCAGCAACTTTAATGGAGCCAGGATGTCAGCCACTGAATTTTGGCACTCTGCAGCAGACAAATATTGTGATCTGAGATTCTCAAGACAGCTGGCCTCCAACCTTCCTGTCTGCACACTAGAAATAATTTCAGAGTTTATCAGTTCTGTATCATAATCAGTTCACTCAGCCATAAAACCTGTTGGTCTCCTTACTTAACTATTTACCTACCTGCAAAACCACTAAAATGGCCATTAACTTTCTTATTCCAGTCAGTTGTATTCTTAGCAATGTGAGGCTGAGTTTAAAGGAAGGACACTTCATGACTTAAGTATTTTTCACCAAATAATTTGTCCCCAGCATCTCTACATCTTTCTTTTACCACAGTTTAAAAAGGACCAAACTGAAGCACAGGAGACATATGTAGAAATTAGTTTTGTTAGCAGGGAATATAGATTACATTGGAGGTGTTCTAACAGTTGAGCTAAGTGTGGACACTGATGTGTCAGAGTGCTCTACTGACAGTTCCTCATCTTCACACTCCTGGCATTCAGAAAAAAATGTAAGAAGAGCACACAGGCCAGCAGAGTTTGGAAAATTTTGGAAAATCCAAGGCAGAAATGCTATAATTCCCAAGATTTGGGTCCTCCAGGCTGAAAGCAATTTACCATAGCTGTTGCACAGGCTGTTTGTTGAGGAGGAGAAGACTAGACAGGACACTCTATTCAGAGCTAGTGGTCACTCAGAAGATCTTGGAAGCATTCACGGAGAAGGACACAGCCAACTGAAGCTCAAGCCTCGCCTCAAAGCCATCCCCATTGCACACAAAAGCGCCAGGAGCTGTTCCCATCCCATATTCAATTCAGCATAAGTACTCTTTTAAATGTTAGTGAAAGGGAATATCAGCCAGCCATAAAAAAGGACAATTACGTTATAGTTTTGAACTAAAAAGCCAATCTTTCTGCATTGAAATGAAACCTGAAAAGGCACAAGCGATGGGGTAGGGGGAGGAGGGACCAGGAAAAAGGAGGGGGACACAGACGAGGGACGGGACTGAGATGAGAAAAAGACTTCAGAAGCTCCGGCATTTGCTCAAGAGCCCTTATGTCTGTGAATGGTGCTATTTCTCTCATGCTACAGAGCCACAAAGTTGTTTCCACCCCCACCCCTCCTTCCTCTGGCAATGCGAACAAGATCATAAACGTCAGATGCAGTCTTGTCGCTTTAATGGTCTCATGGCTATGAATAAAAATGGCGCGGTAACAGATTTGTTAATTGACTTTATGTGCAACTGGCATACATTAGGCAGCTCCGTTAACACCGCTCACAAAGCTGGATGTGTTGCTGTTCTCTCCCACCGCCATCGAATTAAACTTTTAACAGTTGAGAGACCAGAGGGTTAAGCCTAGGAGGCTGGAGTGATATTTTCACTGCCTTTGATGACACACTAAAATACAGAACGTCTCATTTTGCAGCAGAACATTGAGTCTGCGAAGCCGATGTACATGTGGTTACTATTTGCAGAATTTGGCATTTTCTATGAATAGCATAAAACAGGCAGTGGATCAGCTGTCATGTTTTGACAGGGTTGTCCTTTTTTTCCGAATGCCATTCTTTCTTTTTTTTTTTTTTCTTTCTTTCTTTTTCCCTTCATTTTTTTCTCCCCTTTATGCCACAAATCCACTTTTTTTTTTCTTTTTTTTCCACAGAAATCTATAAGCTGATGAATATTATATTGAAGAGGCAGTCTGGCCATGCATCCAAAGGTAAAAGAAACCTTCTATCATGACAGATTGTGAACTCCCGGATGAGGGGAGAAGGGAATAATGTTTGTGCATATGGACCAGTATAAGGGATCAGACATCAGGTTTTTAAATGCAGATTGCACAAATATCCACCAGGACTCATGTACACCTGAAAATCATCATGCCATGAGGCAGGCTTGAGATGTGCCCTTGGGATCTGTGTTTTAATCCAATGATTCTTTGATCTCCACAGAGCAAATGGACTTAATTTGTCTCTTCCTTGAGATCAAGAATGTAAGACTAATTTTGAGACACTTATATCTGTGATGTCTTATAGCAAACATTTCAATATCCTTGTTTTGATGCACGATTTTCAAAATGATGAGATATTTTATCCCACGGCTCTATAGTGTCTGTTGAGAGGAAAAAAACCAAAAACCACCACCAGTGCTTATCTTGAAAACAAATTAATATCAACACATTTTTCCAGTGCCAAAAATCTCAGGCTGACCTTTCTAACCTTCTCACTCCACGAAGGCATAAACAAGGAATTTGAACTTCTTAGCTTACGTATTTTGGAAGAGCGGACATGAAGGAAGGAAGAGTGGACACACCTCAGGAAGGAGCTCACAGACCACCGCTCCTTGCTCCATGAAGGTGTGGAAGGTCATGGTCTGTGCACACACTGTGTGGACTTGGAGAGCTCTTCACCTTCCAGCACTTTTTGTGTGCTTTTGTCCCCCGTTGCACATCCACGGAAGAGCGGGCAGGCTTTGCCAGCAGCCATGACATTTCAGGTGACAGGCCAGCCGGTGCTACCGTGTGAGAGAGGGCTCCAGGAGAGCCAGGGAAGAAGTAGATCTAAACAACAGAGTTATTGCCCAAACTCTAAGCACTCTCACTCCCATCTGTTCGCCCTCACCTCCTGGGCATCTCCTTCACCTTCACGCACCACAGAGGTTGGCTTGACTTGTTCTCCCTTGAACACACTCATACTTTGGGATGCCAGATTCAGACATTTGTTACAGTTATTGGCACTCCACATCCAGAGATGAAGGTCCCTGCCTATTGATATTTTCCTCTTTCTTTATTCACGTTCTTTAATTAGAATAAATTTCAGATTAAAGTTCCCAGCATTCAGAAGTAAATAGGAAAATTACTGTCCTGTTTTGTTAAGTCAATTAACACATCAGCTTTTTACATGGATGGGGTAGTTAAAATCCTATAAACAATGGATTGACCAGAGTCTGCTGCCCTCAGCTCTGCTGCTTCTCTTGGAAATTTCTCCTAATAGTCTCCCCCAGTGGTTTCAGGAAACAAAAATATTAAAAGAAGTGAATGATGAAACGAATACAAACAGTTTAATATGAAATTACTTTTCTCAGTGGAAACTTTGAAAGTAAGACTGTTCCTTCCATATCAGGGCCAGAGGCAGCTTTACGCTTGAAAACCATTGTATGAGATGTCTGAAACTAGAAGGACTGTGTCTGTAAGAGGTGTTTCATTCCAACGTGCCTTTTTGCACACCAATTTTTGATGCTTCCTTGACACATTTCTTTCTCTTTTAAATTTTCTAGATAGCTTGTCTTGATAAAAGCACATTTCAGGTCAGACACAGACTGATCATGGAAGCTTTTAAACTCTTTCTGACCTGGAATTAGTAGATTCATGCAACTTTCCACCAAAACCAGTACACCATAAAATAAGTGTTTTACGCTAGAGCAGTATTGCTGCCAATGCATAAAATAAATGTCCTGTATGTGCAACACCATAACTTAAGTCTAAAACACTATTTACAGATTTAATAGATGGATAGATATTGTTTTGGTTGTGTAGGGCCTACCACTGTAAGTTGTTTCATAGTTGTTTTTTAATGTGTTATTGGGCCAAACATATTTAATGACAGTGAACAGACAAGAGATCTACACAGGTAGCAAACTTCCACAGCCCCGTGGAATCCCTGAGTTTTGTATCTGTTTATCATCCATTCATTCATCTTCCAAATCCCTCAGTATTTTGATCTTCATCTCTCAGCATTTTATCCTGGATCTTATAAGGAACAATGAGTCTAAATCATAACCAAGTTTAAGCAGAAAAAGGCAATAGGCCCTTGGCAATGGACAAGTGGAATACATAAGGCAATTCTGTTCATTTCTGGTGAGTTTTACCAAACTGTTGTTCAGGGAAGAAGAAAAAATAAATTATTTACTAAGGAATAAAACCAGTATAGAGCCAAAGGGGATATACATGCTTTGATTCTGAGAATAATTTTGCCTCTGATGGAGGTATTGCACCTCCAGAGATGAGTTTTATGAAAAAACTTTTTCCATTCACTGTTCTTGGTCAATATACATACCGGAAGATAGGATGTATGCACAGCCTGCAGGTATCTCAGCTGCCCTAACTTCTATCATCACCTTCCTAGAGCAGGTTTCCATCCTTCCCAAGTCTAAGTAGTCCTTGCAGATAATCTGCTATACATAGTCACAAATTTATCCTTACAATTTTTTTCATGGGAAGCATTCAATACATTATCAGCCCAAAGTGTATATCAGTGTTGATACAATAACACAACCTATAGTGGGTCAACATAGTAAATTGAGTCAATCCTTTATAACTGCCTTGTACTCAGCAGTTAAATCAGTGCTCCATTGGTCCTTTGACCAAGAAATACAAACCACTACATGTTGAAGTTTTCCCTCCTTCTTTCCTGAATAGATGGAAAAAGATATTTGGCTAATTGTAGTTTTATTGGAATTGAATACTTTTGGAAGAGGAAATGGCTCTGATTTGGATTAGAAGTCTAACAGTGTCGTAATGCTCTCTCTCTTCAGAATGAAATATTTGCAATTTAGTGATTTCTTTCTATTATCAATGATTTTGGTTTTTTCTTACATTTTATGTCATAACTTTGACTTTACAATTTTCAAATCTGAAAAGGTAATAAAATATTTTCACTTCCTCAATAGTTTTCACTTGAACCAGAGTGTATTTTCCCATACACTCTGGGAAAGTGTATGGGAAAGTAACAAAAAACCAGACAAACAACCAAAACCCAAACATGGAAAACATTCAGCTTTTAAGTTTTACTGAGGTTCCAAGGGAAATACATTTCAGATTCTTCAAAAATTTTTATTTTCCTTCTTACCACAAATCTATGTGTGCCATAAATCAAATCCTAAAAGTGTCCCTATTTTCAATCTTTGATCTTAGCATACAGCTCAGTGAAAGGCCAAACCAAGAGATTTTTTTTCTACTACACTGAGCCTGCTTTGTTAGATGAAGCTATGTGTTGGCTTACTTCTTCAGCTGGAACTGGCCTTCCAAGCATAGCTGGATTATTAGAATTAAATCCAAAGAATGCTAACTGGATGATGGGAAGAGGAGGTTCCCTGTGTCCTCTATTTCGTACAAATAAGAGCTTGACTGTCTCTTTTCTTATTCTGGAGAGGGAAAGTTATTTGCAAGAGGCTGGTTGTGGGGCAAGAGCAGGAGGAATTTCTCTTCACCCCACATAGAAATTCTCCAGCCGTGATCTGAGTTTAGGTGGATTTTGCTGTGTCCATCTCCTGCATATTGAAGTTCTGTTTTCTGTTCCCCCTTGATATTACATGCAGAGATCATGTCCACACACACACACCAAAAAAGGCGTCTTTTTCATTATTATTTTCTTTCTTTTCTTTTCTTTTCCTGCTTCAGCTGTGGGTCCAGCTGGGGAAGGAGTGGGAAAAGGCAAGGGGTGGGAGGAGTGGGATGAAATGGAGGGAGAGGAAGGGAGTGTGTGAGCATGGGGGGACGTGGTGTCCTCTGGGGAGGCAGTTCCTGTCAGGGAGATTACAATGGTTGTCATTTGTGTGATCAAAAAGGAGGAAAACACTGCGTAAAGGATGAGTTTCCACAGCTGTGGAGGGCTGTTAATAACATCACCACACATACCCACACCACCCTCACCAGTGTCTCTCTCCACAGGAGAAGAGCAGCAAAGTCCCTGCAGAAACTGGCACAAAGCATCTGCCCCCAGCCCGGGCACTGTGGGCACGGGGGGGCTGCCCAGGCCAAAACACAGACACACGCCACCTCCTCCCAGCAGCAAGGACTTTTATCCTCCTTACTTTTTGCTTCTGCATGGTAATTATTCTTTTTAACAACAGAATATTTGGGAAAGGAACAAGTATTGCTGCAGAAAAAAAAAAAAAAAAGAAGTGTTTATGAATAATGGAACATTTCAAATCCATCTGGTTTCCGAGACATTTTTTAGTTTCTTGCTACAGCCAATTATATAGCATGCTTGAGTGATAACTGGTTTTATCCTCAGGCTCATTCTGCACACTAATTTCTACACTGATAGTTGCTACCAACCTCTGAGGTTAGTAGCCATATGGTAGTCCAATATGGCACTTAATACTACACTTGTTATACAGTAAGCAGTATTCCGGCAATCATAAATCCACATTGTAGTAGGCACTGTAAAAAAGCTGTGAGTCCTTTTCTGAGTTTTGGCAGTGATGGCTATTTTTAATTTAATTTCAAGGACATTATAGAATCATTTGCGACTCTTTTTTTAATTTTTTTTTCCTTCACTGTTTTATTGCTGATGAAAGTCAAATTGCTGGCACCAATCCTTCCTGTAAATGGCAAAGACAGTGGAGAGCGATAGTTCTTTTCCTAGCAGAGGATCTCCTGATACTGATGCTTCTGTCAAATTGATCCCATCCAGTAGGAATTGGAAAGCCTCCTCTAAATTGTGCTCTGTGTTGCTAAACAAGTGCCAGTCACTAGAAATAGCAAAGTGGCATTTTGTGGGCTATCCATCTTGCAAAATAATAACCACTCTTTGCATTAATTCAGGGATTTTATCACAATATCCTCATCTGATGAGCCATAGCACAGGCTTGTTAAGGCAAAGATGGTCATTATTGTACCTATCACAAACATCAGAGGCACGGGAAGATAAACGGAGTCATCAGTATAAATGTGAATCCTTTCCAAAACGGGAAGGGAATGTAGGTGTCCTGGCTCCCACACCTCTACAAGCATTAAGTCAAAGCCTTTCACAGGGGAAAGGGGGGAAATACTCACATGTAAATGTACAGGAAATTGCATTGAAAACAAATCCATCCTTTCATCAACCTATTCTCATTTCAGCACCATATTTCCTATGAGGTTGAAAAATCTGCTGCATGAGAGCATATGTTCCTTCAAAACTCATTTCAGATGTAACTTTTTTTAGGTTTCACCTCCTCTTCATGCTTTCCTTCCATAAATTGCTTTCCAGGGCTGTTGTTTTTTCTATTTATTTGCCCAGCAATCATTAAGAACTACCTGATTCAAAGAAGGCTTTTCATAAAATGTGTTGAACAATACAACAGATAGTCTGGTGTAAGAAAGTAATTAATTATTTTCACCTCTATTTAAAAAAAAAAAAAAAGAGACAATCCCCCTAAAAACCAGAACAAAAAATAATAGAGTTGCCCTATATTTATGCTTCTTCCAAAAGGAAGTGTATTTACATTTTCTTCCCAAATCTAGTGAGATTCTTTCTTTCCCCATGGTGCTTCTAGAAACTAATCAGTGAAAATTAAACTTCTAAGGAAGTTTTATGGTGCATGGACTACAATATACTGTGGAGGGAAGTTATTCTCCATGAAGCTGAGCTGGAAGAGCTAGAATAAACAGACTAGATTTTATCTCTGACTGACAAGTTGACTGAGGATTTAAGGAAATTGATATAATGGTAAGGGCCAATCCGACCCAATGGCCTGAAAGAGGATGTAGAATCAGCTGCCTCTTACCACAGATGAAGTCAGAAAACAGGACACTCAGGACAGCTATGAATTGGACATGATTTTTTGATATAATAGCACCATCTTAACTGCTAACTATAACCTCAGAGTCATTACAGTGCTCAGTAATGTAGTTACCAAGCTTAAACAGAAGGAAAGGAAAACTTAGAGAGCAATCGTGTCCTCATATGCTTTGTGTTTGACTACCTTTGTGTTTGAGGCTGAAGAACCTGTTATGAGAAATCATGAGCACCTTTTCACATGATTTCATCTTGAAATGAAAAGTAGTAACTCACAGAATTTCCATAATTATTACATTTGATTTGGATCAGAAAGAAGATATAAAAGCAGCCCCATTGATGTCCTTACTTTGCTTGTATGGCTGTTCTTACGACAGTACCATGTGTAATTTTCTATACCTCTTTTCATATCATGTGTACCAGGCACTCCACTATCAACTTACAACAACCTGAATTTGTAAACAGCCTACCTGGTCCTTATCTCAGCATTGAAGTGTGCAAGTTATCTAACTGCAAAAGTCAGTACAGAGATATGTATTTTGCCTGTGAAAACAGATCTTGACCTTTGAATTCAAGTCACTCATTTCCAGAGCTGAATGTAGAGAAGCGGAAAAATCAGGGATGCAGCCCCTTCCCTCAACCAAGTTACTTAACTCAAGAAAGATGTTGGGCAAACTGTAGGTCACCTTGAAACAGAAGGTTTTGCTCTTCTTATCTGAGAGGATCTGTCTCTGAACAAACTGATTTTTAATTTTGTCTTTGCCTCTGCAGTAAAGGGATTTTGCAGAATTTTATCCTGGATGGTTTGCTTGTGTTTCTCTGCCTGCATGTAAGTGAGATTTTGGAAAAATGAGACCAGACTTATTTTTCATTAATTTAGTTTGTTTGTTTGTTTCTTCAGGGGGTTCTGTGTGTTTGATTTTGCTTGTTTTTTTTTTTTTTTTTCTAAAACAGGAAATTCCTCTCTGGGCTCATCTATTTGGATGTTTACCAACAAGCTTTTCCCTTAGTTAGCTTATTCCACCTACAAACTCAGTCAGTAAAAGGCAATCCAGAATAAGAGTGTGCATGCAAATGGAAACATGGGTATTTTACACCAAAGAAGCTAAATTCTCTAGTATCACTATTGCAATACAATTTCAAGTGTAAACAAGTTGAAGGAAAACAGTGCCTTGTCTAGTGGAAGGTGTCCCTACCCTGGTCAGCGGGTTCAAACTAGATGATCTTTAAGGTCCTTTTCAAACCAAAGCATTCCAGGATTCTATAAAAACCTAAAAGGGATTTTTTATCTTTTTGGAAAGTGTTGTTTGGGACTTGACAGCATTGTGGTTGTCTCAGCTGCTACCATCTCCTCTTAGTAGCTGAGAGGGGGGGAAAAATGTATGTATTTTCAAAACTGCCCTCTTTCTCTGATTGTGACATGTCACAGAATTATCTTTTTTTTCCTTTACATGTAAATACCTGCAGTAGTGCCTTCTTTGATCCATGTCAATTAGCCATCAGTCAAGCAGCCCATATCCAAATTTGAAGACAACTTGAATGGATGAGCAGTTGAAATATTCCCCAGGAAACCAGAGCCTGCAGGACCATCTTGCTAGGAAGAGCCTGTGCTGTGGATGACACAAGGAGGAAAGTCAAAAGAAGCACAAGGAGCCAGGGAATGTATTTGAAAATTAAAAGGGAAAAGGAAAAAAAAAAAGGAAAAGGGAAAAAACAATAGAGACAGAAAACAGTTTTCAGTATTCACCAGCTCTCCTCATCACTCCAGCCCAGGGCTTTGGAACAGACCCAGCGGAGGGCAGCCTCCTATCCACATTTCTGACAGACGGGGCAGGCTGCTCACCTTTCCTGCCATCTAGTTTGTGTTTTGACAATTTGGTATGGAAACTCCAGCAAATGTATGCAGAGAGCGAAGATCCCCGGCTCCCGTTCTCCTCCCGAGGAAGTTAGCCAGGCATTGCAGAAATGTGATGCGTGAATAACACAAGAGTCTAAACAGAAAATGAGTACGTTTTAAACAAGTCCACTGGAAAAGAATTAGCAGTGAAACTGAAAAGAGCCATATGCCAATAAGGGGGAAAGTGACTCAAAGTGACATGCTGTAATAATATAATTGAGTTAGGATTAAATTGCAGAAGGATAAAAGCAAGGACAGAGCTAAAAAGGTAGAGACTGCGACATGTGCTGCCTTGTTAAGTGGGAGATGGTCAACAGGAGGGGATTCTCTTGCCGTTTTCCTTTCATTTATAATTAGGCAGCGAAAGTACCAGGGGCATGTCAAGCCATTTGAGAGTTTAAATAAAACAGCACTTCCCTGAACCATCATGGCTCAGTTTCAGCATCCCCCCCATCCCCCACGACTCCTTGGAAGCAGTGGGAGTCTACAGCTATCTCCTCCTGTGGGAAACCCTCCCTGGTCGACAGCATCCGGACCTTCTCCGTCTCCCACCCTCAATCTTTATTGTTAAGGGAAAGGGGGAGGTGGGAAGGGTGTGAGGCACCCTTAAGAAATCCTGTGTTTATTTAAGAGTTTTTGCAGGCAGGGGTATGGGGGAGGGCGTCTTTTTTCCTCCTCTGAATTCTCCTCTATTAATATATTCCATTTAAATTGCTCACGGCACCATGTACTAATTAGGACTAGAATGACAGTTTGAGGAGAACAACTGAACCCACTTGAACTCTTGGAGTTCAGAGTTCATGCACATATGGGAAAAACATCTTCCCATTTATTTCTGCAAATACTCTGCACGTATCATAGAAAATATAGCTGATATGTATGGACAGAGCTGATCCTGATGGCTCCTGTAGACACTTCAGATTGCAGTCAAAGAGATTTGAAATGCTTATTTAAAGACAACACACACTGAAATGGTTCTGTTGGTGATCACACACTGAATTGCACTGATTTAAATGAAAGTGTTAATTTGATACCAGTTTAGATCTACCAGCACAAAAGCACAATGGATGTCCTAAGGCATGTTAAAGCAGGCTCATTCCAGTTCAGAATAAGTCAATGAAGAACAGTTTTCAGTTACAGTAAAACAAGAATGATACACAGAGCTACACGGAGCTGTGCATCACATAAACGAAACCAGGACATTTTTGGGTGCAGACAAGGCCCTTGTGTTAGTTAATCTCAGACCAGAAGCCTCAGCACTTACCTTCAGCTGAAAGTCAGTGTTTTTTGCAGCATTCATGTCATAATAGCAATACTTAGCGATTGTAAGCATATATCTTATACCATTTTAGCCAGGTGTGCAAATTGTAACAGGCACACGCATTGATTTAGCTTCCCAAAATCAATTTTCTTATTTTGATGACTTTTATTTTGTCCATTTAAAACTACACTTCAGGTGCTGACTTTGAACCACTCCCATTCCCAGTACAGAGCATCCAAATATTGACTTGTGCCAGCTTAATGAAATTGATTTTGACTTCTCACCTTTTATTATTTTGGTGGGAGGTTGTGTGCAGACCAACTCTATAATGAAACTGGATGATTTACTCAATACCACACAGCAAATCAGTGCCACAGCTGGAGATAAGAACAGACTTCTACAGAGAACTACCACTGAAATTTGACTACAAGTCTTGAAAATCAGCAGGCTTGGATTGCCTGAAAACTCCAGTTTATGTATTGGTTTCTTTCCAATCTGTTAAGGAGAGGTTTCTCTAAGAATAACTTGGCTGAAATGTCTATGCCTGTCCCTGATCTATTCTTTTTCTTTTCATAGAATCATACAATGGCTTGGGTTGGAATGGATCCTAAAGATCATCTAGTTCCACCCCCCTTTTCCCTTCCCTTCCCTTCCCTTCCCTTCCCTTCCCTTCCCTTCCCTTCCCTTCCCTTCCCTTCCCTTCCCTTCCCTTCCCTTCCCTTCCCTTCCCTTCCCTTCCCTTCCCTTCCCTTCCCTTCCCCTTCCTCTTCCCTTCCCCCTCTTCCCTTCCCCTTCCCCTTCCCCTTCCTCTTCCTCTTCCCTTCCCCCTTTTCCTTCCTCTTCCCTTTCCCCTTTTCCTTTTCCTTGTAGTGACCACATCACTTCAGTATCAGCAAATGACATGAGGGGAATTAGTGGCTTTCTGTCCCTTGGGGTTTATTTTTTTTCCTCCCACATTCCCTCTGCCTGAGGAGTTTAGAAGAAATGCTGATGGTTTGGTGGAAGTGTGTTGCAGGTCTTTGGAGACACAAGCAATTCAAAGCCAATCAATGCATCTATAAATCCTTGTAAAACCCAGATCCTGAATACCTGGTTACTCTTTCATTATGCTTTGACCCAACAAACGAGGCTGGGGTATTCCTAAGACACTCTTCATTTTTCACTGTGAGCTGTGCTCTGTGTTATTTCTCCATGGCATGCATAAAGGAAAAAAAAAATGTATCTTGTAAACATTGATCTACTTATTATTCTGCTTGTTTGGATAGCCTTAAAAATGGACATTTATCTATAGCTGAGGTGTCTTAAACACAGACTGGGTACCCAGACAGAAGGCAAATGTGATCATACAAAGACATCCATGATGTCTCTTTCCTCTAAATTGGACTTTTACCTCCCATGGGAGCCTGCAATTGAGAGTAACTACTTTGGGAACACAGATTTCTGCAAAGTCCACCACGAAAATCTACCTTTCTTAGGTGTTAATGGTTGAGGCCAACTGTTTTGCTTTCTCAAGGCTGGAAGTAGTAAACTGTAAGGACTGCAGGCAACATATATGTAATGACTGACAGCCGAAATATAGAGACATAAAGAAATGGGTGTCAGGGCTAATGCAGTTCTGCACATCTCCATCACACATTTCAGACATGGGCATTTTTCTTTTTCAGCCTCTGTGTTTTAAAACAAACCAGATTGGGGCCATTGCTGCCTGTAGATTATGGCCCTCGAAGTGATAAACATGCTGTTCCATTGCTATTTGCCCCATGAGATAAACATTTCTGATGGATTTTTCTGACAAAACTGAGAAACCTAATAATCGCAACGTCAGAAAAAAAGTGAAAACTGATTCAGTTTGATCCCCAAAGGACAGGAGAGGGAAAACAGCAATAGGAGATACAGTTCTGTGAGACTGAACTTGTCAAAGCTCTTTTAGACTGCTTTGAATAAGCACATCCGCTTGGTGTTATAAATAAAGGTTTCAGACGGTAATTTGCATGGATTAGGATTGTTAACGTTTATCAATTGCTGGGTTTTAAAGAACTCCCAAATTCTTGATGGGAGTATCTCTTTGTAGTGAAAGATTCATGGTGGGAGTGAAAAAAAATCTGATGAATTTCAAGCTACAGATGAGAGAAAGCAAAGCCTCCAGATCTAAACTGAGATACCATTAGTGGTTCCCATAAATCAAATCATGTTTATAGCAGGGATACAGTTGAATTACCATCTGGACTTTTTAACCTCGACATTTATTTCCGAACCCTCCTCCAATATTGAAAGTAAACTTAACCCTTCCTTTCATCTTCAGGACTTTGACCTGGTGCCAGTTCTTATTTTGAAGGAATGATCTGATTTTTGATGGGGACAGAATGTCACACGTGGCATGAGGTTGGAAGGACTGGGAGTTTCTTGCAGAAGACAAAGTCGTAAAAGAAATAAAATACACTCAGTCTTAAATGAGATCAGCTGAATAAAGGGTCAGTGGGAATGAAGTCAGGAGGAGGATAAAGAAAGGAGGGTTCATTTTAATTCAGGTAGAGGACGCAGATGGGGTCCAAGGACAGTGTAGCAAAACATGTAACACTCAAAAGGAACCTATGTTCTCTTAGGATATGTGGGCTTATTGGGAGGTAGATGGGTGATGAAGAGCTGGATCCTGTTTTCACTGGTGCTAATAACAAAACTGTCATTGCCTTTAATAGAACATCCACCTACTTCTTTGAAAGTGCGAACTTTAACCCTTTACTGACAAAGTAAATCAAGCTCATATCAGGCTCATATCAATTTTTAAAGTCTCAGAAAAAAAGAAAAAAACCTCAAGATATCTGGAGCCCAGTTTTGTTGTGGGTTATTTTGCTTGCTTTTTTTTTTCCCTTTCTTTCAGTCTACCTCTGAACTTCCTGATTCAGTCAAGGAGCTGCCAAAGTAGTTAGTAAAGGATATTGTTGTGCTATTTCCAGCTCAGGAAGTTGTAGACAGGTAGGGGTCAGTCTTTTCTCTCAGGTAACAAGCGACAGGACAAAAGGAAACAGCCTCAAACTACACCAGGGGAGATTTGGATTAAATATTAGGAAAAATTTCTTCACTGAAAGGGTGGTCAAGCATTGGAACAGGCTGTCCAGGGAAGTGGTGAACTCACCATTCCTGGAAGCACTCAAAAAATGTGTGGATCTGTTAACAGAGGTCTTCCAGTAACAGGTAATTGAGGTCTTCCAGTAACACATAAGAGTGGTTACACAGATATCAGGACTGCACGAGGCAGTCTAGTAAAACCTCACTGTACATATGGCTGAGAGATACAGATATACCTGGTGCTGTGCAAGATGACCACACAGCCTTTAGCTGGCTGAAAGGGTAAGATACACATAGGGAAATTCATCCTAGAATCATGCCATGTGGCTGGGTGAGCCCTCTGGCCATCCTACCTGCTGTCTTACCTTTGGATATCAAACAAGATTCTTTTCTTTGAGGCCAGCTTCCCTGAAGGAAAAAACATCTTCCCACCTCCTCTCAAAAGCTGTTTTTGTAAATGCCTTTAGTATCATATGTTTCAAAGTGAGCTGAACTTTTATTTATTCAGTCCTTGTTAGACACAACCTCATATTTCACACCCTGGCTGGTGCCAGGATCCTCTTAGTCTATTGGCGACATTACTGCCATTTCCTATCTCTCTCCTTCCTGAATTTACCTAATCCAGAGCTCTGGCCTTTTGTTGAAATGATTTTCTGCCTTCCGGCCCTGCGTGCCGTGTGTCAGATTATGTGCAAAAGGTCTCAACCCACTTCCCCTGGGTTTAGACACAGGATGAGGAAATGAAGAGGAGTGAAGTTACTGATTTCATTTTGGAGGTCAGGGTGGGTCTTCTTGGGGTAGGATTGGAGTCTGAAGAGCGAATGCTGCCATTTGTTATCCATATTTTTTCAAACAAACAAGAAGCTCCAACAATTATTCATGCTGCTGAGTCGGAAATACTTCTCAAAACAGCTGACAAAAAAGAACAGGAGGACAATAGGTGGATGGTGAGGAGAGATTATATATATACACTCATATATATAGCCCAGACACAGACATCCAGTTTTGTTGGAAACAGTCTGGAGACATGAGGAGCAATCTGAGGATCATCTCTGAACTGCCCCGAGGGTGGGCGAGCTACCCTGTTTGCTCAGTAATTCTCTTACAGCACTGCACAGTCTAATTATGTATTAACCTACATTCAAAACCTGTAACGCCAAAAGGGTAAGTCTCTGAAATGGCGCCAGGAAAATGTTTTCCAGTACTGGAGAATCCCCAACTTTGCCCAGCATAGGTCAGCACTGGCTCCAAGCCAGCAGCCTGAGACCACACTGAAAGCACACACAGGAGAAAACATCTCTGCCTCCCTCCTCCTCCTCTGTCAGAGAGCAGATGTGCCCCCACACTGCTGGTAGGACATGACCTGAGTGGCCTTCTCATGAATGGATGGGGAGCCATTGAGGGCTGTCAAGGGCAGCCATCCCATGCCACGGATGAAGGGGCACAGCACAGGGTGTCATGGGACACGTGTGCATCTCTGTCTCCTGATGATTTGGACAGCAGACCTTGGCTTCATGGGTGAGCTGGAGTAGGAGCACATCCTCTTCCCTCCCTCCCCATCAGCCGCCCGACTGGCAGTGTCACACTCACGCTGTGCCCCTCACGCAAATCTCGTGGCAGTTCAGGAATGTACATCCCAACCTGTGTGCTCCAAATCTCCCCGTTTCCTCCCAGATCTGTTGAACAGCACTGGAGGGGGAGGAAAAGCAAACAAAGAAGCAAACAGGCGGAAGGGCAAAAATCGAAAAGCACTTCCTCTCCCTCCGCAGGTTGTTGGTTGTACCTGGAGCTCTGGCTGGTTTTTGTATGCACTCAGAGTAAGTTCTCTGAGGAGTATCCTGCAGTCATTTCTCAGCGAGTGTGAACAAACTCATTAACAGCTCCTTTACTGGAATGATAAGTTGTTTCTTAATGAAGGGAAAAATAAATACCCTTGCTAACCCAGGCTCCATCACTAGAAGTCACACATCATTCTTAAAGACTCCTTATTTTCCACCAGAGACGTTTGTGTACAGCCCTTAAACAAAATGAAAGAGCTTGTTTCTCCTTCTTAGACACTCTTTTAGATGCTCAAATTGCACAGTACTTTTTAGATGCTTTCCAGAGTTTTATCCCACATGTGAGCAGCTTAGGCTCAATAAAACAAAAAATAATGATGTGAAACTTCACCTGTTTTAAGAAAGGAAGGTTTTTAGCACTTAAAACATGGGACCAGGGCCCAAGAGATTTGGGATCTATTCCAAGCTCCTCCATTGACCTGCTATGTAGTTTTACTTGTAAGGAAGTCACTTAAGCTCATTGTGCCTCAATGTGCCCATTTGTGAAATGGAAATAATAATGCCAAGCTCACAAGGGGGCTGTAAAGGTTAATTAAATAGAGTTTTTAGGTGATTTCACTTCTTTGGATGAAAATCTTGACAGACCTATTGTTTATTAATGAAGTTTGTGCAAAAATCACAATTCTGAATTTTTGCAAAGAAATATATGGTGATTTTTGTGAGTTTGAAAAATGCCAACGTGGCATTTTTTTTTAAATGATTGTCATTTTTTTTCCAAGCTATATTGATTCAGTTTGAGCTTCAAAAATCTGAAAGTGTTTTGCATTTTTTTTGCTCCATTTTGACATGAAACTACATGATAATGTCTGTACAAGCAAGCAGAACAGCTAGCGATCACCATGGGAAGGGTTGTGAAAAAAATCAAACAAACAAAATCCCACAACATTTAAATAGTACTTTGGATGCTCACATACTTCAGGGTATAAAAATACAGGGCAGGAGGATGTCACAGCCTCAGAATTTCTTGATACCTTTATGAGATTTAATACTAGCCACTTTCAAATATAGAGGTTTGTTTTCTCTCTCATTCAGACTCACATTTTGAATTCCGTGGTTAGAGCTTTTCAGAATTCTAGAAAAGGAAATTATAATATACCCAGGAAGACAATAATAATAATAATAATAATAATAATAATAATAATAATAATAATAATAATAATAATAATAATAATAATAATAATAATAATAATAATAATAAATCCCATGTATCTTAACCTTTTCAGTTTTCAGACTTCACTACAACTGGAACTGAATCAGCAGTCAAGTAGTTTGATGGTATGATTTGATGCAGATCAGTGCTCTGCCTTCCTACCCCTCATCTCTGTGAACATGTGAACCCCTGTTAAGTCTAGTTCCATCATACAGTCATATTTTTCCAGACACTAAACCTGCTTCTGTTCTTCATGCAAGTCACTTGGTGAGAATTTTCAATTTCATGTCAGTTGTAAGAACAGGGAGGATTATTGTTATTTTTGTCCCCATTGGAGCCCTCGCATCACTCCCATGAAGGGATGCCTCAAGAAATTGCAAGATAACAAGAGAAGAAATGTTAAGTTCAGCTCCTGTGAAACTTGCTTACATGGAACCTTGAGTTTGGCCTGAAGATTTAAATGCTTTCCCTCTCTCACTGAACAAGGTGACCTACCCCATAACCAGAGAAATTCCAAATGAATAAGAGCTATTAAGTTATCTTGTCCACCTGCCCCCTTCGGCGCAAGATTGAGAGGGTGACATGGATTCTGGCAGTGGGCTGTGCACAACCCATGACAGAGGCTGCACACAAATATGAATCATGTTGTACTTAAAAGGCCCAAATGAGTTTACTCTGGGCTCCTTACCCTTCCTTGCTAGTGAGAATGGGGCCCTGGAACTCAAACCGGTTGACAAAGCAGAGACTGAATCAATCCCTGAAAACAACCAATTTAACCCTGTGATCTCCATTGCTCTATTGGGTGCTAGTGCTTCTCATGCCAATTTTGCTACTGAAAGACTCCCCTAGGATGCTGCTTTAACAAAACCAAAACCTACCCACCGTGTAAATCTAACATTAGTTAGTGGTTTCTCAGCTACAGCTTGTGGGATGGCTGACCGAGTCTCAGATGTGAAATCAGCTCACTGCAGAATGCAGGGCCCTGTAAATGGAAAAGAAAACCTGGAAACACAAAGAAAAATGAGTCCTTTTGATAGCATCAAGGGAAATAGCATCTTGATTTTTTCTAATTACATGAAGACTCCTTCTTATCCTCTTCCACTTTTTTCCAAACACTGTACATGCACACCTGGAAATATTTCCTCGGTATTAAAGACTGAGATTTGTTCAAGCTGCATAGAAACACTAGACATGAGCTTTGGGCTCTCTGACAAACTCTTAAAAAGCTAAATTCACATATAAACAGATTCTGGCTGTTACCCACTGACAGCACCATGAATTGAACCAAAATGCAATAAACTCCACAAAGACTATAACAGTGAACTCCCTTCTCTCAGACGTGTTAGTTCTCTGGAAGTCATGGGAAAAAAAAGATCCTTCACCAAGCCTGGAGAGCTCATGCATGGAACCAAAGCAGGAAGAGATTTTTGAAGGTAAGCCCACAGCTAACATATTTTCATTCTCATTTTAACTGAAATTGTGTCACCTGGAAGTGTAGGGCAGAGAAAAGCAGCTCACCTGGCCCCAATTGTCACTAAATTCATCTGTGGGAAAGACTGTAGCATCTTTACAGCTTCTGCCCTGCTATACTGGACTTTTCTTTCTACATTTCTTTCCTGAAGAGCTAGCTAAGTCCTATTTTTTCAGATAGGCAGGGCTAGGTATGCATTCAAAAAAAGGGCCAAAGACCAGCAAAGATCAGAGTCTGTGGCCATGGTGGAATGGACTTTGAATAGTTAAGTCCAAGAGTTGTGCTGACCTTTCTTCACGGGTACTGTCTTGGGGTAAAATGCCTCTTAAAATATCTTTCATTACTTCCTCACTGGTGGGAAGCTTGGCTTTATTTTTTTGTAGATTATTTGAATTGAAGCTGTCCACATTTCCTTAGGCTGTCACTGTCAAATATTCATGAACAGTTCGAAAAAATGACCAGTCTCACTCAATATTTACCCCCCAAAATATCTTCACCAACAGTTATTGACTGATCTCACTAAAATCTTTGCCCATTAGGTGTTCCTGGATCAGGATTTCACATATGACTCCTGAGCATTCATTGTCCTTAAAGAAAATGGGAAAATAAAATTTTCACACTGAATGTTGCCACACTTGCTGTGCTAGCATGGCTTTTCTGGTGCTTGAGGTGTGCCAATGACACTCAGTGACTTCAGCTGAGTGCTCAATTCATTGTCCTGGGGAGGGAAAAAACAAAGAAAACCCACAGCCAACAAACCTAGTGCATTTGCTTGAGTTCATAGAATAGATTCATAGAATGGTTTGGGTCAGAAGGGACCTTAAAGATCATCTAGTTCCAAATGCTGCCATGGGCAGGGACAGCTCCCACTAGACCAGGTTGCTCAATGCCCCATCTGACCTGGCCTCAAACACTGTCACGGTTGGGGCATCCACAGCTTCTCTGGGCAGCCTGTGTCAGTGCCTCACCACCCTCAGTGTAAAGTTATGGAGAGTGGTGTGGACCTAAGCCTTTTGCACAGGGGAGGCCAAAATTCTGGCTGCCTTGCCTATATGCCAGGGTGTGTTGGTGCACACAGACGTGTATTACTGAGAACATCTTCTGTGTCTCTAAAAAGAAGTTTACAGAGTTGCTGACATGCCTTGCTCTGAGTGGTGATCAGAGTGTCAGCTGGGAGAGCACTTTCCTTTGGAAATGAAACAGAACAAAATAAATGCATTTGGTGGTTTCACTAAATTCTGGGATGTAAAGCAGGTTTGCCCTGCAAGAATGAGAAGAAGCTGTGCTCATTCTGGTAGCAAAGACCTGAAGAAAGTGACAATCATTCTTAGTGGGGTTTGAACACTGTACTCATGAATCTTAATTTACATTCTTCTGTGCAAAAAGGGGGTTTATAAAGTGATCTGAATTACTGTGAGCTGACAGTTGCTGTGCTTACAGACCTTCAACACACCACGTACAGGGAAAGAGTTTCCCTCCCAGTCTTTGACATTCTCTGTTCAGAAAATTTTTTATTTTAACCCCAGTCCTAATTGCCCTTCAGTATCAAAATTAATTGTGTTTTCTGCTAAAAGGCCAGTGCAGTTTAAGGTTACTCCAGGGTCCCAGCAGCCGATGCATCTTCTGTAAATGGCTTGATTGCCGTCTGTGGAGAGGAGTGCTGGGAGAGATTTGCTTGACCGAGGCTATACATTACAGTCCAATTAGTGTGAAGATCACTACATGAGTCTTTAACTTTATCTAGTAACTGTCGGAATCTCTAATGCTGAGAGCAGAGAGAGGAAGAAGGATGCAGAGCCCACCTGGGCAGTCACATGGAGGCCACATCTCTTTCCCACTGCCCTCTAACTGTCTTGCAGGCAGCAGAGGGAGCAGTTGGAGGATGGAAATAGTCTATGAGCTGCACTTCTTATCCTACAGGTACTGAGGCAAATATCCCTTCTTTCTGCCTTTAATTCTTTGCTTCTTTACTGACATATTAGTGTATGGTTTTGATTTTTTTTTTTTTTTCTCTTCTTGAGACAGCTCATCTGAGGTCTGGATTCATTTAATGTAACCTGAGGCAGTGGGCTGAAGTGGATGGGAATCTGCTAGCCCTGGGTCCTCTGGGCTAATGTAGAAAGAGCAACACATCCAGAAAATAAATTAAATTCCCACAATGATCTTCAGAGCTGGTTTTCTCCCTGGCACAGTCCATCTGTCCTACAGCCAGGTCTCCAAACTCAGGTGTTTCATTTCAGTATTCAAAAGTGAGCAAGAGTAAGTTTTCATTGCTTTGTGCAAGAGCTCAAGAGCTCCTGTTTGGCTCAGGATAAAGTCAAGCAAAAATATAAGTCCTTAAAAAAGGCCAATTCTAACATTAAATGCACTTGCAGATCACAGAGTAGATCTAGAAGACAGGCAGTACTAGTAACCTCCTGTGAGCTGGTTTGATCTGCAAGGATGAGTATAGGCTGAAATTTACAAGTAAAATAATAACTACGAATGGTCATCAGCTGAACCCATCTCAGTGTGGTCTTAAAGGGAAAGGGGCCTTATAGCCCACATCAAACACGTACTGTGCAAACACTGGCACACAAATGTGCTGAAAAATGGGTCTAAAATATTCTTATCCCTACAGTTTTGCTCATACAAGTTTGGTCTGCAGCTTAGACAATCTCAATCTTTATATTGCTGTGAATGGTTTTTACTAAAAAACCTGATGAAACACCAGGTTCCGCTTTATCAGAGGCATACGGAACATATGGAATTAATTTTTGGTCGGTTCTGTGTTCCAAGTCATCAGGCTTCTTGTCTGCATATCTAGGTCTCATGACTTCCAAAATATCTTCTAAAAGTAGCTGGAACAACCAGTATTAAACAAGACTATTAAGGAATGTTGTAAAAGTTTGAAAGCTAATGAAAACTAGAATGCCAAGTCCTTGACATTTTTCACATCTCCACCCTTTATTTTTCAGCTAATTTTAAAGCTTAATGTCTTATTTTCTGAGTCAGTCTCCAAACCAGGGAATGAAGAGGCAGCTGCAAAAGTGGGAAAAAACATGGGGAAGAAAAGTTGTTATTTGACACCATCTCACAGAAGTTCCAGAACAGTGAACTTTCTGTCACAGCTCCACTTCTCATTACAATCTCATTTGACACTGCAGCAATCATGACTAAAACAACAACCAAAAACAAAAATATCTGCATCAGTATTTCAGCATTTGGGGGATTACATGGCACCATAATATGTCAGACAGCACATGCCTTCTTTAATTTCTTTCTGTGTTGTGTTAAAGATATTAGTGGTATTCATGCACTTACGGTATCCACCAAACTCTCTGCTCCTCTCATTTCTATGCACTACAGAAGCAGTTGTCTTCTCCTTCAGTATGTGGGACATGTCTAT
The DNA here is from genome assembly GCF_036250125.1 of Pseudopipra pipra. Lineage (NCBI taxonomy): Eukaryota > Metazoa > Chordata > Aves > Passeriformes > Pipridae > Pseudopipra > Pseudopipra pipra. Next base: position 15,987,256 of record NC_087560.1, on the reverse strand, counting down.
AGACCTCAGCCCTTCTCCTCAGTCCTATTTTACCTGCTGGACTCACATACTTAGGATTCCACTCACCACCAGCTTTTCTACACGGTTCACAACAGATCTTGTATCAGTGTGCAGTGGTGTGTTTGCACAACTCAGAGATAAGGGAGTCTCTCTCTCTCAGAGGCATTTTAGACTAAATAAAGCTGGTAATGGGATGAGAGCTGAGTCTCTCATCCACTGTTCTTCTAAAGGTTCTTTAAAATGACACTGAATTGAAACTTCAACTGTCTCAAGCATAATAGCCACACTGAACAGCAGTTTTTTCCTGTGTATTGCTTAAAGCAGAACCATCTAACATTTAACTTATAAGAACTTATGAAATTATATATTCAAGAAGAAATAATATTGCACAGTATAATTATATAATTGGATTTCCTACCATAAAATACTATGGGATGAATTAAAGGAAAAAAAATTGTGATAGGTACAGTAATAAGGTGGATATCTCACTTTTCAGATATATGCAAACTGTGGCTAAATTCAAACTGTGGTATTGAAATTAACAGCAGGTAACTTCCTGCTATTTGGATTTCCCATCATTTGCTCTCATTACAGCTGTGTAAAGAGAAAATTAACTTCCACAAAAGACAGCAAAGAAAGTTTTTTTCACAGCAATATAAAATATTATTTCTAGGGGCAAAGGTTAGCAAGAATGTAAGGCTGTGAAAAAAAATTTCCCTGTCTGTAAGGGTCTTTCAGAACTGGTCACAAGTGGATTTCTTGCTCACTTTTGGAAAATCCTGAATCAGCTACTCTCTATGCAGGACAACGGGGCCTTTAATATGATCTCCTATGTGAGGAGAAAATAAATAATAATTAAAAATTGCTCTAATTTAACACTTCTTTGTGGCTGCAGAATTTCTAACCTCTCTGCCTTAACAGGGAGGTTGTAAGGCTTGGGAGGAATACAAAGGAAAATTCTACATGTCAGAAAGTTATGAAACAAAGGCGAAGTGGAAATATAAAGTCAAAATGAAACCCTCCATCTTTCTGTCAAACTGAAACAATAAATAATAATGGCATCTTGCATTTATATAGTGGTTTTCATCCAGAAAGCCTGGAAAGCTCTTTGGAAACTTTACAAACTACTGTAGAGGAATAGGAATGATTTCATACACTGATCTATTGAAGGCTCCCACTTCTGTAAACAGTTACAGTCTACAGCAACATTACATCTCAGTCTGGGACAGGTAGAGACTGATCTTGAGAGATATTGGATGGATCTGTAGTTAGTCAGAGTAAATCTTCAAAGTCCTGTGGGAATTTACACTGCTGACAGTTATTGTTTCTCATGATCAGGCACTTGGTAAAGAAATAAAATTACAGATAGATGAAATAGTTGCTGATCCTGGTCTGTGAAATATGGCAATAGCAGCCAGAGCTTTACAATTAAAATCCCTGGTAATTCATCAATCGTGGGATGGTAAACACACTCATTTTAAAGAGTCCAATCCTCTGTCCAGCCATTCCTCATTGTTATCATACAGCTGACATCCTTTCTTTCTTATTTTTATCTCTCTCTGTGTATATAGAAAAGGTGTTTTAAGACTGGTGTTTTTGTTGAAAACAAACCTCCCAGATTTACGTCTCTGCCACGTTCAATTGTCAGGCAAAGCACGGAAGGAAAAAAACCCCAAAGAATGAGTAATTAGTGAGCTGAGGAAACTTGATTAAGCTTTTCATTTCTATCATATGTTTCACTTGAAAAAAATCACACCAGATACTCGAGAAGTCTGTTGGATATTAAGAATGGCATAGATTTTCAGATCCTCAATGGAGGAAAATTCTTGCTGATATTCATGGTCTTTTTGTTCCAAGAAGGATCACATAATTTTGGCTCTTGAATAATATTTCTATAACTAGCAGTCAGCTCAGGAATTCCCTGTGTGTGAACACATTTCTCTATCGGCTGGCACGATGTATTTCTGCACTGGAATACCACACTGAAAACATCCAGCCAGCACCTCCTAATGGTGGCAGCAAAAGGAAAAAGAATTAAAGAGGAAAAGCAGTTTCAGGAGAAACAGAACCTTCAGATTTGAAGTGTCTTCGAATGTGTCTTCATTTTATTGGCCTCTGGCAGGGTATTTTGAGGGGTTCACATATCACTGGTGCGTGTTACCCCCTTAGCCTGAGCCTGTGTTTTCATAAAATTTCAAGGAATATACACCTCCCATCAAATTTGGCTGCATGAAGGCACAATAAAAAAAAGAAGTCTCTTTTCTCTTTATAAATTTTCTTCCTGAGACTTCCAGCATCAGGCTCCTTCCCATTCTTGGAAGTGGCAGCTACTCTGGCTGTTGCCAGCTGGGGTGCAATGCTTGGCCTTGCTGGCAAGACAGGGGACAGCCTGGGAAAGTGCTCATGATGCCTGGCCATGACTCCTCACCACTTGAAATAGCTTTGCTCATTCCAAGAGTGCCTGGGATGCTACTGCAGTTTGACACAGGCAGGTGTTTCGCTTTAGCACCCAAAAGAGTGTTTGGAAAGTTCCCCTGCTCCCTTTCTGTTCCCACCCTTGCTAGTCCATATGCCCCAAGACCAAAATTTGTAGTGTTCAACCAAACTGATATGTCTTAACACTGCCAAGGATAACAAGTGGGACCACAGCCCTTGGTTTGCAGCCTATTTTACCCAATGCTCCCTTGGCCAATGTGTTTTGGGCAAATGGGGAAAAGAGAAGGAACACGCACCACCTTAACTTGTGACCACACCAATGATTAAACATGATAAAGCTCTAAGAATCAACCTCTCCTACCAACACCTGGCAAAACAGATGATGCAGCTCAAGAAAGAAATGTTTGTAGCCTGCTCTCCAGACTTCAGCTGAGATAAAGTTATCTCTTCTCTGGAGGATTTAGCACCAAATGAAGGAGAGACTGGGGCAGTGCGTCTGCATTTATTTAAACTGTTCTCAGTACTAAGTATTCTGTAAGAATAGGAAATCGCAGAAAGAAGTCTGGAGGCTTCTCAGTATCAGTGGTTTTTTTAGACTATTAGGAATGTATTTTTATGCCCTCTGAGTTTTTCTCAAGTCACAGTAGTCTCTTGAGAGACTGGAAATTTAAAATCAGAGCTGTAAACTCAATCTCTGGACCAGTAATTCCCATTTACATCATGAGACACTCAGGAAAAAGCCTGATAGCTGCATTCTGTTACAAACATGAGCTATTTAGGCATCCTGATTGACATCCTAAGTTTTGCACATTAAATGACGGGACCTCTGGCTTCAAAAATATATAATTCTTCCAGACAGTAGAAATAGTGTTGGATAGTATGAAAAAAAAAAAAACACCTTTATGTCAAACCAGCAATTTCAAAGTTATGTGCCATTAATTTGAATCTCAGGGGTGGTGTTACTGGTCTTCCAGGTGGTTAGTGGGGAAGCTTGGATAGTTCCTCACACAAAAGCTTGTTTGGTGGTGGCATATAGGGCGATGTGCTCTAAGGCACCCAGGGTTGCAGCAGGACAAACTTTTGTTAAAAGTAAGTGCAAGTCGGATGCTTACTTCTTCTTCTTCACGCTTCTGAAAACCTCCTGCTGTTTTTGCTTCTTGAACATGAGAAGGAGGTTGGCCAGAGCAGCTATTACAGGCTACTTATATCAAATCCCTCATATTGCTGGTGACTGGGAGCCCCCAAGAGTTCTTGTCCCACATTTTGCCTGGCAATTAAATAGGCCGAGATATAATTTGCGCCCCATATTCTGTGTTGAAGGCAGTAGGTTTCTTCATTTTTAGCCCAACTCTTCTGTCACCTTCACCAGTTTCGCATTATTTATGTTAACTCCATGGCCTAGGGGTGGGAGGGAGAGGGGAATTATTCCTAATTTACTGAAAGTGAGAGAAGAATCAGTCACTTCTTTCTTTAAACTTCTGTGGAGGATTGTTAATCAAAGTTAAAACAAATCTGTGTTCCAACGCAGAGGTGGGCGAGGAAATGTGTGCCTAACACATATGCACTTTGGGGCTCCTGCAGAAGGAAACAGAGTTCTGGAAACTGTTGTGAGAAAAACATTAAAGACACCAGACTCAATGCTATGCCACAGACTGGAAATGAGGCTTCAGACAATATGTAGCTATGTTTGAACCCACTGAAGTGTTGCATTTTATTCTCCAACCTGGGATGCGCAACTTAAATTATTTCCCTTTCTTATTTGCCTCACGTTTGAGAAGAGCCTGGCTTGGACCAGGACAATGACTTAAAGTAAGAGCCAGGCAGAGAATACATCAGGTATTCGACCTGCAGGCCTATGAAATGCAGTGTCATCATAACCCAAAGGGCGTATCATTAGTCACTGAAGGAAGGAAGTGCAAGCAGGCCCGGAGAAATCAATAGAAGGTCCTTGTCTAGTAACACGAAGAGAACAGCACCGATGTTTATGTCTTTGCCCTTCACATACTTTGCTCTTCCTTCCTCTCCAGTCACCTTTTCACTTTATCCAGAATTTCATTTTCCTGATTCCTGAGTACAAACGGATGAACGTAGCAACCAAGGCTCAGGCTGCAATCCAGTCTTTTCTCAGAAAAATAGAAAAAAAAATTATCCATCAGGCCTAGTGTTGCTGTATGGTGGTTATCTGATTTGGCTCCTGCTAACTAAAAACATATGCAACTGGTTATCTCCATCAACACAGTTTCATTCAGCTCTGGTCCGTATTAGTGTGTTTTTCTGCAACTGATGTCTCTTAGTGCCATGGGTGAACTGTTACTGTTAAAATCATGTTTAAATATGAAGATCAAACAAATGGTCCAAAGGTTTCTAGCATCTAAAGACTCATTAAGCAATGCAAAAATACTTTGCCATGTTTTAGTTAAACACTTGTAATAACTCTTCCCCAAAATATCGTGCTTTCAGTAAATACTTTGCCACGTTTTAATTAAATGTAATAACTGCTCACCAAAATATTATGCTTTCAATAAACGAGGAACCAGATTAATATGGTATTTTAGACTTTTTCTAGAATATGAGGTAGTAATTAAAAATTGTCAAGACTCTTTTTAATTCCATAGTCCTGCATTTGACCTGTTCTTTCTCTTTTGTGCCTCAGATTACCCATCCATAAAATGAGCAAAACAGTAGTAATGTGCATCCTGGGGAAGGTACAAAGCACCACTCATTACTGTCAGGAAAATTCTCTGAAATTATTCAGCTGTATTCATAGCAAAAACCCAACGAATTAACAAAATATGTTCAGGCAATGCACATTTGTCGGCTTCCATGAGAAAACTGTGAAGTGTTATGAATAATGTGGCTCGTTGGTGGCTGTTTGCTCTAACAATCCCAATTTGTATGTTACATGAAGGCAAAGGAATCTTTTCATGCTCAGTTTGACCCTTCCTCACACTGCCCCTGATTTCTTTTTATTCTAGCCCTTGACAGGAGTACAAAATGCACATCAAGGACAAGAATAACTTTTTAGACTAAGATAACATTTGTATTATTAGAAGAGGTTAGGGTGTGCCTGGGAGGGCAGGAGGTAAATCTGCTGAACAGTCTAAAAGCTTTATTTATGGAAATGTCCTTTTTAAGAACAGGGGAAAGGAGAATTATTACTAATAATGTCAAAAATTCTCCAAGATACCAACTCAGCCAAGCTGTACATGAGCATACACACTTCTGAAAGAAGTCTGTCTTCATATGTAGAGCTCTGACCCTGGACAAGTTTTCCAGTTAGAGCAAGTCAGCCTCAGTCTGTGAAACTTGATGGAATAACATCAGTTTACCCCAGCTGAGAACTGTGACAGTGTCTCATTATTTCAACCAGGAAAATCAGAAGTATCTTATACAGTACTGAACACAGTTCCCTCCTATGGGATGAAGCAAAGTATCTTTCCTGACAAGTGTAAGAGCTTCTGATGTGTCTGTCTCTGCAGACATTTACCTAATGACCCATTCACCAGTGGAAAACTTTGAAAGCAACCTTTACAAGGTCAGCTGACCTTCCCAGCACTTCCTGAAGGAAACCAAGAATCCTGTCAGCTGCTCTCAAGAAATTAAAAAAATACCCAAACATAACACTCTGAACCTGATTGTATGATTTAGGAAACAACATACTTTTTTTTCCCCTCAGTCTTTAGTCAGTTGAGCACTTAGCCTCAATCTGCTAACCAGCTTTGTGAGACTTCTCACAGATTCTGTGACTTGTCCCTTTGTAAGAGAGAATCCAGGCAGCTCAGTCCTATTCCCTGAAGATTTCTGAGAATATGACTGCTGTCCTATCAAAGAACAAACGGTGTGTAAACTGTAGAATGGTCTGCTCTTCCCTATTCGGAGGATAAGAGTGCACTGTGCAGGGGCAAAGGCCAGGCTGAGAGAACAATAAAAGAAAGCAAAACAAAACCTCCCACTGAAACACCTTTATAAAAGCCAGTCTTAGTCTGCCCATCAAGGTCTGCCCCCACATCTATCTGTTTGGTAGGACTTGGTCTAGCACATAATGGCAGTGAAGAGCTGAAATTCTAAATACTGGGATGCACACCTGGTCCCTCACCTAAGATCTGTCCTCCGAAATCAAACAAATCAAGATCAGGAAAGCTGAACTCCTTATGTATCTAAGGGGATTTGATTGCTAACAGATGAAAAAGTTAAATTAATAAATAAACAAGACATCATTTGAGATTTTTTTTTCATTGTGTTTATAGCCACATAAAAATGTTATAACTTTTCTCTCACAACAGAGAATTTGGGCTGTCTCCTTTAAATACACACTTCGAACAAACTGAGAGCTTTGCACAGTTGAAATATAATTTGATTTGAATAATAATAATATTTTTTATCACAGATATGCCACCATGGCTTATTTTTAACATAGTGATGTCACCCAAACAGTGAGATCAGATTGCAGAACATCCTACTGAGCAGTAGAGGTGAACTGGCTTCATAATAAATAGAAATTCAAACCCTTTTAACAGTATTATAGGAATGCAAAACAGAGATGCCAGCTGACACCTGCAGGACAGGGCAATGAGATTTATGAAACAAAATACTTGTGTACCTCACTTAGGAGAAGAAATTCTTTATTCTAGTGAATCTTAAATTTCTTGTGGATATATGGACTATGTATATGTGTCCATTCTGCAGACAGCCAACCCTTTAAGAATAACAATGTCATAACTCTTCTCATATTTGTAGAAGACCTTCATGCTGATTGGAAATATGGAGCAAAATATTCAACTAGAATAACACATATTGCCCACATACAAGGTATCTCCCACTTTTACATGTCAGTTTTATTAATAATTTGAATTTATTATGACATTTTAGGCATACTATAAAAACATTAGCATATGTTGGTTTTGCCCCAAAGTAATTGCAGCTGGAAAGGCAAATAGTGAATAAATTAACTGTTAAATCTGGTTGACCCCTGGATTTTTCAGTTTTTCAGCAAGTCCAAAAAACACAAACCTAGAGATGAAAATGTCTTTTAAGGATATATTTCCAGCATGTCAAAAAGGGAAACAAAGCCATTTCAAATCAAATAAGAAGTTTCTGTAGATAGACACTACACCATGTTCCAGTTGTGGCTTTAGCATATTTTGGTGGTTTGAATAGGAAAAGAAAAAAAAAAAAAAAGAAAGAAAGAAAAGCAGGAATATACCATCTGTGAAAGATTAATATTGGAATAATCTACTTCTACTTTAAATATAAATATTTGAATTGGGTTTTAGGCTTGAATGACTGAGCCTAACTGGGACAAAGTCTTCACATGTCTTTTTTTGGTCCTCCTTTCAAGAATTCCTGCTAAAATTTCTCCAAACTCCGCTCTCAGCAGAAAAAAGGGGGAGAACCCCACAGCCAAGTGATGAGGCTGCTCCAAGAATCACAGTTCAATGTTATTTGTTTAGTTGGGGCCTCTTTCTTTTTCTTTTAATAAACTATCCCCAAAAGCCTATCTACCTAAAGAGTATTATCTGCTTAATTTCCTGCAGGCTTCGATGCAGAAGCAGGTCAGTTGGTTTAATTATCAGCTATGGAGACATGAAGGAACTTGAAATTCAGTTGAAATATACAGCAGCTTTTTTTTTTTTCCCTGGATTCTTTTGCATTAACAAAAATACCTGTTCAAAGAACAGATTGACTCAGCTGTGACTTAAAGAGAGATAAGATTCTGTGGCAGGAAAGTCATAATGCTATTATTGTCCACTGGACAGACTATATTTGCACGGTGATTAGTGGTGGCTAATACAGTGAAATACACAGAGAAACAGGCAGGAATTTACCTCCTGACTATCAATTCTCTTTTTGGTTTTAAAATGTAGTCCTACTCCCTCTATCTATATCACGCTGTCGATTAAGTGCCAGACAGACCCAGAAATCCCTTATGAATTTTGGAGTCCTAAATCCATGTGATACTATTCAGCCAATGGACTCTTCCTCACCGTGACAGAAAGGCACGCAACACTTACTCCAGTGATTGGATCTCTCGCTGGGAGTTTTTTGGCACAGAAGGGAAAAGCTTTTTCTTTTAGAATAGGCTTTTTCTGTGTCCTAGATAAAGTGTGAGGAAGGCTAAATAAGCAGTAGTAGGTTGCCATGCCTTCCAAGTTCACTTCTTTTTTTTTTTTTTTCCCTTTTTTCTTCTTTATAATTCTGGGAGTTAGTATTGGCAAGTCTTTATTCAGAGATAGGCATGTAGAGGGAGCATTCAGAAGGAAGGAAATCCAATTAATTTTGTTAGAAATCCAATAGTCTCCCAGTGAACACAGACTTCCACCACAAATCTGCAAGTTTATAGAGCCGTTAAGGCACTTGGAGCATCCGTTCAACTGAAAGACAGAGGTTGGGCTCAGTGTGGATAGAGTGATATCTGTAATATCCCACAGAAATCCATTGAGAACACTTAGGAAAGCACAATATCCTTTAAATGTAACCTTGATAATGAAAGGAAAGGGTTCCTGTTCCTAAATAAAAAACAACAAGCCCCGACAGGTCAGAATTGATACCAGCATTTGCTGCTGCCTGAAACTCCTGCCGTGCACTGAATGCTGCAAAAGTGTCTATTATTTTTAACTGTTGGGTTATTGTCCATCTTTAAGGATGGGGGGATTTTAGGAGCACAATTAATAATAATAATAAAAGAAAAAAAAGTTGGTGTTACAGCAGACCTCCAGACAAAATACTTAAGGGGCAGGGGTGAGCCAACAAAGGAAGCCAAAAGGAAAAAGCAGGTACCGGAGGCGCATTTCGGAGAGAGCAGCTCAGAAACCCCTGAACTGAGGGTTCTTTATATATAGCACCACATTGAGTGACAAAATGGTAGCTGTCATAATGTGCCAGTTAACATGTCCAATATGAGCCGATCGTTTAGTGTCCCCTGGGATTAGAAGACAGAAACATGACAAAGAACAAAGAACTCGGATCAATAATGCTTGGGGAAATAAGACAGAGAAGGTTATTTACTCTGCATTGATCCGTTGCTGCAGTCGCGTAAACTTGGCCTGTTTTTCTTTTGTTAACCTTTAAGCTTGAGTATACTCACAAGCAACTAGGGAGCCAACTAACAGGTGTAGATTAAGGATCGAAGGAGGTCATCGTACCTCTGTCACCACTAGGCACCCATGTAACAACATCCCTGAAGAAATTTAAACATCAATAGCTATAATAAGGGCAAATTTATCAAGCTTGGCCTACTTTTGCTGGGAGCCTGGCTGTGTCCAGTCAGTTTGCCCTTGCTAAAGCTCAATTGATTTGGACATTCTTTTACTAGAGTTGATTATCAATTGTGACACAACAAATTTGTTAGCTTCCAAGCACTGGAGTTGTTGTTGCCATTGGAGCCTCTGAAGTGAAAACACCTGGCCATGCTCAAGTTTTAGTCTTGCTGAGGAGAAATAAAAAACTAAAAAAAAAACCCCAAAACCAAAACCCTCCAAAAAAAACCAAAAAACAGAAAGAAAAGAATAGACAAGGGGAAGAAGAGGAAAAAGCCCTTTGCTGATCTCTCTGTAGATGCTGGTTGCATTGGAGATACCTGCACTGTGTAGCTGGAACATCTGGATTGCCTTTTTTGGAAAATTAGGAGCATGAGGAAATATTAACTTGAAGGAAACTGTTTGCAGCAGGAAAAGTCCAGACAGCTGTTAGCTATTCATTTTTTATGTTTTATGATTTGTCACCTAAGTCATATGGAATCATTCCTGTTCCTTCTGTGGATGACAGACTTTTGAAACCAAGAAGTAATGAATACCGTATGATGGGCAGCAATATTCTTTAAGCGTGACTATTCAAAAGAAATAATCATTCTTGCTGAGCTCCACAGAACTTGTTAAATGTGAAAATCCATTCACCGATGCTCAGGAGCTGTAGTTAATTAAGCTAAGTGGATATTTTGTGTAGAAACATGATGGGATGGAATTTGTTTGTTTTAAATACTGACCCTTTTTTTCCAGTTTAATAGTAAATGTTTCATGTTGTGCCAATAGTATTAGCAGTACACTAAAAATGTAATTCTGGAAATATTTATCTTATTTTGTTTACTTCAAAAGCAAAAGGATGATTTAGCATCATTATAACAGATTTTCTACTTTTCTGGATCAAAGTATATGCTGCTTGTCATGGTACAGAACATTTTGATTTGTCTATTATAGAATAAAAAAAAACAAATAATATGAAAGTGAAAGACCTTATAAATAAAAATTGAAACCCACTTAAAAAATTCTGGGAAAAAAAAGTTAATTTTCTATGGTAGCCTTTCTAAAACAGACATCTTACCCAGATTTTTGGAATTGAAGCAGTGGTCTAACTGTGGCATTTTCTTTAAGATTCATATTCTGGCTTTTGATCAACATGTTAAAATATCTATGGAGGATAAGCACTGCTATATTTCCAGAGCAAGGGCACAAAATCAGTTCACCATGAACACAGACATCTGCAAATGAGTTGCATTTGTTGTTTTGCTGGTCAGCTATACACAGCCATTGTACCACCTGATAGTTTAGGTGAACAAACTTATGGACAGGGCTCTACTCCCCATTTACCATCCTGTAGTACTTTTGGTCGCTGCTGGCATTCAGGCATTGACTGGCAAAGCTATGGTTCTGCTCAGTGTTTTGCAATAGATTCTAGAAAGTAACCCCCTACATTACACTTCCCACTGCAGGTTGATTTCATACGGCAGCCAGAGATGTGCTTGCTTGGGATATCCCTTCTCCTATTAATGTGGCGATCAGGAAACTTTGCATTTAATTTAAGATGTTGCATCTTTGTTTATCTATCATTATGTGGCACAAAGAACGAACCTACTGACAAAGGAAATCAGATCCTGCTTCCCTCTTAAAGAGGGGAATCTGTTGTTTGCATCTCTTGGCGCGCAAAGATTCAGCTTGTGACCCTTGCCCCATCACCCGTAAAAATGTCACCACACTTTTTAAGAGCATTTAAGGCATTTAAGAGCATGAGAGGGAGAAGGCAGCAGCTTTTAGGGCATCAGAAATGACAGTAATGTGCACTGGAACTGTCTGCGCAAGCAGAGTGCGTTGAGGCAGTTGTATTAGATCAATCTGTGCCAGAAGAGAAGCCACTGACAGTTTATTTCTGTGTTGGAGAACGAGCTGCAAAGTGCACGGTCCTCAACAGCATAAATAGAGAACAGCTAGGTTTGGTCCTCACCAAAACTTTCTACTAGGCAATGGCTACTCAGATCTCAATGTGAAATGAGTCAGGGCTCTCTTAGCCCTGCCAGGACAATAAAAAACAGCACCCTGGTTAACAATAACAAGCATTCTTGGCCAAGGGTCTATGGATTGAGTGAGCATGGAGAATGAATTGCCCTCTTTCCACAAGATGTGGTCCCTATAGGTCAAGGCTCGGGTGAGAGGAAAACAGTGTTATGGAGTTGCTTTGATTTACATCTGAGGACTAGGTCTTAATGGCTCAGTGGGGCTTTGAAGGTGCTTATCTGCACTGGAAGCTTGGGGAGCAGACCTTCCTTACAGAGACGGACCTTGTCCCATGGAAACACCAAGAGGGCTGAAGTCTGCTTCAGCCCTGTCCCTTGCCCCATGGACCCTGTGGGGAGGGTGAGTTCATGGCACAGGACCTTTTCCCCCTCCCAGACACACTGTCCTCACTTTGCAGCTCTCTATTTTCCAAACTCCAATGTGATACTGAGGAGCGCTCTGCAAAATTGGGGCAGAGAAGGAGATTCTGAGGCCAGACTAGGCCTGAATCATTGTCCAGGACTAAACAGCGCAAAACTTGGGCTACTCTAAGGAAACATCCTTGGTGCTTGCCACTGTGATGGACTGCTCCAAAATAGCATCGAGCCAATGAGCAGAGCTGGAAAGGATGTGGGATCAGGTCTTCTTCTGGCCAAAGAAGAAAAGCTCCTCATAAAAACAGCATGAAGAGACACTGGAAGACAAAATAAAAACAGAAGGAAAAGGAAATTAGGGAGAGAATATCACACAAGCAACTCTCTGTGTGCTGAAAGGCATATGCAAAAAAGCTCCAATTCACCTTTCAAAAGCACTTAAACCCGAGTCGTGAGCATAAGCAAATTAAGCCTTTCGGACTTGGTTGCGGAGCCAAAAACCCAAAGCAGATGACGGTGCATTAAGACACCACATTTCCTGGTTGCATGCTTATGCTAGCATGCCTTCCTCACCCAGAGGCCTTGTCCACCCTGACCTGTTCCCTTGTAATGGCCAGTTGGCCGCTTGGCTCCTCTCCCAGTAGCCAGCGCTCTCCAAGCGTGACATCGATCATTGCTGTAGTAAGGAAGATGGCACTTACCTGATGGGGTAGGCGGAAGCTCCCTCTCTTACCATATGCTGGGAATTGTCAGTGGCTGCTTGAAGCCAAGGCTGGCTTTTTCTCCTGCCAGGAAACAGGCCTTTTCCAGAGCCTGCCAAAAAGGAGGAGAAAAAAAAAAAATAGGAAGAAAAAAGAAATCTTTTTTTTGCATATTACGTTTCACACTGAGAAGTTTTATAGCAGGCTGGGCTGCACTGGGAATTAGGGATCACAGCTTCCTTTGGTGCTGGGGACAGACAGCAGACAGTGAAATAAGAGGCAGTACAATGGGTAAGGAAAAAAAAAAGGAAATACAAAAGAAAGTGTTTATATTGATTCTCCCCAGAAATACAAGATCTGCCACAGCCAAGCAGACTGAGTCATTAAAGCATCCTGACTCCATGGGTGCTTCAGAGGAAGAGGAGGGGAGGAGGCACACTGCCAGCTGTTCCACGTCCTTTGGAGAGAATCACTTTCCGGATCCTGGCCCGACTGCATCCTGGCACATAGCACTTGACTGCTCCATAACCTTTCTCAGCTCCACAGACTCCATCCCATTTCCCTTCTCACTTTTCAGGTTGGAAAAAGCCTGGTGTCCATGTGTGTTTGCACCATGGTCCCAGACACACTGATGGACTCTGGACTCTCAACTCTGGACTAAAGCCAGCAAGGACCACAGAGAGTCTGATCTTCTATAAAGGAGACCCAAAAATTGTATTTGCCCAGGGAAAGTTTGGAAAGAGCTCACAGCTAAGTGACTGGGATAAGCATGGCTGTGACATCTCACACCACAGTGTGGATTTCCTTTCCAAAAATTGCCATCACCAAGGCCGCCATAGTACCTCAACTATACATCCCTCAAATGCTGAGAGGATTCCCAGGCTTTCAAGAAAAAGCAGTTTCTCAGTTGAGTCCAGAAGCTTTGATAGACTCCTGCTGGCAGTGGGGAAAACTGAATCCAAGAAAGGAAGACCAACATCTCTGACAAAAAAAAAAAAAGACTGGGGAAAAGAAGGGAAATAATCTCTTCCTGTATCTGTGGCACAAACACTGATGCTGTATCAGAAAAAAATGGGTTCTTGAAACAGATTCCCTCTTCCTCTTTCTAAATAGCCCTTCTTTCCTTCTTTTTAACCTTTTATTTATTTATTTATTTTACAGAAAAGGGAGAAAAAGAAAGCAGAAAAGAAAAAAATCTGCCATCCAGAGAGTGAAGAGATCTCCTTTGCATCACAAATCACAAAAAAAGTTTTTTCTTCAGTGAGGGGGTGGAGTTGAAGTGGAAGAAATCCAGGACAAGGGATTACTTCACATTTCTTCTAAGGAATGAATCCTTGGGGGGGGGAGAAAGAAAGAGAGAGAGAGAAGGGTCTATTTTGTATTACTCAGCAGTTCTTTTTTCTTATCATTCTTCTACGGAAAGTTGTTGGGTTTTTTTCCCTAATAACGTGTTTATCACGCAGTCCTGCACATTCACCCATCCACACACACACAGAGCTCTTTATACAGAGAAAATCAGGCTGGCGCTGCAAAAGTGCAGAGAAGATCTTTCGCTAAAATGATCTCAAGGTCAGTTTTGGGGGTCTTTAGGTTTCTATATTCAATCCAACCACGTTTCATGTCTCTGCTTTGCTTGCTTAACTTACAAGAAACTTGGGCACAATTTTGCTTGTGTTGGCAGTTTTTAGGTGTGGATTCATGCAGGCTATTTACAAGATGCCAAGGGATGTCAAATCCTGAACATGTGTTTTTGTCCTACAGTCATTCTCTGACAGCAGAAATAGTCTGCAGCTTATCAGATCCATTTGCTGATATTTAACATCTTTTTTTCCCGACAAAGGTTTGGGGTGAGATGAATTTTAATGTTTCTCTGCAGTGAAGCTGACAAAAAAAAAAAAATCTTTATGCATTTAAGTTAGAAAGTGGAGCTTGAAACTGTGAGGAGGAAAAAAAAAAAGCCAACTCCCTTATTTACAGCATTTTTACATAGATACAACTCTGCTCATTTTTTTAAAACGCCCAAGGTTTTTGGTAAACATTTTACTCAATCAAGAGGTACAGCCACATGGTCATGGAAACATGTATTTTATTGTATATCCTGATATTCCTGATATCATCAACAAAATACTAAAAAGCCTGATAATATGTGTTTTAGTATATTATATTTATATTAACTTGAGCAAGATATAAAATGACATTTTCTCATTTTTAACATTATTTTTATAATAGTCTCACAGGAAAGCAAAATAATTTTTAAAATGTAAAGATTTTGGTAAAATGTTCAAATAGAAATAACAGTCTCTGAGCCTATAATTCCCAGACAATTTTAGCAAATAGTGAACTCCCTAAATGAAGGGTTTTATAAAAATATATAGGTTCTCAGATACTAAAAGTGATACTTTGAAAAGAGGATGGAAACTTAGATAAGCGTAGATATAAACATAGAAGAGGTAGTAATTTTGAAGAATATTTGCATATTATGAGTGCACTTACAAGTGAGTTTAATTTTGCAGGCAAAAATTGCTAACAAAAGGGGGACATTTTTCATGAATCTGAGTCATAATAAATATTTGAACTATGTCTACTATGTGGGGCACCTTTTAAATTCACAGTGCCATGTACATATGTTTTCATATCACAGTAGATTTTTCATCCCTGGTTTCTGCAGACATCATTCTATTTAGAGCTATTTTTCTTTGCTAACCATCTTCATCGAGTTCTCTGTTTCAGCCCAGCCTATATGTTAAAACATGCCCAGTACTGTAACCTTATGCCTAGAGGTACTACTCAGAAGGAAAAAGTGCCTAATTTTTTTTTCTGGCAGCAAACAGAGACAGCTAACCTGGAAGTTTGACTGCTCAG
The DNA here is from genome assembly GCF_036250125.1 of Pseudopipra pipra. Classification (NCBI taxonomy): domain Eukaryota; kingdom Metazoa; phylum Chordata; class Aves; order Passeriformes; family Pipridae; genus Pseudopipra; species Pseudopipra pipra. Next base: position 15,971,620 of record NC_087560.1, on the reverse strand, counting down.
TGTCTTCTCCAAAATTATCCAGACTGCTTTTGTTTGCAGAAGTCAGATTGTGCAAGCTGTTGGTGTGTGGCTTGTCCCAGTAAGTTAAGAAGAACAATCTACTTGAGAAGTGTCCAATTATTCTTACTTCTAGTCAGGTTAGATATACAGTTAGATTGGATCCCTGACAGGTTCTTGGCTTCTCCAGTTTCAGACCAAGCCTTTATTAGTCCAAGAGCATGCAGATGGAAATTATTTCTTTTCTGTTAGCTGTTACATGAATTTGATTGTCAACAAAATCTTTCTCGGCTTTCAGCGAGGTTTGGAATCAGCCTTTGCATCTGAGGTGGGGTGTCCACCTCAGCCAGATGAGTTTGGTTTGGCAGAGGCAGCTCAGCTGATCAAAACTCACAGAATGTAGCATGAAACAGTCCTTCCAAACCTCAGAGACTCCACATGTCACGGGAAAGGGACGTATGGGCAGAGGTGACTCCTGGGATCCTTCCTGCCTGTGGTTTCCTCTTCTGCCACTGTGCTGCCAGCTCTCCTCAGTATATCGCTGTTCCACTGGGCCTTGTCCTTTACTTTGTTGGCAAATAAGGTAAATGACCCCTATTCTGGCTGCCCATATGCTGCTAACATCATTGGTTTTGTTTCAGCAAGCGGCATGAGGATGGCATAGACAGATGCCAAAAGAGAGGGCCCCCATCAGCCCACCAGCCCTGCTGTGAATCACCAAAGTGCCGGGGTGAGTGGCAGCCGGTATCTCCTTAGTTATTGGAGGGAGCAGCTGTGTCATGTTCGGTTAGTTTACATCATAATCCAAATCAACCATGAAGGATGAAGATGCATAGAAGGAAAGGAACAAAAAAAAAAATCCCAAACCACAACAATGAACTGAAGGGATGTGTTCAAACAAACTCCGGTGCAAACTGCATTTGGGTTGGGTTCTAACTAAACAGAGTGATTGCAAGGAAAGGGATGGTTCAGCTGCCAAATCCTTACAAAGTGGCTGCATAACCTGGGAGGGAGAGAGGAGCTTTGTCCTCTACACGCAGATGTTTGTACTCTTATTCTTTCCCCTCTGCTTCCACGTCCTTGTCTTCCTCCTGTGGTCCCAACAATTCATTAGTTCTCACCTCAGACTGGAAGCAGGTCCAGAGAGGACAGGCAAGTTCGTTACAGCTTGGCACATGGAGTGTGCTAATTGTGATACAGCTAAAGGCTGTTATTGCAGATTAAAAAAAAAGGACTGCAACACCTGTCTCCAAATCTTTGGTGACTTTGGCTCAGGTTTTGGCTCCAAGAACTTGCCTGGTCATGAAGTCCATTTTTGAACAATATGATAAAATGTGAAGCTGATTTATTTCTTGTGTGTAAGGGGTTAAGTTTTTAATTTTTTTTTTTCCCTCAGGTGTATCTCTGGTCTCATGGAGAAAAAAAAAATCAGGGAAAAGGGCTATAAAAACATGACCGGGCTGTGAGAGTCATTTTGCCTATGGTCTGAAAGACTGAGCTGCTCTTACACCTTCCCTCTGTGCTTGTATATGTAGTTCAGATGCAAATATTTAGGTACTACAGAGTATGGTTCACACGCAGCAATAGGAAATAGACTGAGAAGATTGAGACATTATTCCTGTTTCATACAGTCCTATATTTTAAGGATTAGAACTTTTTTTAACATGACATTTGAGAGGTTTTAGAGCAAACGTCAGATTGGAGTAGTAGGAAAAATTTATCTTATGAGATTTAAAATGAGCCTTGTAGACTTTAATAATGAAATACCTCAAGGAGCCAAGGAGCCTTGGAAACTGGTGAGGATACAGTGAGCTATAATACCTAGTCCTATTTTCTTTCCTAGAAAGAGAGGGAAAATTCCTTGGCAACTGCTAGAAAGGAGTCCAGCTGTTTAAAACTGCAGCATTTCCCAGCTCATCAGAACTCGTGGGGACTCCAGTAGTGGAGGTGAAACAGGCCAGCAGAGTGTTGAGGTTCTGCTGGGTGGCCATGTCACTGTGGTGACCTTTAAAGAACTGGTAACCCCAGTGTTTTTTCCTGGTAGGAACTTGAGCTTTAAATTATATTTTAGAGGAACTCCATATCCTACATGATACGTAATGAAGACTGAGGAGGAAGAAGCAGCAGCAGTAGCAGCAGAAAGAGGCAGCTTTTAGAAGATGATGCCTCTCTGGCTTCAGGAGGCATTAAGCAAAGCTGAAGCACTTCTCACTTTGTGAGAAGAGTAATAAAGAAGTGAATGCTCAAGTCAGGTGGGCATCCCCTCACAGGTGCTGCTGTTGAAAGTCAGATGGAGGTCAGCAGCAGCTGAAGGTCTGTGCTGGCTGTTCCCCCTGACCAATCTGCCAGAGACTGTGCCAGAAATCTCCAGAGAAAAGTATCAGGTTTGTCTGCTTGATTTTTAACATTTTTTGGAGGGATGGTACCTAGAGAGCATGTATCCTGTGTAGTATGTCATGGCAGGGAGTAGGGAGGTTCTTAGTAGATCAGCCTGAAGCTCAGGTCTCTTCTGTGTGCAACACAGATAAATGCCTACAGTATGTCCTACATTAAGTGCCTGAAGAGTTTGGATGAGTTAGATGAGTCCTTGTCCACTCAGGAGGATTTATTTCTTACAAAGGTTTCTCTGAGAGTTGCTTGATAGAAACCTTTTGCTTCTCTGGGTGCCTAAAGGAGGAAGCATGAGGTTCATCAGCTCCCTGAGGCAGGAGTAGCAGGAAACAGAAGTGTGTAGGCACAAGTTCAGCTTGTTTCAAAACGTCCCATTAAAAAAACAAATAATCCTGGTTTTCTGCTCCAAGTGATTCCTGCTGGAGGAGACGGGAGATTTTTCTGGTCTTTGGGGTGGGAAATCTGCTGCCAGCTTCCTACGGGAGGTAGTATAGGCCAATGGGCTCCTTGAAGGTAAAGTGCAGTGGAAAGTTGGCTTACTTTTCATCTCTTGCAAAGTTTTCAGATACAGAGACAAAGAATGTTTAAGGCAGATACCTCTCACTTTCCAAGCACAATACATACTTTCTCTTCTTTCTTCAAATGCAGTTCCTTTTGGAAACCTCTGTGGAGAACAATACAATAATCAGCTCTTAACATCTAATTATGCCCTTCCCTTTACAAAAGAAGCTCATATTCTTAAATAACACTTCCTGGCAGCAAATAGCTCTGTGGCTCACTTTGAAAGAGAGAGGAAAACAATGCAACCCAACCCAAATATCTTCAGATCATTAATGCACAGGGAATTGGGTGCACAATCCTTTCTTAGCCTCATCAGTAGATGAAAATAATACTTACCCTTGAGCGCTTGGCTGTGTTCTTGTACCGAATCCTGACAATAATCTAATCAGTTAACAATTCTTATTCTGATGATCAATTTCCTGTGAATTGTTTCAAGGGCAGGAAAAAAAAAAAGAAAATATAAATAAATGAGACTCTTGCTGGAAAGATGATGGCTGACCAAGAGCCTACTCTTTCGTGCTTAGTTCCTTGTAACAATTCAGATTCTTCTCCCTGCTGGGTGAAATGTCAAGCTGCAGAGCAGTAAGCTAAAAAAGGCTGTTTACACTGAAATCTTACCCCTGTTTTGCCCAGAGGCGTTTCATAGCATAAGTAAAGCACTTGAGGTCTGCAACTATTGGCCTACATGGCAACTTCTCTTTGTCTGTGTTTCAGGAATAGGGTTGGGTTTTGTTTTTTAATATAAAGAATGTTTGGGATTTTTTTTTCTTCTTGTGGAGTAAATTTCAGCCCCGAAATGTATGATATGTGCTGCATTTGGTGCACTCTCCCCGAGGCAAACCAGGGGATCTGTAAGTGGTACTATTTTTCCTATCAGCCCTGGAGAGTAGTGTGGCAGCCCTGCGTGTTATTAATGGATAAAATCTGAGCAGCAGCCAACCCCAAGGTGAACCCTATGCATTTAAAACATTTCATCAGACAGCTAAGTATTTTTTTTTCCTTCACTACAGCGGATATCTCTACTGCCACCACTCAATAGATCCCGATAGAAGAGAGCAATAGCTGGACTCACTAATGTGAAAATTGATAGTATGAGCTCTCCAATGAAATATAAACAGCTCTGTGTTTCTTAAGTGTCAATATCACGGGGCTGGGCTGAGGAGGTGGTGCGGTGGATTAACCCTAGAATTATCCAGGAGGGGGGAGAAGCTGGTAAATAGGAAATATTTGTCCAATCAGCCAGGGCTCATTTCTGAAGTGGATAAGATGAGCTGCTGTTGACTCCCAGCTGCTGACAGCGAGAAATCCGGCTACAGCTTACATCTCCTGTAAACTGGAGTGTTTCCGGAGGTAGGAGGAAGGTCAGTCTGGTCATTTTATTCCCTTTCCTTTCCCCCTCCCATTTTGCCTTGAAAATTTGGGTAAAAGAGGGGATGAGGAATGGTGTGAGAATCAGAGCTGCAACTTTACAGACGCCTTTGCAGATGCACAGACAGACACGCTGCAATGGGAGCAGCTCCTGGCAAGCTTCAACGCTGCTGTCAAAACAGTGTTTATTAGAAGAGCAGCTTATTCTGGAGGGAAAACTTGCAACATGGAGAACAAATATCCTTGCTTAAGGAGACCTGAGACCTTGGGCACTCATTCCCTCTTACAGAAACACTTAGCATAACCAGAAGGGTCCATGCAAGGGAATGCAGGTGTGTTGACATTTGGATGTTTCCAGGGGTCAGATTTCCTAAACTCTTTCATTGTTGTTTTTACGTATGGATAATGCAGAAATGCTACTTAGCACCTTCTGCTCTGGCTAAAAAAAACCAAAAGCAGCCAACACCGTTCCTTTACTGACATCAGAGTCACCTGGTCCACATACGTGAGCTGGACATTGCAAGGTGTGGGTTACAAATAGCCCAGAGCAATGTTGTTCTTTTGACAAAGAAATGGTTTCCATGGAAACTTTTAAATATACCCAAGATTATATAAGTTTATATCCAATGTACCTCCAGAACATTTATATTGCTAGGTTGCAGAAACACATTTTTAAAAAAGAAATTACTTAAAGTTCTTTGGCATTTGTTCTTTTCGAGAAAAACAAGCAATTCTGCATACTGTTTCTCAGTATTAACTGAGAAGAGTATTGAGCTAAGAATGGACAAATGGGTACACAATAAACCCAGCTTTGACTTGCAAGGGTTGGCAGGTGTGGGGGGTAAAGAATAAAAAAATGCAAAACTCAACCGATAAATCATTACAAAGTCACTAAAAACCTCTTTGCAACTATATATTATATAAAGAGCTTTTCATGCCTCTGTGGCTGGAGTCTTGGGCTTCTTGAATTTCTCTTCTTCAGCTTGTTTACTGAGTTTTCAATCTGCTTGTTGAGGCTTAAGGACTCTTCTACTTATGAGCGAATCCTGGAACCAAAGGACAGGGTGGAGGATCATACCTAAGTTGAGGGTCCTTAAGCTTAAGAGAGCAGACTAAAGATTTAGTAAACAAGCCAAAAAAAGACTTAAAGGGGCTGCACAGCCCCTTGGGAGAAGGGGGGAAAGGTGGATGTTTAGAAGGAGGGAATCACTCAGCTGCACAGGAAAAAATGGGCGATGGCTCTCCCTCCGAGCACTCTAAAATCAGCAGGTTTTTTATATGTTCGGCACCCACAGATACAGGTTTATGTCTATGCAAAAGAGTGTTCAGCCAGTCCAAGTAACTTGGAAACCTCTCATTAGTGGCACATGGGAAAACATTCTCTGCACAAACTCTTTCCCTCCCTCCACGAGAAAACCCGTGCAGGCTTTAAATGTAACTCAGTGCTGTAACTCAGAGCTTTGCTTCTGTTGGAACCCAAGATCTAACTCAGGGCCTTGTCCAACCCCCATTTTCCTCAAGTCTTGATTCAAAACTGCTTCAGGCTTCACAAGCAAATAGAGTTTCCTCAGCCACAACTGCAGGACCGAGAGACTGGGATGTGGGATGTGCCTGGCAGAGCTAAGGAAATGATACAATGTCCCTAATGAGGGAATGTTGGTAGCACCCAGATAATTAAGATTGGCCTGGCAAGCAAAGGCTGGAAGCTGGAGAGTATGGTTTGCAGCTTCGTGGAGGTTGCTTCAGATTGCTGTCAGAGCTGGTCAAGTAATTTCTTATTTTGCTTTCTTACCATCTTCAAAATATAGTATGGTTTAAAGATAAAACAGTTAAAAAGTAGAAGGAGACAACAATACCCCTGCTGGATTTTTTCCTGTTATTTGATTAACAATTTGAAATGTCAAATAAAAATAGAATTTAAAAAAAAAAAAAACAAACTCTACATTTTGAAAAAATTAGTTTGGACTTGGAAAAATTAAGTCATACCTAAAAAAGAAGTGCAACATTCAGTTATATAAAAATACATACCAAGGTATATAAAACACATAAAGCATATCCTTCCACCCTAAAGCATAAGATTGGTTTGACTATAATGAGGTTGCATAATAAAAATGTAGCTAAAAAATTAGTTAGCAGAAGAGGATTACTAGTGGGTTTCTCATTTAATGTTTAGATTTCAAGCTTCCACTTTCCTGTGTGCAGACCAGAGACCTTTAATGTAGACCTTTAATGAATTTCATGCAACATCATGACATCAAAAGCAGAGGAAAACACAAGACACCAGAGAATCATGAAAAAATGGGGCTGAGAAACCTTAAATCTGTGTCTAGGTCTGGTCTGTCTGCTTTTGGTCTGCATGGACTTGTTATATGGGGGAATTTCTTGCTTTGAGAGGTCTCCTCTCTGTTGGAGGGAGATGGAGTACTCATTTGTTTGAAGAAATGTTAACACATATGCAAATATTTCCAGTCTGTTTTTTATACTATATTAACAATACTTTTTTTTGTAGAAAACAGTTCCCATCCTCTGATCAACTTCAGTGTGTGCTTAGTTTTCTGTTTATTATTAGTGAACACGTCCAAGAGTTTTACTGATGTGTTTATTATCAATGCTTCAAAGCTTGATTGATAAAATAAACCAATGTGGTCAAGAGTTGAGTTTTTTGAAAAGTTTTTCCGAGTAGCTGAAGCAAAGCTGAAGAGAGATAACCCATGCCAAATTTCACCTCTTGATTGGATGGAAAAAGGCCACCAGACAGACAGCTAATTCTCCTTCACTCAGAGGGCAATATTGAGAAATCATCCTGGGCATCCAAAAAGGAGCAAAGACAACATCAGTCTATGAGGAATGGTGAACACTGTTGAAATCAGAGCTCCTGGGTCCTGATGGCATGGATTACTACCTCACTTTACTTTGTTTTCCTTCCTTCTTTTCCATGGGTTGGATTCTTAGGTAGTTATGTGGATACCCACCTCTGAAACTGGCATTGGTTGAGAGAAAAAAAATCCCAAAATCATTATAAAAGAGTTTCATATGAGGACGGACAAACTGAAGGAAAGTAAAGCAGTAAAGCCAAGAGAAAACACTGGAAGTGGAAGAAAATAGGTAGCTCATTGAATCTCATGACTGCCATTTCCACCTGAACAATGGCTGCTAAGATGCTGACTGGATCATGGAGCAAGAGTAGAAATATGATCAGTGAATCATTAATGAAAATGAAATGGTATTTGACAGAGCTTTAGCTGTGTGTGTTCTGCCTGGGTCCTTGGGAGGACGCCTTGCTCTCAGTGACCATGAGCTGTCACTGATGCAGTATTTGTTTTTGTTAGTGAAGTTAATTTTATGGAAAGGCTGTTGCCTTCTGGAGCTGTAAATGCAAAAGCGACATGTCCTCCCCATTTTTCCACTGAGCTTTGTCTACAAGTGCACAAATGACTCCCTGCTTGGCACAGGCTCCCACACCCAGGAAGAAAAGGGGAAGCAGGTAAAGTATCTTGACCACTGACTTGAAAAGATTTTTAAAATCATCACAGGTCCACAAGAGAATCAGCCAAAAGCTGGTGCTTCTCCTCAGGCTAGTCGTGGCAATGCAAACCTAGCAGGAGTGAGTGCCCCAGTGCCCAGAAGTTCATTAGTGTGTGATCTGGTAAATAACTGTTCCAAGAAAAAACAACATTTCTTGCCTGGCTTCTTCCATACAGAGTCCTTAAATCTTAAACTTATTTTAATTTGGTCCCATCTGAGTCTCTCTGGAAACTATGTTTATGATGGTCAGTGGATGTTCACTGTTCTCTATAAGGAGAGGCAAATTTCATCTGGATTTAAGAAGCACTTGGATGGAAGGAGGTCTAGTTTTACCCTCTCTGAATCAGTATGATCCAAGGACTGAGAGGAGGGGTGATGGGCACGCTGTGGAAACTTTTCAAAACATCTCCCTTCCAACAAGTCTGTAAAAATGCTGAGCTGAAAGACTCGAAGCAACTCACTTGAGACTCATTTTCAGTGCGGTTAAAGTTCTGAAACCCAGACTGCAGAATCTCAGGAAGCAGCTGGGTTCCTAATTAAAACAAATCGTTAATAGATTTAGCAGGCCAAATTTATGCTTTTCAATTAAAAACACTAATGGGCTTGGTATATGTGCTCCTGTCCACGTGTGTGTGTGCACCCATGCTGGAGAGAGGTGTGAGTCAGTGGTGTAATGTGGTGAGGGATTGGGTCAAACCTCTCGTCCACAACATGAGCTAATGGACTTGGAACATCTTCGTAACCAGAGTGTAACAACTTCAGAGCAGGAGGGCACATGTCAAGACAAACGTGGTGTCAAGGACACTTTATGCATTCGTTTCCTGGCCACAGCCTGATTGTCCTTCTGCATGAAGGCAGTCAGGCATTTTCCTTACAACAATTTGTTCTTATTTGAAAGCTACAGATGTTTTACAGTCAGTGTGATGGGTCCCAGCTATTGATTGACTGGTGGTCACCCAGGAAGAATTTGTCCTTCAGTTAGCCCTGCTTTTTTCCATGTACTACTGAATTTCACACTTCAGACCAGAGGATCCATTTGCTTCCCTAGAGTGGCTCTTTCACAGGCTTTTCAGTAAAACTGGGGTAAAAGCAATTTCGTTGTTGTTGTTATTTAAATTATTTTTATAGTATGACAATAATTCTCATTACAACAAATTTGATGAACTGATTTTTATTTCCATCTTTTTTCTACTGAGACAAAGATTGCATCTGTATGTTTTTGTTGCATGAAAGAAAGAAAAAAGCCATGTGTTGCCTCAAAGCATTAAGCTGCCGAAAAGTTCTTTTGTTGCTACCAAAATGAGGCTAGCAGCTCGTATATCTGCTTTTGAACAAGAATAAGCTAAAAACTGCTGTCATTTAGTAAAAGCTAATTTCTCTTTTCAAGTTAAATGGAGGGCTACTTCTACAGATAATTCGTGCTCCAAAAAAAAAAAATTCAAATTTTGTGTTTTCAAAATGCTGATGAGAAAAGAAACTTTTCCCTGCAGTGAAATGTGAGGCAATTTTAAAATTAAAAAAAAAAAAAAAAAAAAAGAAGGACAGAGGACCACATATGTCCCAGAGTCTGTCCTCAGCTGATCACGGGACTTTCACTGTGCCTGACCCCTGCATGGTGTTCGAATGAAAATAGAAGCTCCAGTCCCACCTCCAGTCCTCTGACTGTATAGATATTTATTCATTTGTGCTATAAATGGGGAACTTGGGGTTATGGGTTCACTGTAATGTAGCAGATTCCAATGCAAAATTGGGCTCCTCTCTATATACAAACATTTGTAACAGCAAAAGACTCTGTGGGCGCTATGGCTAAATGCAGGCTGGCTGCTCCATCTGCCTAAAGATTTGCTGTGACGCTCATATTTAGTACATTGCTTTGCAAAGTGCTTCCAGAGATATCTAGGTGGCTAGCAAACAAAATCCTCTTGTATTGTATTAAAATGTGAAGCTCTGACCTGGTTTTCCTCATCACCAAGAGCAGCATGGGGAAAGAGCAGGTTTTTGGTAAATTTTGGAAATGCAGTAGTCCCAGAGATGTATTTGGGGTTGTCATGCCAGAGGGAAGGTGGAAAGGGGAAAAAGCTTGGTAGATTCCATGGTGCTGCATTAAAACCCTGGAAAGCCCATTTAGTCAGAGATTAAGCTCTGGAGCTAAATCTGAAAGTGAGAAAGGAGAGGAAAAGCTATTGAAAACTGAGATTCTACTGCTGACTATGGAGGCCACATGACCCTGACACATAACTTTTACTGAGTTGACTATATCTCACTTCCTTTAAGTGCCTGTCCCTCCTGCTCACTCTCAAGGACTTGGCCAATCTCCTTTTGTAAATAGAACAATGCTTTATATTTCTCTATTACTCTGGAGTGACTATATCAATAATGCAGGAAAGGCATCTGTCCAGCACAATGAGATTATTTTTCTGATTTCGGTTGACAGTTATGGTAATAGTTTGGCAAACAATCTACTCCACCATCAATGACCACAGATTACAGCTGTTTTTAAAAATCTCAGCCGCTCCTGGAAACTTGGAAGATTGATTACTTGGACAGAAAGAGACAGAAAGATGTGTCAAAAGCTTTTATGGCTGAAACTTTTAACTCTGTCTTGCTTCCATTTTTTTCCCCCAGATTCTGAAAGTCAATGTGCAGTCTCATAGTTGCCCTACGTGAGTGCAGAACATAATGAGTGGAAGGAGTAAACAAGGGATCGTGCTGCAAAGAGAATTGAGGAGCTGCTCAGCACCAAAGCCTTTGGAAAACAGGATGGGAGGTGTAAAGGTGGGGTTAAGGTGCCTGTGTAGCCCTCCAGTCTGGTGTGATGTGAGCTGTGGAGGGCAGCCAGGGCTGCTTGCCTTGTCCTCTACATGTCCTGTAGATTGTGCTGCATCCCCTGTGCCTGTTGTCCCTCTCTGTTTGCAAGGCAGGCTCTGGATCAGGATGGTTCCTGTTTATGGGAACCTGGTGGAGGGTGATATAGGCAGTGCCTAAGAATTTGTTCTTAAAACTTGAATTTGTTCCCTTTCAGTTGTGACTTTCTTGTTCTCTCATCGAGGAGCTGGAGGATTTGACTGGGAGGCACCTGCAGGTTTATAGGAAAAACATTGTTTCCTTTCATTATACATATTATTTATCTCACATGAATCAAAACTGGGACCTTATAATCAAATAAGCACCTCACAGAGCCTAACACTACATTAGAGGACTTGGAACTACCAACAGCCAGAGTGGAAAACACACTGTTTTGAATGTATGTGCCCTTTATGTGAAGAACAGAAATAACACCATGAGATCTGTGTGTCTAGATAGCACTGGGAATTCAGATAGCAAATGTTCACAGTGAACTGCTCAGGGACAAATTTGCAGTACAAAAATTATCCTCAGAAATTATTCAGCAGATATTTTCAATTTGAGTAACAACGGAGGAGAGAAAATCAGAGGCTGCTTGTGGACAGGGCCATGAACAGATGAAAAAAAAAAAGGGAGGTCAATTCATCAAATAAATTATTCCCTATGAATTATTCACACAAGTCTAACTTAACTGTTATTCCTAGTTTCCCAGCCTCTCTACAGGGGTTGACAATAATACAGCTTTGTCAGTTTCTGGACTTTGATATTAGCAGAAATAAAATCTCAGAGTGCAGTTAGGTCTACCAGAGTCAGTCAGGAGGTGAATTTGGTCCTACAAGTTGATTTTTCTCATTGGCCATGACATTGGTGTGTTATCAGTCATCATGGGCCCAGAAGATGCAGTCAAGAAGGTTAAGTCAGAAAAAGCTGACAATTACAGAAATCTCCCGATATTTATTTTCCTTCTTAGTTAAAGAGCAAAAACACTCCAAAGCAGTAGTGAATATGGGTTAAGAATGTAGCTGCTCAAATTCTTAAAACTCATATGGGTTCATCTGTCTTATGAACTTTTCACCCAAGCCCCAATTAGTATTGTATTAACCTCCTTAAATATGGGATTGCTGTGATCTTACAACACTCCAAAATGGTCTATTAGCTACCCCATTTCCTGGCTCTGTCAGATGAGAATGTCTGCAGTAGGTCACCTGAAAACATTACTCAATTAATTCAGTGAGTTGCTGTGGGTACCAGGGATGTCAACCAAGCACAGGGAGCTTAGAGGACTTCTATTACACAACCTCACATTTTTACATTACGAGTGCATGTAAACATGACCTGCATACTCAAAAAGAACTAAACCTTGACCTCTTGCTGAAATTGATAAAAATTAGGTGCTTAAATCCCATGAAGAAGTAGGGCCACAGTCTCATCAGTGGCCTTGGATTAAGTCCCAGGCAAATGCGATTATTAATTCCGGATGGTGTGGACACCATACTGCACCATCATATATTCTGTACATAAGGCAGTTTACAAGCAAGGAGTAAGTTATCCCCTCCTTTAGAGTTCCAGATTATGCAGAGGATTTTTCAGGTGGGCTTGGCAGAAAATTTCTTTTTTTTTTTTGTTTTCAAGTCTGTACAGTCATTTCCTACTGGAAGTTACTCACAACATTGCTTTGAAAAAGCCCTCTGGTTAACTAGCCATATTTTTCAGAATTTGACTTCAACTAGCTTTTGAAAATGCAAGTTAAGTTCTCAAGCCAGCAAGGCATTTTGAGGGTTTTAGCTGAGGTGCCTGTCATGTAATACTATGACACCATGTAAAACCTACTGCTGTTTGTGGAGTCGTGGCATTGCCTCCACTGAATCCTTGCTAAATCAATCCAAAGTGCCATTTCCCATCTCCTTTCCCAATCATGGCTCATTAAGCATCATACAGAATGTAATCTATTAGCAGCAATCTCCTTGGCTGGTGGGAAAATCAGTTATGAGCCGCTAACTTTTATAAAACAAACAAACAAAAAAATAAAAATAAAACCAACATTATAAGGCCTGCCACTATTAAAGAGATTGAATGCGGGAGGTGTGTATTTATGCCATTGAGCCAACTTAAATGTTCATAAAGACGATGAAACTTCAGTATCCTGAGTCGTTGATTTCGAGCTTCAGGTCAGAGACAGATGACTTCATGCTGAGATTTATTACTAAGAGGCGAAGCTTTGGAGTTTGTGTCAAGGTGGGCTCATCCATCACTGGAAGAATTCTGCCATAATATTCTGCTGTCAGATCCCATCTACCCTTGATCAATCTATCAGTCGCCCTGCTTAGGAAATTGTACATAAACCCAATATAATCTGATTAGACATCCAAAAACACTGTCGAGGGTTAATCATGCAGGTAAATTGCAGTGGGCTAAATACAACTCCTTTCCCAGTGCGTGTACATTGCGGTGGGGGGAAGTCTCCAGCTAAATGCCTGCCTGATGAATTTCTCAGTCCTCTGTGCCTGGGGAATCAGTGTTAGTGCTGCATCTCCATTAGGAATTCAAATGCTTTTGAAATCATCCACTGCTTGTGTGTGTGTGTCTGTGTCTGTGTCTGTGTGTGTGTGTGGCATTAGAGTTTTTACTTGAAAAGTCTGACTTTTAGTTTCTAGGAAGTTTTGCAGGTGAAAATATTGATGTTTATCAGCAGGTACAGATGATGTGTTATTTCCAGTGAGTACGGTAATGTTATCAACATCTACCACTATCTAGTTGTGAACTTTGTGATGTAAATACCTGGGCTGTGATTCAGGAAGGTGAAATAGTTGACTTAACAGGGTCCTTCTGCTTTCTGTGAGTGCCTAAAATCCATACAAGCAGGGACAGTCCTGTCCACTCAATTTATCAATAAATCATCCCAGATCTGAGGACTCGTGAGTTGCTACAACTCTGAGATGAGAATACAGGTAGGTGTTGTCCACCAGAACTATATGAAACATTTCCCTCTGATTTTAGTCATGTCACCTCCCAGTTTCACTTCCAACGAAAGCCTCAGATCTTGTAGTCCAGATCCTTGGCCTCATTACACCAATTTCAGTATTGGATCCTTTCAGGGCATGGCTTAGATTTGGGACTGCTGGGTTGCAATCCTGAGCTCCCACAGCTTAGCAACTGATGCTGAGCTTCAGTATGGCTGAGACATTAAAAGAGATGAATTTTCCAAAATGAGGCAGACCAGTGAACTGTGCTGGCAATGTAATTCCATTACTTTCAAAGAAGTTGAGTCTGTTATAGCCAGTCATGTGGAACAAAGTTGTGCCTTAAAGAAAATAAGAAGTTGAAATTTTATTATTGTTACTACTATTAATAATTGTAATAATTATTATTCCTTTGGTGTAAGAACATGAAAGAAATGGAGATGTAGAATTAAGTAGCAAACATATCCCTAAAGGGAAAGAATATTAGTTTTTCTGGGTGAAATAAACCTGCTCATGGTTGAAAAAAGTGGCTGCCAGTGATTCCCAGATAAATTACTCTGAAATGGAGTTAGGAAACACTTCACCCTCTGGTGCTTTGCCGATAGTGTGTCATCTGTGCCAAGCGTAATCTTGAAAATTTCCATTAATTAAGGGTTCAAATCCAAAGATTTATCCAAAGAGGTGAAGACTGAGGTTAACGTGAGACTTGAAGAGCTACTGAAAGGGACTAGAACCTCACCCCAAAGCCTTTTGCCTCAAATGTCTCTGACTTGCCTCTTTGGATAAGGAAAACTATGCAGATTGTCTAGACATGCAGAGACTGTTGGCCGCATCCATCAGCTTTATCTGAGTTTCCCTCTGAAAGGTGGCAGAGACTCAGGACATGGGCAGTGTCATGATGAGAGAGGACATTTCTCATCCCTGCCTTCATTTCCCATTCTCAATTCAGGATATTTGGAATAGCTCATCAAGAAGATTCCAGGGGAATTATTCAGGTATGAATTAACACAAAGCCTGTGCAGATACAGATGATGAAGGAAGAAAAGGTGGAGCTCAACAGAATGTATAGAATTTCCATCCTACTACACACATAATGTTGCACAATCCAAGCAACAAAAAAGCCTGAACAGCACACAGTTAGGGGGGAAAAGAAATAAAAATAAGAGCCAATATTTATAATATACCGAAGCCTGTAAAACACTGAGTTGTTTGAAAATCCAGCAGGAAGGTGCACTGAAGCTTAGCATCTATGTTTTGAAATAGAGGAGGGAAGGCACAGAGGGCCAGGGACATTTTCCCTGGAGCCCAGCTCTGAAATGCCAGGCTTTAATGATTTGGAAAGAAACACATTTCAGCACTACCGTGGCACAAAGTACCGCAGAGATGCAGTCAGGAGCGTGAGCAGGTCTTTCTCCTAAATACCTAAGGGGAATTTGTAACTGCTCCAACCCACTCATGTGCCTCCCAAGGGCAAAGTGTTAACAGTGTGGTGGCCTTGTTGGGGTCGGGTGATACCGTGTATTACACCACCAAAATTGTACCAAAACAGCTACAGGGGAATTAGCCAAAGGTATTTGACAGCTGCTGTTAGGTTGAACTTTTCATGGAAAATGAATACCAAGTCAAGCAGTATTGTTATATGAAACCATTACCTCAGATCTGGGTTACTGACCTGACAGGCCTTCTTTTGTTAGAGATCAAATAGTTTGGATTTTTTTGCAGTGGCTCCAATTAAGGTAGGGTGTTGGGGTTGCTTTCTTAACTGTCTTGCTAATTGTTTATTCCCTCCAGGGCATTTTTTAAAAAAATTCCCCCTATGTCTTCAGCCAAAATAAGTACAGTCCATGGTAAGTATTGCCCGGGCATGTGATCAATTGATTTTTTAATTATTTTTTTTAACTGTAGTAGATGTTTATCTGTTTCTGAGCTGTTTAAAATAGCACAAGACCAGGCAGTCTTATGACCAAATGAATGTTATACAAGTGCTTGAACTTCAAGGACATTTGCAAAGGCTGGATAGACCATCCTTTAAAGGAATTTTCATTCCTTAAAGTAGAGTCCATGTCTTTGCAGGTCCACTGATTTACTGTCAAAGCACTACCGCACCCCTGCCAGTATCAGGAAGGAACATGAAGGTTACATTCCAGTAGAAAATCCAGGTAGCTTCAAGACATGCCTTGTTTGAAAGAATTCATATATATCTTTCCTCTCCCCACCACTCACTTCTGGCTATTTGTTTGGAGGTTTCTCGAGAGACCAGTTGCCTGGAAAATATGATGGATGAACAAATAAGCTGGGGTTTGGATTTTTTTATTTTTTGTTTTGGTTTGATTTTTTGGGGCTTTTTTTTTTTTCTAAGAGTATCTTCTACAGAAGCTTTTCAAAGAAAAGCATTCATTTTCCTCAGAATTTAACCTTCAGAGTTTAGTTCCCAGTGGTGGAATGGCAAGAACCAATGGACTGTGTGGTACATGCATGGTTTGGATCTATGCAGAACTTTCATTGTGGTGTTATTATGGTGTAATGCAGATAACTCTGAATAGCTCGATTATGAATGGGGCCAGGCTAAGGCACATCACTCACAATCTTTTATCAGTGCTTATGGAGACTCAGCACTAGATTTTTCAGAATGTGTTTCCAACACTGTGCTTTCTTAAAAGTAATTCTTAGAACAACCTACAAAACCATAGACTTCCTTTTAAATTTGTCAGGGTAGTGTAGAAGAAAGGTGCTACTGCTGTTCCTTTCTCACAGAAAATGCAAATTATATGGGGGGAAATCATAACCAGTATTATCAAACTAAATATCCTACAAAGGTCAGTAGAAACTATGGAGTTTCGTCAGTCCTGAAGTCTGACTTTAGGGCTCAATAGTACAGAATTAACTACAGATAACTAACTTCAGGTCACATTTAGTAGCGGAAGGTGAAAGGGCCTTTTGCTTTCTAATTAACATCAGTCATTGGATCGAGCCCTAGATATTAATTTAATCCAGGAGTCTTGCCCAGGATCACAAAGGCAGTAAGAGTACATCACAGCAAGAATTGGCTCCCAGCTCTTGGCCCCAGCCGCTTCCCCTTCCTCCACCCCCGCCTTCTCCTTTGTACTTGTATCACTTCTGTCTGTGCAAGTGAATATCTGGCATTGATATTTGTGCATATCTGGACATCACCAAGCCAGTTGGGTTTTGCATTAAAAGAAAAGAAAACAAAAGAGAACAGTTAAGTTTCCCCCACCCTGACACCCCCAAAGCATGTTCTTTACTGCCCTGTGGAATGCTGAATTCATTTGTTTTTATTAACCAAACTCTGGATTGGTAGGACAGCTAAAGGGGAGAGGCAGTTATCAATAGATAATCATGCTGCTGTGGATTAGAGGCACTTAGCTATCTATTGTACCTTTGCTCTCCCAAGGGTATGATTATAACCCTTGGCTACGCTTTAGATGATGTTAAAAACATACTAAAGCAACTGATATCCCTTCCAACCCCAAAACACAGGCTAAAAAGGGAGATTAATCTCCTTTGGCAGCTGATCACCTACCTGGTGGTGAGCCACTTTCATTAGAAGAGGAAGGGCAGGGCTGTGTTATATATACTTGCTGCTAACTACACAAGTACGGGAGGCATGTGACTTCACTGGCTCTGGGCTGGCCCTTGCAGCCTCGCTCCTGGGTTATTTTGCCTGTTTATTGAAAAATGCTTAAAGGCAGGAGAGCAGGAGAGAGAGAAGCACATCAGGCAAATATGATAGGGGATAGCTAAAAACCAAAATGTCCTGGCCCTCTACCAGATTCCACTGCAGTCATAAAGATCCATCTTGTAGACATGTTCACGTGAGTGTGGTGAAAGGCCTTTGTCAGTGCAATAGATGCAGAAGAGAGATGCAGAACAATCTGATGTTTTCCCCACACGCAGGGTAGTCAGGAGCTCCTTGATCTCATCTCCGTTTCAACTCCTTCTGCGGCCTTTAGAAGGTCACTTCACTATTTTTTCTCCATCTGGAAAATGGGAATAAAAATAAATCACATGCTTATCTAACTATCTCCTGGGGTTGGTGTGAAGTTGTTCATAAAACACTTTAAACATTGAGCACGCTCTGTAGGGCTTGCCTTTATTATGAACTTCGTAAGTGTGTCCCAGATGAACCACTGCTGATGGGAGGATATTACTCCCACAAATTTTTCTGCCTGTAGAATCTGGCAATGTAAGGGGACAGGAAGGCGAATGGTGAAAATACATGGGGAAAAAAATAATTATGAATGCGTTCAGAATAATTCCAAATTATTTAGTTTGCAGGTCTGCCTGATTCACTGCAGTCAGCTTCCTTTCATGCTCTCCATGCAAACCAGGACCCCCATCCTCTTCTCTAGCTCCTTCACCTGCATGTTCCCACCCCCAGAGTCTGTACTGGTATGTTTCCAGTGACAGCAGCTCCCTGGGCCATCCAGCAGCCCTGTAACCTTCCCTACAAGACAAGATGCACAAGATACTCCGTGTCCTCCGGTAATGGTTGTCTTCTGCACCAGACAGCTGTTCCTCCAGGCATTTCTAATGCTCAAATTGGCTACAAAGCCACAAATGCCAAGTTCTAAACACAGCTGTTCTGGTTGTGCACTTGTGCTCTTCTTCCACCCCTTGATAGTTACTGCCTCAAATCATTTGACACTGACACATAAGGTGTCACCTTGTGTTGGTGATGGGAAGCCTACACTCACTGACCTATGAGAAGTACTTAAGTAGAAAAGGTTGAACATTGGCTTCCTTTATCTGTCTTCTTCTCTGTATTTCACATCTTCAAATTTAACTTTTTTCTCTTTTAAATTCAAGCACAGATCTTGGGTCCAAGGATATTATTCCCTGAAGGAAATAATCAATAACAGGCTTTAGGTTTTTTTCATTTATTCTCAGGTTTTCTTCACCCATCCACCCCCTTTTTCTCTTTCATTGGAGAGAACCAAACCTTTTAATACCCAGAATCCTTCTGACCCATCACTAATTGTTCCTATTTTTTTAGGAGAGCTTGGCAGGTCTGGTGACATTATAGAAAAAGTCCTCCCTAAAGAGCACTGCCAATTTCAGCTTTAATTCCATCAGTAAACAACTTTGACTGTGTTGGGAAAATTCCATTAATCATTCATGTTCTGTGAAGAATGATACACAAAGGAGCTGTCAAAATCAAGCAGCTACTCTCCATTTGTTTGGTAATTAAGAAACTCCAGGCCATTCTGATGGTTCAGGGACGCAAATTCCAAGCCCAGCTAGAACCACTTCAAATGAAACAGTACAGAATCACCTGCACTTAAACACTAGAGGCCAGACTTTAAAGCCCTCTTTCCATTTCTGTGCTCTCAGTGGGTATATTTAAGGTCACTTGCACATCTGAATGCCCTCTCAGGTACTTTGATGTCTAAATGATGTCAGCTGCCCTTACAATTATTCATGGGAATACACAAAAATGCACCAGGGCCTGAGCTAAGAATATGATAAAAACATGGAGCGAAAGAGAAAAAATAATGTAAATGGGTAAAACTTCAGATTGTGAGATATGTTCCTGAAATTTTACTTAGGCAGTTCAGTTTTCCTAGGACCCAGCCCTCCCCTCTTCCCCTTCAGTTTGTCCTCTACTTTTCTTATCACATGACATTTGATCCTTGGAAATCTCCCTGATTTCATTGCACTGCTTCTGGAGTGATGCACCAATGAAGGGGGTAGGAAAGTCTTCCTCTCAGACATTAAATGTGGCTGCTTTTAAAATATAGTTAAAGGTGACGGCTTACACAATGTTTCTAGACTTTTGGTGTGAAGCTCTTTGTTCAGGTTTTAACTGAGGCAGGAGTTAACATGTTAAAGATATTTCAGGAATATGCCAGACTGGTCTGGATAAGTGTTCAAAACTAATCTCTACCAACATATGTTCACATGGGAACGTGCACTTAGGTTATCTTAGTTTATACCGAAGCATTATCCTGATAAAGTTATGTTTAGCATGGTCTTTTCCAATCTTAATGATTCTGTGATTCTATGACTAAGAATGGCAGGGTGGAGAGCTGATAATGTAGACCAACAGAGCATAAATTCACATAGAGATTTGCTCCCCACAGTCCTTCCATGTAGGCTAAAATGTTAAACATGGATTGCTGAATTTAGCCAACATTGTTCAGAAAGAAATGGGCTGAATGATGATTGATTGACTGATTTAATAGCAGCCCTTCTCTTCTTATTAAACACAAACTAGGAGTTTGCAAATAAAAATTTTGCAGGAAATTCTGGTGTTGTTGGTTTAAACCAAGAAATACTTGATTTTCTATATAATAACTGTATATTATATTTTATGTGTCATATGTAATATATTTTTTATTATAGAAATAGTCTATCTACTACAGATGTAAAATTATTCTGTGCTACCTAGTGTCCATCTGCTACCTAGATGTCTACCTAGAAACTCCAAATTGGGCAATTAAATGCTGTGAAGCCCATTCACTTTTAACTGATGGTACAAGCTCAACTGAGGCCCTTCAGAAGAAATCTGTGCCTTCAGAGTTAGTGGTACTTCATGCTGCTGCCTTGACCAAGGACAATATATTATTTATGAGATTGTTATTAGATCAGTAATGATGATCAGTAATTCACTGGTGGTGCTTGATTCCAGGCAGATGTTCTGGAATCAAAGATGTTCAAAGAGATTTGTGAAGGGGCCTGATTTTTATGCTGAGGTCAGTTTGCCTTGCAGTCATTCCAACCAGTCTCACCAGGCTGATCCAGTGGTTGTGATGGGAATCACCTGGGAATTGCCTCAGGACCTTCACCCTCTTGTCCTGCTGCTCTCCTCTCCCAATCCAAGGATGCTCCTTCTAAATCTCACCTGCAGAGTTCCCAGACATGGGGAATGTCTCCTCTCAGGTGGGATTTGACACTAGAAAAAGCATGTAGTTCTTTTTTTTTAACAAAGTCAATAATCCCACTCATTTGTTAGGAACACAATACCAGAAACAGGACCCCTTTCTGACATTTAAATGTGACCTTTCCTTAAAACCACAATGTACTCTCTCGCTTACATGATACTGGCTTTGACATTCTTAAGCCATTTATATAGGCCCAGTGCAGTTGAAGAGAATTCAATGATGTAACAAACCATATTTTAAGAGGTTCTAATTTTTTTTTCTCTAAAATCTGGTCTTGCCTCTGTCCTCTGAGGTTCTCGTAAGCATTTCCTTGGCTCTGTCAATGAGCACTGTAAAACTAGCAATCTGGAATAATGCATTCTGGCTCATCAACTAACTGGGCATTTCTTCTTTCTTGTCTTAACATTGATTTCCAAGAAAATCATTCTGAAACCATAAGTTGCATTTTAGGGGTGGAAAAAGATAACTAGCTGTTTAGTTCTTAAACTAAATTTAAAAAAAGAATAATCAATCAGCGTGTGCTTCCATTAATGCGTTGCATTTACTTAGGATTAATTAGAGTGGTGTTCCCAATTATATGTCATACCTGAGAACAGGTTAAAATGCATGTTTCCTACCTGCTACCAGGGAACTGTTACCATGTGCCAGCTGCAGTGATTTCCTGCAAGTACCTTCTTCTACCTGGGGCATATGTAAAATTATACACATCACTTTGCCCTTTTTCATGGCAGACTGAGCCTTACCATATAAGCTGGCATTTGCTTTCAGCTAAAAGCATGCCCAGGAATGGTTGCTGCAGCTTAGCTGACTCATGGTAACTTGTTGAACCACTGTGATTTGATCATCTCTACTGTTTTTTTTAATGAAAGTGGAATTTTTTTCATGGTCCTCATTCTCTGAAGCTGCTACTTAGGATAAAAACACCATCCATCATCAAATTAGTGACACAACCACAAGAGTGGGCAAAACTGCTCTTCTGCATATTCTTGTAGCTTGTGGAAGGCATTTAATAAATTCCTTAATATCAGACAGTTTTAATCTACATGACTGGAAATTGAGATCGCTACTTGGCATACATTCATCCTGCATCTCATCTCTCCTTCCTATGTATATCACATCATATCTTAATTAGAAAAGTGAGTAGGTCTGCCTTGGAATACACTAGGAACATGCTTCTTGAGGAAAAAAAAAGCAAAGTCCTGTTTCATATTTCATTTCTTTTGACAGCAGAAGAAGGATCAGAAGTTATAGCATGTACCACACAGCCATGAATTTTTCTACCTGATGATAGTGGATGTTCTTTCAAGAAAGAATGATCAACATTTTAGTACCTAACTGGCAACTTGTTGAAATGACTGAGAAGCTGAGGTTTTGTTATACACAGGCAAGTCTGGAACTGCATTTGGAGAATGAGTCAGCCAAGCTGTCCAACACGGAGAATCAGATGAAATCAGGCGTGGGTTCACAGCCTGAGTCCTAAACCCTGGGAAATTACAGGCCCACAAGGGGATCTCAGTATAGCAATGTGGCAAAAATAATGTATTCCACAACAAAAATAAAAACTTTTCTTCCTGCTGAACAGGTCTTCAGTGCTTTTCCTTCTCAAGACAAACCTCAACTCTTCTGACCATTGCCCTACAGATAGAGTGGACTTCATTAAAAACATACTGCATGTATGCTTTTCAGAAGCAACATTTTTCAAGCTTTTATTTACCAAGCCTGAAGGTAAAAATGATTACAGGTGATCAGACTCCATATGCCCAAATATAGGGAAATGCAAACTCTAACACTCTGGGACCTTGAGTGGCAGCCAAAATTTCAACAGGAATACAGCTGAAGGAAAGCATTGATCAGACTGAGGAAGTACTGGTGAATCTTGTCCTCAAAGGATAGCTGTAACCTTGAGTAGGCATCCTCAGGAAGGAGGAGATGGCATTTGGAAATTGCCTCCTCTCTCTTGTCTCATGGTAGCAGAAGCTGGATGGTCTCAAAGAAGTCAAAGGATTTTCATGGGTTGCTCAGTTGTCTCTCCACAGGGCCAACATAAGGACTTCTGCACCACCTCAGTTCTATCTGGATGGCTTATGTGGTTGTAAATAGCCTGGCATTGCATACAGATTTCACTTAATGGAGGCAAACCCAGTTCCTTAAACTGCATAGCTGCTGGTAGGTATGAAAATCTCATTCAGAGCACTCCTGCCTTGGTCTCCCCTCCACTACTCCTGCCTTTCCTTAGGCATGCAGAAAAGCCTGTGATTTTTTTTTTTTTCATTATTTTTAATTTTTTTTAATGCCCTGTTTTCAGTAGGGCACCTTACAGGTCAAGTAAGACATTTGATATATTTTAACACAGGCGGCTTTGGAGATGAACAGATTTGACATATTTAAATAAAACATCCTAATAGTATGTTCTGGCCTTGAAGGCCTCAGGCAGCATACATTGTATTTGTTAGACACTATGGCTTAATTACTCTCATAAATGAATTATACCCATTTCAATTTAAAACCATAAGTGTTGCATTTGAACTAGGGTCAAATTAAACTTTCTGTCAATTATGCAGATTACTTAAGCAATTATGTAAATTGTTAATAAATTCTTAAATGGAGGAAATTTTTTTTCTTGCAAAAATATATATTTTATGCATTACCAAGCTTAAACATTTTCAGAGGATGAAAGTATGGGAGGGGGAAAAAAAGAGTGTGGCTTTAAATAGCTCTCTTGGGATTTGCTGCACTATCTCCATCTCGTACACTGGTGGGTCATCAGCTCTCTGGCTGGACCAGGAAAAGGAAGCCACTGAGTTAATGCCTGGTGATGGTTTTCCTTTCTCCTATGGTACGAAAAGTGCCACTGGGCTTAAGTCAGGATGTTATGGTGGTGACAGCCAGTACTGTCACAAGTTGTTGTTACACATTCTTAGAGCTGTCAGTGTAAGCTCCCCCTTCATCCCATATTTTGTAAGGCACCTCCATAGCTTTTGGAAGTAGACTATGTTTTGCCTTTGATTTCCATTTGCTTTACTGTTTGGAGTCTGTCTCTTTCAGTGGGGAAGAAGCAGGAGCTTTGCTATAGATTTAAGCATATGCTGGTTAGAGTCAAGAACAATGAAAATATAATAAAAGTAAAAGCGTTCTTTTCTCTGGGCTCTTTCCTTCTCCAATCACTGGAAGCAAAATCCTAATCTTGCTTCCATGAGGAAGAGAGTGGAATTACACATGAGTTATGACCCATGAACAATCCTGCTGAATTTAGGCCACTGCTCCGTGGATGTGTTTTGATGCAATTACACTAAATTTATTTCAGTGCAAGAGTGTTTGGAATTTTCAGGGTTCAATTTTAGTCCTGTCATTAGAAGGCTCAACTCTCCCAAGACCTGCTAGTCCTCTCCCATACACCAGTTTTATGCTAGTGTAACTCGATTGACTTAATTAGAATTACTCCCTGCAATGAGAAGAGAATCAGGTCCATTAACTTCAATGGGAACTTTCATTAGGACTCAGTTCAGTCTCCAGGGACTTCTAAATGAATTAAAGCTACATCCATTTTGTGCCCCCATAGAATACCAGAAAGGTGCAAGTTCCATTTCTGCGTCGCCTCCGCCCATTTGCGCTGACTTGCATGTTGCTGTTATTGAATCCTGCTGATTTGTGTTCCTCCCAGGCCAATTTTTGCTTGTCAAAAACCCACAGAGGTTTCCAAGTTTCTACAAAGACATGTCCATGATTTATCTCAACCTGGCACTCAACTCACAGCTTAGTCTTTTTTCTACCGTGATGCAAGTTGTTCCAATGCCGGGTGGGGTGAGAACTGGAAATCCCACCAGGGAAAACAGGAAAGCAGACTAGTGGTTGGGTCTAGGAGTTCAGGAGCTTTTGCATCTTGGCTTTGGCAAGGGCGGCGTTCAAACCCAGAACTTGGGCGTTCCCAACTTGGCCCGTGACTAATTGAAATCCTAATAAAGAAAAGGCCTCTGCCCTCAATCCTCCGGGCCACTTACCTTGTGCAAATTAACATTTTAACATCAGTTATAAAATGTGCTACATCTCTGGGAGGTGGGTGGAGGGGGGACTTGAGGGAGGGGGAAGCATCTAATGCAATGAAATATGCATATCAAAGCCTAAAAAGAAATAGGAAAATTCAATGAATGCTAAATTATGGATCTACAGAGGGTCATCTGTTAAAATCTACACGGCGGTATCTTTAAACTCCAGAGTATTAACCAAAGACATGGGGGCAAACATACCTGGCAACCCTTTACTTTTTATTCTTTGTGACACAGAGAAAATACTTTATAAAATACTAGATGAAAGGGCCCTTTCAAAGCTACTTTGCTTTTATGGTGCCTTTCTCTCAAGCTGTTCTGCATACTTAAAAGTCAGAGCCACCTTGAGTGGATTACATTTTTATTTTTTTTAAAGTGCATTATAGCTTTTTCGCAGCAGCCGACGTAACAGCCACCCGACCAGCGTTCCCAATGCCTTGTTGTCATCATGATAAGCATTTACTGTGATAGGAAGGCAAAGAGAATCAACCTTTTTAAACACACACAAAACCCTTGCTGCTTTGTTGAAGCAAGCGGCAGCCCCAGCTCACAGGGATACACAGGGGCTGTAGACAGAAAGCTATTTAGAGCATTGAAAACAGGCTTATTACCCTGCTATTTTTTTGTGCACAGGATTTTTTTTACCCTCCCTCTCTCTCTCCCTCTCTCTCCTTTTTTTTTTTTTCCTGTGACATTAGAGAGTCCGAAGTGACATACATTTTTTATAGCTTCATAAAGTCGTCTCCTGACCGGGTCACCCTTCTCATAACTAGGGAGCAGAACGCTTGAAAAAAGCCATTCATCAACGTGAAAGGAGCCGCTGTCTACTGGCTCCAATATGCACACAGTCTGGCAAGATTCAGCTCAGTGCAAATGCTAAGTTACTCCTTTGCTAATGCCAAATGACCCGCTCACTTCTATTAGCACACAGAAGGGGACAAGAAGGGCATGGCTGCTGTCCGTGTCTGCATAAATGCCTCTCAAGATGCAGACCAGGATCAACACTTCTTGCTAAATGTACTGAACACATAAAAAATTAGTTTCATATTTATACTAATTAAATATTCAATTAAACAAAGATAAAATTATGGGAAGAAAATTTGTTCTTGCCTAATGGGCTATGTCCCATTTATTACTTTTCCACACATATACCATTAAAATCTCTGCAAAGGGATGCAGGATTGTTACTCCTGGTTTATGTCTTCCCTTTGCTCCCCCACGACTCTTTGTTCTGATCTGAGCCCGTAGGACAGGGGACGTAAAATCAGACAGAGGGACAAGCAGACTTTCCTTTTTTCTGCAGGAAAGCTCCCCATTTAAAGGCTGTTCTGCTAAACACAGGCAAAGGGCTTGCATACGGGAATATACCGACACATGGGAAAGCAGGAATCATTATCCTGGATAAGGCCTCTCTTCGCTATTAATGATGACCAACACTAGATGCCTTCAAGGAACACCCTGGAGACCCTCTAGTGGGCAACTCTGGGATGACCTGCCAAGAGAAGAAGTTTCTTCCTGACCCTCAATAATTAGAGTTTAGATTTCTGCCAGGAAGCCCGAGGGTTTACCCCAACCCCTTGGAAAAAGTGAGTTAAAGATGTTCAAAATGAACAGTAGTTTTTGTCATTATCAAAATAAATGTCAAATGGCTTTTTCAATCTTGCTTTGGACTCCAGAGAGACTTTGTGGTAATGAATCTCATAGGTTTATAAATCACTGGGTAAAAAAGCAACACCAAGGAAACTGTTTACTTTCTCAAATTTAAAAGCACTGCATTGTTCTTGGGTTATAGGAAGAGTGATAAATCATTCCTTAATTTAACTTCTCTATGCTGTTCATTATTATGCTAAACTTTTTCACTCGTCTTCTCTCTGACTCACCTTCTCCCAAAGCTACAAGGTCCTCCTGGTTTTCATTTATGATTTTGAGAAAGTATTTCACTACCACTTTCTATTTTTGTGGCATTTCTATAAATTTCTCTTTTGAATTCTTTTTGCAGACAAAGTGATCATAATCTGCTTATCCATACAGTGTAGTGGTACCACTAACTTAATAAGTTTGTTCCAAATGTTGTCTGCTGTTTTCATTGCAGCCATACATTTAACCATGGCTTTATTCACCTTTCCCCAATTTCCCTAATACCAAAAACATTTGTATCTTTTTTTTTTTTTCCTTTTTGAAAGGTTATATATAAAAGGGATCTTAGAGAAACTACAGGTCCATGTAATCAGAGCTATGTGCTTATCTGGGATTTCCTTTTTTACCAAACCTGAAAGTTTAAAACAGCTGCAGCTTTGGGGTTCTTTTTTTTCACTTTTGAAAGCAGAATGCTTTTGCAGGATGAATGCAATGAAGCTCTTTACCTAGAAAAACCTGAGTTCACTGTAACATTTTATTTGTATAAATATGTTGTTGAGTATTTTTCTCATTATTAGCCAGAGCTAATTGTCTTCATATTTCTCCTGGACAAGGCCCTAACTTTTAAAATAATGTTTATCAGAAAACAGTTTTTTTTACAAAGAGGTTGGGAGCATTTCGGCAGCAAGTAGATCCAGAGGAAAATTAAAGTGTATTGTTAGTACTTCCCGGATAATGTTCTTTCCAGAACCCACCTAAGCAGATCTCAGATACTGAGTGGAGGAGGCAGGCTCATCAAAAGAAACTCTGAAGCTTTTGTTTTGAGGTAATCAACATGGTGTGTCTTATGGGCCTTACAGGAGCTGTCAGTCAGAAGCAGCTTCCCAAACTGCACGGATGCACATAACACTGCAATGAGTCTGTACTATGAAATTCCGAGATCCAACCAGAGAAAAAAAAAATCAAGCTTTCCTATTCCAAAGCTTTGGGTCAAACGTTCCAATGGAAAATTTTGAAGGCCTTATTAACCCTTCTTCTTTTGTCGTTGCTGTTTAGGAATCTTCTCCAGCGAATAGTACTTCTTTCTTCAAAAAGTCATTTTCCAGTTAGATGCATGAAGGTCAAAGAAAGGCAAAAAATGTGGGAAAAGTTCATGTGTGGAGTCAGTGGCTTAAAGACAAACTGCTGACCCTGTTCCTTGATGCAGACACGCTTCTGCCTGGTTTAAGTTGCCTGTGCAGGAAATAGAGTAACACACATGAAGATACTCGGGTGTCAAGGCAGTCAGACTGTAATTGCCAATTATAAAAGAAGACGGTGAGGCTGCAATATTGATTGAGTTTTTGGAAGAGAAACTAAAGTAAACATAGTGTATTCTGCAAGCATCATACCTCCATTGTGCCAAGTTAGATAAAACAGGGCCAGAGGATTTTCTGCTATAGAAGTTTGTCAAATGCTCCCCTTGACGACTGAAAGTCTTTCCCACAGTAGTGTCTCTAGAGGGTTTGCTTCTTTTCTATACCATTTACCATGAAGCAAGAAGCTCACAAAGAGAAAACAACACCAAAAAAAGTTTTGATTGGTTTTGAAACAGAGATTCTTTGTAAAGTTCCAAATGGTTCCCAACTGTTTCAGATTCAAAGTAATTTCAAGTATATGTGGAATTTAAAGTGCAGAATTGAACAATATGAATGGATGGAGTTTGAGTATCCCTTGTTGCTTTTCTGCCATCATCCGAGTGAATGTGGTGTGACACTGAAACTATGAAGATGGGCAGTAAAAGGCTTTAGCAAAGGTCAAATGTCTGGTTGGATCAGCTAGGTTAGAATTCACCTGCAGGCTGCCTGTGCCATTCCCAGGCTTCCCCATCCTATAGTGGTTCCAGATGTCTCCCTGTTCTTTTCTGGGCATATTAAAAATCACACCAGAAATCAGCAGGCAACAGAGGCTCTCAGTCCCTCAATCTAATCTTAAAATACAAACCATAAAGAAGAGTTATCTGTGAAGCAGAAGGGAATTTGGGGTTTCTTGCTCACTGCTGAGGAATTCTTCAGAAGTTTTGAAAATTCAGTCTCCAAAAGCAATGAAAATGTAGCTTCTTTTTCTATTCCCCATGTTTTCTTTGCTAGATTTTTTTTTGAGTATGTGTTTTCTTGTAAGATTTGCTAAACAGTCTAGTTACAGCCAGTTTCATATTCACAGTTTCCTTTAGTTTCACTGTGACTTACATATGAATTTATGGGCAGAACTGGATGGCTGAGTAATTTATAGAGAAGGTCAATACTAGATTTGTGTGAATAATTGATTTTTCAGCTTGTTTGTGATTTTTTTTTTAAATAGACTGTTTAAAGTCCTGCTGAAAAAGAGCCTTTGTTAATGTCCTGAATGCCTTAGTGAGTTGAAGAAAAAAATAATCCACACTGAAATATTTTATTCTTGGGAAATCTTAATTTTAATCAACTTTAAGTGTACTGAGAACAGAGCAATTCAAGTTGAAAAAGAATATTAACAAAACATTTGAGTTTTTCTTAGACTTCTTCAAAAGAAACAATTTGGTCAGTTCGACTTTTTCTTTTCTTTGCTCTTAAACCAAAAAGGCATTTTGAAAGGAGGTTTTACAACCAAAATATTTGTCTAGTTGTAACTATTGCTGAAAATGACTGCCAAGCATGAAGAAATTGAGAATTGTCTTTTCCGTAATTTCTGTTGTTCTTAAAGTCTTTGGTTTTGCCTATCAGATCTTGAGCTCCCACTTTAAATGTCAAAATATATTGAACTGGAAGTGAGCTGAATGATAATGCATATTGGGTTCTGAGCCACCTTGGGTGCCTTAAGGGGGACTATTCTAGTTTTTCAAGTTTAATTGAAACTCTGATAACAAACAAACAAAACTTGCAAGTAGAAAGAGAAGTGGCACTATCTGCAAATAACCCTTTTTCTCCCAGTCTGAGGTCTATTCTCTTTTCAGTAAAATGTTCCCGTTGACTTCATGTTTCTGTCACCGAGGTCCCAGGTTGTGATATTGTCACCTCCAGTCTCCATATAATTTTCCAGCCACTCTCTTCCAACAGCTCCCACATCTCTCAGTCACACAGCACTGCAACCTTCAATTCCTTATAACAGCTTTGCCCCAATCTCTCGTTTCCATTCTTCTGCATCCTGCTACTTCTCTCTCTTTCCCTGACACATTGTCCTATCTTTTGCCTCCCTATCACATCTTGCTGTTGGATCACTTCATGCTGCATCCCATTTGCATACTGAATACCAGCGGAGACAAGGTACCAATGTCGTGGGACATGACCCGCAACATTTAGATTGAGACGCACATTTTTGGATCACTCACCCTAATCCCAATTGAGATGAAATGCATCTGAGCCACAACTTTGGCAGATGGCTCACAAATCAGGTGTTTGCAAAATCCCCCCCAAAAGTGGGAAGCATTTATGTATGCTTTGTAAACTCCAACACTCCCCTGGTGACAGAGAGCCTAGTTCTCTCCTTGGGCATCCAGGCTGGGCTTAGTTTCCAGGGGATTTCCCAAAGAATATACTCACTATTTTCTGCCTTGAATTTTTTTTTTTTTAAGGATTTCATGGGACCTTTTGGGGGAGTGCTTTTTGTGTTTTCCTAGTTTCTTCTCTTTTTCCTATTTAATTTTTGGAGTTCACAGAAACCTCTTGCTCAGTCTCCTGTAGATAATTACCTTGAATGCCATTTCCATCCGTTGTGCTAATGTGAAATCAGACAATGTCAGGAACTGGTAGAATGGATTTTGAAATGAGATTGCTTACTTTGTGGGTGTGCAGAGGGGATTTTTTTTTTCCTGGACTTGGGGAGCCACTGGGGAGATTGCTTCAGATATCTTTTCACTTGCTTTTATTAACTACATTGCAGAGAGTTTACATAAGAGTGATACAGAAATGGCTGAGGGAAGGGAAAAACAACCCCTCTCTCTCCCTTCACTGGAAACGAACATCAGCAAGGAGGTTACAAAGGGCAGTTATGAATCATTTGGAAACCCTGATTTTGCAACCATCTTTTAATAATTGCTTGTCCCCCGCCAGTTGCTGCCTGCCCTATTCCTGTGGTGTCTGTATCAGGCAGAGATGTGTTAATCAGCTTTATGAAGTTTGACCGTAGCAAACCTCCTGCCCGTGCTCGGTCAATCAGCGTTTGGCCTGATGGTGCAGTTCTCCTCTTTGCTGTTCCACTGGTTGAGTTCATTGTTCCCATACCCTTGGTGGAGTCAGCTGGGAAGGGATTCTGCACGAGGTCAGGGTGCCTCTGTTTCATGCTTCTCGTGAAGTCTGAATGAAGCTCAGCTGAATGATGCTTCTTTAAATAAAGTGCTTGTTATGTTTTTTTCTGATTTGCCTCCAGATTCCTGGGAACAAGGGGCTTAAGTTTTGCCCACTGTTGTAAACCGGGAGGAACAGCAAGAGAGTCGCAGATTTACACAGGCATAAAGCAAGTGGAAGTGAAACCAGAGTCTCCAGTTCTTTTATCTGGGACACAATGGCCTTTTGCCTTTGCTCTGCCTTCCATTGAAAAGAAAGATCCTTACACCCACCACCACATTGCTTTCCTACCACCTCATTACTCTTCTATGAATGCTTCTTGCTTTACCATTTCAATGGGGAATGGGTTCCTAAATTTACATCAGCCTTCTTGTCTCCAGGGGAGGAGAGGAACCCTGGAAGGTGCTGAGTGAGCTCGCCAGCCCTCCAATCCCTCACATTTCCTAGGGAATGGGCTTAATATCTTCTAGGCTGACCCCTGTCCTTGAGCTGTGATCTTGTGGTGACACATGTGGTTCTCTGCCCCTGCACTTGTTTGAAGCCCTGTACCAGAGCGTGTCAGTGCCCGTCCCCTGCCCGTATCAAGGCTCCAGACATCCAGCAAGTGTAAACCAATCTTCACAGGCGCGTGATGCGTGCACAGCAATTTGTTAAAGTTCTACATATGACACCTCCTTCCCCCGGCAGCCCTCCCCACATTTCCTCTCAGCGCAGTTGAACTTTAAAGGGCCCAGGAGAAAAAAGAAATAAGACTTTAAATAATTTATTTTGGAGAAACAGTCAGTGAAGAGGAACAAATAATGTTTCACTAAAAGAAGCGGGACCTCTGACACTCCCCTTTTCGCTCGGGTACCTGAAGGCCTAGCCGGATTGCATTAGTGAAATTTTCATTTGATGGCATTTTAATATTCTGCCTTGATGACTTTTTAGCAACATTTACTTTCAGAGGTCTTGAGTGCTCCCTCGGAGGAAATGAAACATGTCAAAGCCCATTACAAAAATCAAAATTTAAATACCTCGGCCACGTTGGGGCTCACACACAATCCCATCAGCGCTTAAACTGCGGCTCACAACTACTCATTCACTTGCTCAGTTGGTAATGAGTACATTTGATGAAGCATTCTGGGGTCATGGAACATACGTTAGTGATCTAAACTTAACCCATTGATTGCTTATACACAGAGGACCAGGGGAGGGGGTATTTTATTGAAATGTAATGTTAAAATAATTTCCATCGGTGCTGAAATAACTTTTTTCTCTTCCCTTTTTTATTTTTTTATTTAACAATTGCTTTGATGAATTGGAATGTTAATAAGCATGATGGGAGGGCTTTTTATTTAAGGTGGGGAGGAAGGAGCCAGGCTGGGAATACAGAGCAGTTAGCTGAGCTCTTCAGGCACTCAAAGGCAAGTACAACACTGGGGCTCTCTTCCTATGAAACCCTCATTTGGGCTTCACTGGAAATCCTCCTTTTTTTACAGTCTTCCTTATTTTCATACTGACACATTAATTGGCATGGTAGAGGGAAATGGAGATGTCCAGCATGGGATGGGGGGGTGGTAGCAAGAAAGTACTAGATTCTAAATATCATAGCTAAAATTTGGCAATAAAATATTTATAAATTACCTGCACTATATAAATCAATTTATATCAATCTGTACATATACTGCACTTGGTTCCAGCATAGAGGTTGCATTTTCTCTCAACTGTTCCACTTTTATCCTTATTTTTCAAGATGTCTACCACAAATGGATGAGAGTGTATATCATTCCCTTCTTTCTCCTCTCCTTCCCCCCAAAAGTGAGAAGCCTTTTTCTGCTATATGCTTAGTCCACAAGATAACCATAATTTCACTACCCCAGTGTTTTGTTTGTAATCATCTTTAGCATGTGATCTATAATCAGCAGCTCAGCAGTTTCAAGAGTCATCCCAGCCAATGCTTTTTCATACCCAAAGAAGTCTGGCTTCAAAGTGCTCTTTGGCACCCTAGATCAATCAGCAGAAGTCTACTTTGCTTGTCCAGTAATTGGTGTCCTTTCAGTGAGCTCTTCTCCGTCCTCTTCCTTCCAATTCAAGTGATAAAACCAGCATTCAGACAGCAAATGGAATGCAGAACCCAGGAGTTCATTAGGATCCAGAATAACCTCATGCAGAAAAGGCTACATGTCACAAAATCATTAAAGACAACTTTGCATCCATGAAAACCACTTTCTTCCAGCCAAAGACTTGCGTTTCAGAGTGGAAGCTCATATTTCAGCACTAAATTTGCTCCTGTCCTCATTTTAGTTTTGCCTCCAGAGCAGTCCTGATAAGATGTGTTACTGATAGTTTTGAGGTGTTCAGTCTTTGGCACTGGGGCTATAGAGGGGATGAAAATTGCCTTAACTGAGTAATTTGTTGAAAAAACAAACTGCAAAGTCCTCCATGTCAAGGTCAGCTAAAAACCTGAAATCTGGAGAATTTTGCAAATACACTGAGCAAAATTTGGACCCACACTGAAACTTATAAAGGACAATCACCTTTATAGCTGATTTCACGTGTGAGTGATAAGGTGTCAAACAGTCCTTGAAGATGAAGGAATGATCAAACTTTGGAAAACAGCTTGGATCTCACCTGAATATCAATGGCTCTTTGAGCTGATGGGAGACTTTCTCTCTCACACACAATTAGATAGAGATTAGACTGGGCTGGCAATTCCCAAAGGCAAAATACAATAAAAACATTGTACATGGGCAAGGTTGTAACCCTTTCTTTTGTTGATGAAAGAGTAGCATAGCTCTAAGGATTCATAACATTAAACAGTTGTGGGTATTGTGAAGAGACCACTATTAAATTGAATCAGGGCCTACCACTATTTTGTTGTGGGCTTTTATTGCGAGGAGGAACACAGAATGCAGGAAGCATCTTGAGTGTAAAAGCTCTTTCTGGGATTATGAAGGACAAGTGGTTCAGTGCAATTTATACATGCCATAAATGTTGCCAAAAGTCCAGTTGCAGCCTCTTCCCAATTGCTCTGCGTTGCACTAACCATGAGATGAGGACTCAAAACCCTGGTTATTATAAACAAACTTTAGGAGTTCCTGCTATTCCATCTTGCAATCTCTTGGGATATGACATAATTCGTTGTGGCAAATCTAACTGTAAATGATTTTGAACTTTTTTTTTAGTCATCTTCAAGAAATGTGCTTGCAATCAATTTTTGCAAGAAAGAATAGTTAGCAGGAGCCAGTTTTAACCACATATATTTAGATGTCAAATAGCAGTGCAGGCAGTTAGCAAACCAGAGAAATTCTTCAGTGAATTTTATAACGAATAATTTTGACATTCTGAAAAGAGAAAAAGAGGTAAATTTGCAGAACTTGTTACAGATTCTTCACTCAGCTCTGTCCATAACTAGTCAAAATCAATACAGTATGAATGAGGGATCCTGAAATCAGGTACTTGAGACAAATATAAGGAGGCTTCTGAAATTCTTATCCTTGGTGAGCAGCATCAAACTTTTTGCTTTTGCAGAATTTGTCAGTATCTCCATTATAGAATCAGGGAGCAGAAATTGATCTGTGAGAGCTGTCCTCATCACACAGCATGAATGCAAAGCAAAGGACCTGTGTGCACTCCAGACTTTGATGTCTTCATGCTCAAACCCATAGAAAACAGCAGCTGAGAAATTTGACTGTTTTATGATAGTCACTCTGAGACAGCATCACCATTGAAAAGCAGCCTGGTTGTGTTTGCCCTGGTTCTGCCAATCTGACTCAAGACCTGTGTGTGAATTTGTTGACCCATTTCTCCCTTGTTCTGGTGCCCGCCCTGCACACCGCGCGTGCTATAAATCCATCGCGCGGTATGCTGCACTGCTCTTCTGTAACACGAATTTATGCTAATGGCTGTCTGCATATGCTTATATCACATATCTATATTAAACTTAATAGTCTGTTACATTGCTTCTTAACCCTGTGTCCACACATGATTAACTTTTCTGATTTCTTTCAAAACCGTTATTAACACAGTGTAGCATTTCACTCAACATGTCACCAACTTTCCCTGCCTGATGCAGGAGTTGGGGTAATTATGCAGCCCTATAGCTCTGTCAAGTAACACTGTACACAAAGAGTTAGGAGTTTATTCAGCGATTTGGGGAGCTGCATGGATGTGTGTTTGTGTACACTTGTTTTTCTTTAAAGACAAGTAGTACAGGATGATCCTTCAAAAACCTAAGTGACGCTTAATTTCGTTCAGTTAAATGAGTCCTTTTGGGTATAGATGTCAAGTTTAGAGGAAATAGTATCAGCATCCTTGCATTTGTAGTGATATTCATGCAAGTCACTTGAAAGTTAAAGTTGGAGTTTAAAGAATAGTTCAGATGACACAGAACACATTTGAAAAACTTCCTGGAGAACTCCAAGGAGCCAGGCTTGAACTGCTTTGGTAATCCAATGGTCACAATCATAAACACTCTTTTTATGTGACTATCATACTAATAAAAACTAATTTATTTATGGTATAAAATATTGTATTTGCTTATGGATGTATAGTTTCATTGGTAACTCCAATGAAGCTCCTCGACCTTCTGTTCAAGGGTGCACTGGCACATTTTCTTCCCTCAGTCACGGCTCTGACTGTGGCTGCTAAAAGCAAAGAAGTTTGAGCTGGAGGGTTATTCCATGTAGCATATGTTCTGAAGTCAGAATTGCAGAGAAAACTCTCCAGTTTCATTTTCATGACACACTTTAAGGTTAAAATGCTGTTGTCATTTATAAGCCTCTGAAATCATGAAGTTATGCTCGAATCCAAAGGCCTTCAGAAAATTCTGCCTGACACAATTCACACTGAAAAAGTGAATTTGTTATTTCCCTCATATTTTATCCATGGCCTTTGAATTTTAACTGCTTAGAAGATGGAACAGCAAAGAAAGAAATCACAATATATTGTATATCAGCTTTACCTTCATGCAATGTACTTGCTACATTAAATAACAGGAGTAATGAGGATTCAGCCACTACTTTTGCTGGATGTGGGTGATTATTCCAAAGGAATATAAAACAGTGGTCTCCAAATTAACAAGTAAATCAGCAGCAGAGGAAGGAGCAGCAGTCAGAAGTTTCTAGTCACAGACTTGACATCTCTAGTGGCTTTCACTCTCTCTAGACCCCAAACTCCCAGAAGAAGGACAGTTTTAGGTAGGTTTAAATAACAAAGCAAATGCTTAAGTAATAACTATAAAAAGAAAATAACTGCAAGTCATGCTGGTATATGATTGAATAGATGCAAAATTTAACACTGGAAAATCTTTGACTCTTGTTTTCTCAGTCCAGTGGCCACGTGTTTTTTCTTCATTCTCCATACTTTCATCATTTTGACCCTCCTGTGTGCTATCACAATATCTTGCAAGACAAACAGTTTTAAGAAATTTTCCACACAACATTGCATTAACAGGACCATAAGTTTTTACAGACTCTTCTAATAGCTGCGTGCTAATTTAAAAGTGTTTTTCCAAATTTCCTATTTATCTTGCTTTAAAGTCTTTTGGCAACATGATAGAGCAACATAAAATAGTAATAATAACATTAATGACAGCGGTGATAATTTTAATGGCCAAAAATTACACTCAGTAGGTCCCTGTGGAAGTTCAGCTTTGCTTTGCTCACTCTCATTTAAATCCACTGCTTATGAACATAAAGATTTCTCATAATTCACATAAGCAAGGGGTTGTTGGCTGGGCTATTGGGACATAGCAGTTTCAAATATGCTGTAAACTATCATAAGGGTCTTTTTCATCTGACACTAAACAAAGATGAAACCCTCTGTGAGTGTTCCTTCTTCACAGGGAACTCTGAAACTTTCCAAATGTGTTTGACCTATTCTACCCATCTATAGAGAAGTAGATCCACCTCTAGCCACAGAGCTGGAGCATGATGCTCTCTCCACCACTATTTCCATTGCTACAGAACTCATTTCTAGCTCAAGTAGAGGTTAGGAACAGCACAGGAACCTTACCAAGGAAATTCAGTGTAAAACTGATTTTTACAAATTTGAACATGACAAAAATTATTATCAGTTGACAGGGTATCCTTACTTTATGTTCCATTACTGTGTAATTTTCTGCTGAAAACTGTTATCACTGTCTTGGACCCATGAAGCAAGTTATTGTGTTTGTGTTGTCTATCAGCCTTGATAGATTATATATGAAGCAAGGGGAAAGGAAAAATGGAAACTAGTGGAAAAGTGGTGCAAATAAACTGCTGTATCCATGTTATTTTTTTATTTTCTGGTTTAGTTCAGTTTGTACAAAAGTTTTGTGAAGCTTATTAATGACAATGCTATTTATTTATTTATCCCAATTTTGAAATCAGAAAACTACCTATTTCCAAAAGATAAGAGCCCACATAGAGAAATAGACTTCAATTTTGCTGAGCAGTCTTTAGAGGCCAATTGCAATGGTCCTTGCCTAATACAGTGTGCAGGTTGTGCTCAAATAAACCTTTCCAATTCCATGGGCAGTAGGAAAGACAAGGACTCCTCAGGTGCTTTGGAGAGAACAGCACCTGTGTTGTAATACTCTGCTGAGTGGGCTTATTATGGAACAAGCACATAATTTACTAGCTTATGTGCAAATGTACTTCTGCCTTCTGCTGGATCAGTTCTGGCTCACAAACTTCTGCTCCAGTACTTGAGCTTACTTTAGCCTTAGTCTCTGGCCAATAATTTTTATTTTTACTGGATGACAGTTCAAGTGATAAAACTGTTTCTCCAGTATTATGTTGGGCTTCACTGGCAGCCACAAATCTGTGAAACCATTGTAATCGTGATGCAAAATCACTGTATATGTTGATTTTAACACCATTTTAGCTTGCCAATGTCATTAGAGATACTCTAGATTGAATTGCTCAGATAATGGGTCAGGGCCATCTCAAAGCTTGGGATGTATTTGGTCCAGATCAGTTTAAATACAAAAGAAGTGGCAGCCAAGTCTTTCTATGAGCTCTCTAAAATACTGAGCTCTCTCTGGTGTGATACATGTAGTCATCACGAAACAGGTTTGGTACTAGAGGGGCAAAGCCAGAGTGCAATACCAGAGTGCTCTTGGGATTGATTGTATCACAGAAGTGAACAGGGAAAAAGGAAAGGACTTTTGCTAGTGGAAAAAACCGACTTGGCAACTCAGGGATGTGTTGTAACAAGAACTTGAATAAAATAAATAGGGAGCATTTTCAGGCTGTGGGGGCTGAATGAACACAATCAATCTTCCCTCAGCTGGAACTGCATCACTCTCACCCACAGCTCCCTCTACTGAATTAAAATCCCATGGTAACTTAAGTTACAGAGTGAGAGTCTGGCAGGGGACATTCACGGAGGACTCCATGATGTGTATAATCACATATGGGATTTCTGATGGAAGGTTTTGGGGAGTGGCAGCCTCCTGTTAGTAGAAACCCCATAGACCATGTCAGGGGTGGCTTGATGTGTGAGTGGTCAAGAAATCCAGCAGCTTCTCTGTTCAGATTGGATCTACATACAGGTAATGGCATGAGAATAAATTAGTCATCAAGCTAATACTGTGCCATAATTTTCCTGCTGCCATGCCTTGCTCTGACCTACTACTTCTTTATCAGTCCTGTAAGTTCTCACTTTCAGATTTGCACTTTTTGTCCCTTTCAGGGTGTTTTTGTCTTTCCTGCTTTAGAGGAACCAGGAAGAAAATACCAGAAACTTTGTTATTGCGCCTCTAATCCTTCCTTTGCTTGTGTTATCACTTCACAATGATTTCAAGGGTCTTGAATTTTTGCTGGGGGAAATGCTTTTCTCTGGATTTCAGACCTTAGTATGTAACTTCTGAGTAGAGAAGCCTCAGTCAGGACTTCTAACTGAGGAGTTTTGCTATTGTGATTTAGGGAGTTATTATGCCCTCCTTTGGACATTAACCAACATCACGTGGCTCTTTGGTTTTTTAATTATTATTATTGTGGAAACACCTAATATGAGCCAAGTTCATGCGAGACTCTTGAATAAAAGATTTCATTAAAAACCTTTGTCTGGCTATTTGTTATGCTGTTGGTCCCTGGAAATATAAGATGTCATGTGCAGGAGTCAGACCTTCAGCTCTGTGAAGTTTCTGCTAATTAAATTGCTAAGTGTGTCTGTTATTAGGAAAACCATGAGAAATGCAGCAAGGGGAAAGAGAGGAGTGCCCATCTTGTCCTTTCTCTGCAGAGCAGTGTTTGAATCACTCTGACCTCCAGGTCTCAGAGACACTGGTTTCTATCCCATCTTAGTCAAGGAGAGAAAAAGGTGACGGGCAAAGAGTCAGGGCAGGGGGAAGCCTGTGGCCAGGAGTTCAGCTGGAGACTTTCAGGCAAAACTTGCCCTCCTTAGACACACATTTCACCCTCTCCTCCCCCAGCAGCCCCACACAGCTGACATTTCTGTCAAAAGATACCCTGAGCCGCCCCTCCTCCCTCCTCCTTCTTTCTCATCCCTCTGCCCTTTTTTTTTCCCCCTCTCCTTTCGCCTTATATGTGAATAGTGAGAAAATGACTGGAAACAATGTGCCAGTTTGCAGCACTTTACACTGAGGCCCTTTTCTCCTCTCCCCTGACTCGCGAATGACTGAGAGTTGTTTTATTGTACAAAGATTCTCAGAGAAAAGAACTTTTATTTTACCCAATAACACAAGAATGGGCAACGGGCAAACAGTTAGTGCCTTGTTCCCAGCTGCCACTCAGACTGCGGCGGGGGAATCGCTAATGGGGTCTCTGTGCTGCCTCTCTCCTCTCCTCCCTCCGTCTCTCTCTGTCTAGTTTGGCTCGCGCCTCAGTTGGCTGCCTGTGATAGAGGGTAAAATGCTCCCGAGATAAGCTGCTCCACTGTGTTTAATAACTCCACCTTTAGTTTTTCTGGGCAAAAAGATTCTGATTTTTTTATCACTGAGACTTGGCAGGCGAGCGTACAATGGGGGAAGGCCATGGATGGAGTGACACAACTTGCAATTTGTCCCTTTGCACCTTGGAAAAGTGGAATACAAGAGAAGAGCTGCAAGCACAGGGTGCCCGTGTTAGAGACAGAAAAAAAAATTACAAAATCATTTCCACTAATACTTCAGCTGTTGATTCATAGTTGATATCTAAATGTCAGCCTTTTACAGCTTAATCATGGCTTTATTAACCCTTCTTTTTCCTAGCTGAAAGGCAGGCTGACTAGAAGGAAAGAATAATAAAGACTGGAGGATGGGGAAGCTGAAACGTGAAGAGTGAATTAGACTTGTTTGGAAAAGAAAAGACTAGACAAGAAAAGACAAGCTGGGAAAGAAGGGTGTGAAAAAAAAGACGGAAAAACTCGTGCCATTGGCTGTCCAAGTGTTTCATATTCTCAGCAGCAAAGTATGAAGCATAGTTGTTGGAGACATTGAGAATTTGGGAAAAAAAAAAAAAAGCCTCTACTTAATTTCATCCATAATTCTCAAAGCTCATCTGTCATTTAAAATCCTTCCAACTTGTTATACACCAAGTCTTTGACGATGGATAGGATTTAGATTCTGATGAAGTTAGGTATTTAAACTCAATGAGACATGAATCGTCACATTTCCTTTGAAAATCCCACAGTTTGGGGTCTGTTTTGATTTGTTTGATGTAGCAGGATGTCATTAGATTTGAAATAACAGCATCAGAGTCCAAAGAAGTTTTCAAAATGGACTATATGCTTTCCTGAGAACTTCTAGTCATAAGTAACACAAGTAAAAATACCTATACCTCAGGCTGTGGGGCACTCTTTTTGTTACACTTTATTTTTATTTGCTTATAAACATTTCTTAAGTGTTCCTGAGTAAACTTCAGGTTGTAGCATTAATTTTTGTTATTTATATTTTTCAGCAAAAAAGTTTTCAGTCATTTTGAGACATTGAAAGAAGTTATATTGCTTGTCTAAGTTAAAGAATATGCACCGTCATCTCCACCTAGACACATGAGAAATGAGAAACTTTTGGGGGTACATCTCCCATTATGAATTTTTGTCATGTTTCTCAGCTTCCTTCTTTGGTGGGAAGAAAACCTTAATGTTTTTCTCTTATAATCACACACCCTAATATGAACGTATTTTTCTGCTGAGTATCCCTTGGCTTCACTAACAGCCAGGTGGAGAGAGATGAGGATAATATCATGGAAATTGTGCCAAAAATAATAAATTACTGTTAATGATTATATCTAATATATATCTAATAAATAACTATAATATTCTTTACATATTAAGTGAAAAGTAATTGCCATGCATTTGCTGTAGAGAATTTAAAAATTAATGTTAGATCTGTCTGAATCTCTTTTCTAAATCCTGGAAAAGCTGAGATACTATTACTAAGAAAGTCCAGGTGCATTGAAATTAAACTTGTGCTAGGCCAGGTGAGACTCTTTCTGTATGGATGCAAGACTGTTTAAATATCTTAATCCAGTTTTAAAATATAAAGTAGGTCTTCTCCAGTTTCACTAAAGCCTCGTGTGCTCTGTGCTTCAGAAGATTTATTTTCATGAGTGTTTTAGATGCCAAGTATGA
This sequence comes from Pseudopipra pipra, assembly GCF_036250125.1. NCBI lineage: Eukaryota > Metazoa > Chordata > Aves > Passeriformes > Pipridae > Pseudopipra > Pseudopipra pipra. Next base: position 15,930,335 of record NC_087560.1, on the reverse strand, counting down.
AATTTTGCATTTGTCTTTCATCCCATTTAATCTCATTCACCCTCTTACTATGGACAGGAAACACTTATTTTGGAAATTGAGAAGACACAGGAAGATATCTTTGAATTCAAGGGCGTCTTTGCTAAGTAAAATGAAGATTTCAGTCAACAGACAGTCTGCATCTGGGTGTATTGATTCGGCCCCATTTTTCTTTACATTGCAGAAAAGGGAAATACATTTCATATTATTCATGTCAGAATTTCTGAAGTGGGATCCCTGCTTTCAGTGTAAATTTTCCATGGACTATATTTGGTAGCAGGACACTGCAGAGATTTCAGGAAGCTGTTAAAGAAGGACTGGGCAAACTTCAGTTCAACATCTGTACAGCTGCAGTTCCAAAATATCTGACTTGGTGGACCAGAATATAAATTCAGTTGTGCCTTGGTAGCAGCAGTGATTGACACCTGATCAAAGGCACAGTCAGCCAGTTCAGACACAGACAATTTGGCTTCTTCCCATCACTCGTTTCGGGCATGCAGATTTGTGGGACCAAATTAATTTGATATAGTCCATATGGGAAAATAAAGGGCGTGGCAGCAGCTTTGTGTGTAGAGAACTAGTGGAAATGCCAAATTCCAATTAAACCTTGATGTTTGGCTCATAGATTTCTCCAGGTAAGTGCTGTACATCAGCTCAGTCTCCCTTCCATTCCTGATCCCATTTATGACAATCTCCACAGTGAGTGTGGTCTTAGTTAACTGTTGCTGAGGTTATAACTCAGAGAAGCAATTCAGGCTGTGAGAGCAACATTTCAATTATACGAATAATCAAATTCAAAATGTTATTTGAATAATTTGAGTTCTTAAATTAAGCAAGCACTTTTTTGCAAGTGGTCTATAAATTACATTTTCCGCTACATTGGCAGTAAACGGGTAATTAATATCTCAACTTTTTCTTCTTAATGTTGATTTAAGAAAAATAAAATAAGCTTAGAACATAAATGAGCTTTGCTTTCATAGCTCAAACATTACTGTCCCTGCTCAGATAGCTGTGTAGCTCTGCTGTCTTTCTCTTTCCCCTAGCTGGACTGATATGTAAGTATATAGATCCTTCTGTTTAGTGTAAATAGAGGAATTCTAAAACTAAAGAAAACACAACTAAGTTTTAGTATGTTTTTTTCTGTTGGTTTCAGACAAAATATATCTCCATCTTCAAAATGAAAAAATTTGATTTATTACATCTCATTTTGTGCCAACCAAACATTTTGGTTCATTCACCTAACATCAACTGAATGTAAATTTGACTACTTTCCTGATAGAAAAAAAGTACCTAAGTTAAGCCATTGCAACAATAAAAATTTACAGTGTCATAAATGGAAAGAATATGTTAAAAAATGTCATCCAACTTTTCAGAAAGGCGTTGTGAAAATGGCCTTATTTTTTATTTTGCTGAACTAAAGGATAATACAAAAATACAAATACATCCATAGTTTGATCAGTTTACCCCTATTATAGATATTATGCTAATAGGGATGTTTATAAGAAATACAATTGCTCATAGTGTGAAGGTTAAACAAGTGCTGCTCCTTTTCTAGGGTTAAATGCAATGAATTTTCACCTGAGTGACAATAAAATATATAAAAGACAGCAAGGGATACAAAGAGAGGGGAAAAAAAGAGACTGTGTGTTTCCAAAGTTGCACTTAGAAGTAGCAGAAACATGCAGGGAAATAAAACTACCTATTTCAAATGGATTGATATTTTTCATTTTTATTTAACCAAACATTTTTTTGCAAAATATATATAAAGCACCTGTGTGAAATGGCTTTGAAAACAGATATACTTCCTATAAACTATGAGAATTGCATAGGAGGCTAATGATAACCTTTCTTTGTTTGACCATTTCATCTGTTCATCCACCCATTTTTTTGTGAACTAGCTTTATTTACAACATCTGTTAAAAAAACTACTCAAAATCCACTGAATTCTGATTTTTTCCTCCTAGATCCTCTTTCCCCGGTCTAAGCCTAGAGCTACAAGCTGAGCCAGCGGGGTGATGTGAAACTAGTGAATTATCAGAGAGGAACAGTGAAATTTAGATTCTTGGTTGTTTTAATATGGGAGATGAAGAAGGACAGAAAGTGGAGGGAAACTACTCAGCTGAAAAGAAACTTCACAATACACAAGAAGCTCTGATACCTACTCAGCAGCACACAGCCCTTATGTGACTCAAAGAGATGTTTAAAATCAGACTTTCATACAAAAACACAGTTTTGTATGATTATATCTTAACGAGATGGGCTCAATTTTCACATTTGCTCCATGAATGTCAACCCAGAAAAAAACCTCCTGGGTGCTTTATGCAGAACCTGTATTCGGCATTTGTTTGCTCCACTACATCTCATAGGATATTGGAGGTCAGAACCTGCAGAGACCTTGGCCACAATTGTATCTTAAACCCCTGCACAATCCCCTGCAAATCCCACAAGTGAGCCACTGCACTTCCAGCTGACACGCATTTCCAACCCCAGGTCCTGTGGAATATTCGAGAGTATTTAATTAGATGATTTTCTACCTGTTTCATCAACCTAAGGAGGTATTAGACAGGAATGTTTTTTTTTTGCTATCTGAAAAGATGAATACATGACCAGAAATAATTGCTCCATCGTTTCCTACTGGTCAGAATCGGTAGTTGGTTAATTATTCAACAGGCTCTGGTGTTGCTGCCAAACCCATGCTTTCTTCTCAGAGAATAGCAGACAAGCTTGTTAGAGCAGCTTTCTTTGGACTGTCGCTTTTATGTTGATATGGGGTTTATTGAGATGCCAGCACTTTAATTTTAGTTTATTCTTTTATTCTCTTATTTCTATCATTAAAAATGTACAACTTTCCCTGCATATTTGTGTTGTCAAGCTAAACTATTTTAATATTACCTTTGTTACACCATGCTATTCTTTTGCAGAAATTATGTGCGTGGTTTAATGTCTTAGTGGAATTTTAGAATTAATCTTTACCTCTTTCCTGGTACCGTATGTTGCTGTTTTCCACTGGTATGGAAATGCAGGTAATCTTATGCCCTCTGTGACATGGGCAAGTGCTTTACAAAAATGCATCTTTGACAGTTATCTTTTATACTTTAACATGACCAAAGAGTGAGGCTCTTAACCAGTAGGCCTTGTACTACTTTGGGATTGGACAAAAGGCAGGAGTCTTGTGATAGTGGTATCCATTTATGAGTTTGTATTATCATTTCATAAGGAAAAACAGAAGGTGATATAAGCTCACTGCCATTCCTTAGTTTTTGACGGAACATATTCATCAAAAAAGCATGCAGTCCCCTGAGCTTGCAGCCATATGCTACAGGAAAATGTCACCAGTTAAAGATGTATTCATTTGCTGTTTTGAAAACTCTGTTTGATATTCATGCATTCCAAGTGTTTTGACCTAGATTTCTGTAGAGGCATTAGATCCAGTACTGAACAGGAAGCTAGACAGCTGTTGCTTGTGTAGTCAAAGGAAGAATTTAAAGTAAGGGGGGGAAAAAAAAAGAATAAAAAAATGAAAACATTTATTAATGCATGCCAACATTTTGCACAGCCAATATGTTTAATACTAGATTAACTAATATAAACATATGGAGATGCATTTGTTGCAAGGCTTTAAAGAAAAGAACAAAGAAAAAAGTTGGATGTATCTAAAGTTCACAGAGAATAGAATTTGCACTTTCTCCTATAAATGAAAGCCTGGTGAAATGGCAACATACTTTAATTATAAGCTACTTGCTAATGTCATAACATTTAAGTTTGGGGGCTATATTGTAGTACAAACCTCTCGGTGAATGCCTTTCCTAATCCAGAAACCTACAGGTAATAAAAATCCTTCCTGAGTTTAGTTGCAATCTATTTTGCCCTGAAGTTGTATAAGCAGTTTGTTTGTAGTAATTGTAGATTCCTTTTTAGCAAATCCGTGTACAAAACAGATATAATGTAAATATACACATATAATTATTAAATGCTGTTATTCATTCTACAGCTATGGCAAAGATTCTGCACTTTGTTATTACTGGGTTTATGCACATATAGTTCATCTGATGCCTAGAGGTTCTTTGGTCATTGAGAAACAACTGTAAATAGCATCAGAAGCAAATGTCTTGGTTTGAAAGGACCTTCTGAGGCAACTCATCTAACCCAGCTTTAGCCAACAAAAATTTGGATGTCAAAGCTACTTGTCCAGATTGTCTCTCTATAGCTTTTCATAGGACCTGCTGCAGATGTCTTTTTTGGGCTATACTGGAAAGGGCTCAGTTTCTTTCCTTTGACTGTCAAGGGGATTTGGCTGATTTGTCCATATCAGGTGCCAAACCTTAAGACAGCTACAGACAAGACAGTCCCCCTTAACAGTAATAAACAAGACCAACTCATTTTTAAGTTTTAGTGGAAACACTTTTTAACTATTAAGTTCAAGCCATGATCTGTTACCTATTTCAATATTTTCTGTTAGCGGCTGAGTCAGTTCAGAAATAGAGGAAAGGGTGCAAATATTTCCCCTACCTGAAAATGGTTTTCATTTTCCAAGTGAAATATCCGAAGATGGATTCTTTTCTTCCCAGTAGCTCTTTTCCTAAGTGTTTATCAAACAGTTTATGCAAACACATTTTAGCTTATGGTTTATTTATAAACAGTTCAATTCCATTCTCCACGAAGGTGTGGAATTGGTTACCCAAGCCACGTGCTGGTTATTTATTTACTTATTTACTTATTTATGACTGAGTGAATGAAACTTTTTAAACAAGGGAAAAATGAATGAAGAATAGTGAAGAAATGATGCTGCAGTTCAAAATTAATAAATCAACAGGTCTAAATGTCATGAAACTGAATTCTTCAGTATCTTTATGAATAGTCAGTCAGGGTACTGGTGAAGGCCTGTTGACAACTTAGAACCTGGGCATTCAGTGGCGTGGGTGGAATACTCACACACTCAAAGATATGTAGGCATACAGTCCCAAATGATGTCCCTTATAAATGTCCAGCCTTTCTATTTGGATATGCTGTAAATGCTGAGAGCATACACCTACAGGGATAGACATCCATAGACAGGTATGTGTGCAGTGATATCACTCTTCCCAAACCACACTATTCACATATGAGATTGAAGAACTTCAAATGTGTCAATTCCCAGAAATTTTGGTTTGTCTTTCCAAATCAATCCACTAGTGCTGCAGGCCTCCAGCATTAGAAATGATGCTCAGGAGGTGGTGACCTTCTTGCATTCTCAGAAGCCAGTTAGGGGAACAAGAATTTTTAGGATCACCAGTCATCAAACATGATCCCAAAGGTGTGGCAGAAATATCATGCAAGAACCTTGGGAAATAGAGTAATGCTTAATGGAGATAGTTAAGAAGGCTGTGGAAAGATCATGGCTGTGAGGGGTCAGATGCAGCAATGAGGAGAAAAATAAACCTTTGTTGGTTGGGATTGTAGGAGTTTGCAGCCAGAATGAATAAAAAAACCAAAAGTCATAAACATTTCTTTTCCAGTTGATTTATGAAAAGTATCTTCCTGGCTGCTAGAGAAATTTCTCCTGTTAAATATTCAGAGTGAAACACTGGACTTTTTGTCAACTGTGTAACATCTGTGTAACATCTCTCTATATGGCCCCCATTTCCACAGAAGTATCATGCAAATATGTTCCACATAATCCTGTTCAGTAGTGATCACTGTTGACGGTGAAGTTTGATATGTTTGATACTTCCCTTTCCCAAATCAATCAACAAAGTTAGAGGTTTTTCTAAGCCCAGTTGACCCACTGGACTTGGTTGGATGCACAAAAGAAATGTTTGGTTAGTCTGACATATGGTTAGATTTGACACCTACCCAAATGTCCATGAATTCATTTATGTCTGGATTATCTGGGCACAGGACCAGGATGAAGCTTGAGCACATTTGTCTGGTAATAAGATGTTTCAATCCTTCCACCCTTGCTTTTCCAGTCAGAAGACACTTTGCATCTTAAACTGACATATTTTCAATTTTTATAGTCTACTTTTGCAAGATCCTTCCATATGGTTAAAGTTAAAATTCACAGAGGCTATAGATAGCTGGGTCAGTCTTTGTATTAATCCAAAGTGTGCTGAGTTAGGAAACACTAGTTCTATACAACAAAACACGAAAAAATAATGGTTTAGCTCTTAGTTAATAGCATACCTGACACAAAATATCTTGTTATCCAGCCTGAACCATTTAGGAATTAGCAGTAGCATACTGTACTATAGCCAGTTTGAACAGATGGATTTAGAACTGGAGACTCAAATATATCCCTTTTTGGAATTTGTCTGCCTAATTTACTCATGTTACTGTTACAGAGATACCAAGATAGCTGCTGCTGCTGCTCTGCACTGTATTTACTCGGCTGCATTGCCACACAGAAATGTGATTCATAGACTCACAGGAATTGCAGATGGAAGAGCCATATTAGATCATTCAACCCATCTCTCTGCTGATGCACAATTGCTTGCTACAGCTACAGTACATTTTCTAGTGTTTTGTCTGGTCTAGTTGTAAAAGTCCCCTGACATGGGACTTCCACTGCTTCCCTTGGGAATCCACTCCACAGTTCATCTTTCAAAATTGGCACTGTCAGAGACAGGCTGGAGAACTAGAGGGACCATTGACCTGTAGCCAGTTGGGAATTCCTCCCTTCCTAATCACTAGATGACCCCGCATGAAGATGCTGCACCATCAAAATCTCATGGTGCTTGTGGACATATCAGAGATTCACAGTAATGGACATTTTTTCTTCTCATTTGCAAGATATGCTTTGCTTTTTCAAACCTACCACCTTCTGTTGCTTTTTTATCCCAATCCCTCTGGTGCATCTGCCAGTCCCTAACAAGCAATGGCTTGACACTGAAAAACCATCTGAACAACCTTGGCTCCATTCTGGATCTTTGCACTTCTGATGTAAAGTTCAAGTTTCTCACTCTCACAGATTCCTGGCCCACTGTCAGTGCCAGTCTTTTCCCTCCACCTACCAGTGATATTGCCTTTCTGTAGGAATTTGGTTGCTTCTTTACTGCTACAGTAGCCCTTTGTTTATTCGATAAAAGTAAAACAAAGGAATATTCAGTTTTCTGTTTGTTCAGTAAAAGTCTGGCCAAGGAGGTGGGCACTGTTGTCAATCAACACCAATAAACAGTTTCCTGAAATGTCAGAAAACCAAGAAATGAAACAGAAAAAAAAAAACCAAAAAACATTACTTGTTTATTCAATGGAACATTGCACTTAAAAATGCAGCTACACTGTAAATATTTAAAGAATCAAAGGAAATATTTACAAAATGGAATTGTTGTGGGCATCTTTTGAACTAAATATTTATCTAACTTTTTTATGTAAGGAGAGAGGAAGAGTGAAAGTTCAGGCAGGCAGTTCAGTTATCTGTATGTATACTGGCTTTTCATTCAGCAGCTCTCTTAAGTGATGTGGTATGACCATCTCCCACCCTTCCTGGTTATATACTTTAATTATGACTCTTACCAAAACAAGGCAGGCCAATGTTCAAAGATTTCAATGGAATCAGAGGACTGTCTGCTGAAAAAGTGCAGATTTCTCTGCAATTCAGGAAAGATTAGGAAATGAAGAATAGAAGATAAAAACTAGAAAAATGAAGATTAATCAAAATTTACACAATATAAAATATATGTATACTTTTTGGGCACCTATATTTTTTTCCTACATTCTGAGCCAGAATTGGATACACCAAATACCAAGTGAAAGGACAGTTATGTCAGTAATTCTATCCCATCTGGAAGCAATAACTAGGGTCAATCACAGAGTAAATCCTTATCTGATGAGATTTCCAGCCCAATTTTTCTAGACACAAGAGGTTCAGATAGTTCAGATAAGGTTTGGCAGCTGAATTGGTATTTGTCCCAAGCAAACCTCCAGAGGTTCATCAGTCACTAGCAATAAATGAAAGTCTTTATAAGGTAATGGTTGTTTTGTGGTCAACATGAGATAAATTGGTGGTGCCAGCCTGGGTCCTAAGAGACATCTGTCTCTATCCAAGTGCCATCACCAGCCTGTCAGACATCTCTGCAAAGACACTGGTACCTGAAGGTTTTAATAGGCCCTCCTCCAAAGCCTGGTGGCTTTTGCTTTTGCCGTGAGGTAGAGTGGGAACCCAACTCTTTTCAAGGACAGTAGCTCTAGCACATTCATTCACTGGAGCAAAAGGCTCTTTGAAGGAGACATCAGTAGAGGAAACAAGCTGCTTGGGATGCAATACACACCGTGAGATCCACATCCATTCCATCTTTTTCCCATTAGCTTGTTTGCCTGCTATGCCAGGTGCTCTCATTAGCCATATGTATAAATATTTGTCTAACTTTTTTTTTTTTTATATCATTCTGGTACTGTATGTACAGGAAGAAGTGAAGCCAATCTGTTTTTGAAAATCAATGTTTGAAGATTTCCTCCTGGCTGCTGGTAGCTGGGGCCTCTTTTAACAGCCCCTGCTGCAGGTGGCTGTTATCTCAGAGCCCCTTTCCCAACTACTAGGATCCAAATTAGAAAAAAAAAAAATCAAAAGGATATGGATGAGATATTGACCTTCCACATGTTGTACATTTTACCAATAAGTATTAATGACAAAGACACTAAGGAGTGTAATCTCCCATCAATGAATCAATACAAATCCCATTAACACTCGATGAGAGGATAAGATAGCCTTCAAGAGTTTCACACTTACTCTTTGTATAGGACTCCCTCTAAAGGCTCTGGAAGTCCTCTTGCCTCAGGACCATCAGTATATTGTGTGTTTAGTGAAATGAAGAGATTTTAGGAGGCAAAGAAGCTCAGCAGCTGAACACACCTTACGAATTCCAAGTCTGCTCCATACAAAAATTGATTGTGTTTGATGTGTGTCAATTCTGCTAGAATCTGGAAACTAAGTCCATGACATCAGCTATTCAAGTTGCCAGCAAGATCAGAAAAAACAAGAGATAGTTAAACAGTGAGTTTCAAACTCCCTAGAAATACAAGGTATCAGTGTTTAATCAGCTGTCTCCCTTCTTCCTTACCTCTCTGCTTTAACTGACCCCTCCAGTTTCAGAATTGATACCAAATACCCACACTTGTCCTCTTCCCTTGTAGATCTACAATCATCTTCAACAGTGATTTAACTCACAGTCCCTGCACTGTGCAATTTCTGCTTCTGCTGAAGCCAAGAACATGAGCTAAACTTCATGGGAACTTAGAAGAGGCTTGTGGACACAGACTTAGCTCACTGAAGAGAGCCAAGGATAAATTAAAGAAAGCTCTGATGTCACTCGGGGTAATTGGTTTGAGTTAACCACTAGACCTACTCAAAAACTTTATCAAGTTTTTGAAATGCATTTGACTCCAACACTTCGTGGGAATACAAGGAAAATCGCTTACATATGTCTTAATCCTCTGGGCAAAATTTTCATACAAAATAGTCCTAATTTAGGCTGATAAATCAGCGAGAAAAAAAAATCAGATTCTGAGCTGTATGTTTTGATTTGGACGGATTTTTTTGTTTTTCTTTTCTGAAGTACTTGGTGGGGAAATTTTCAAAGCCTCTGAGAGTAATCTGTACTGAATATTAATTTGAGGGAGGGGGCTTAACTAGTATTTTGAAAGTCTTTCCATAAATCAACAGCAAATTTAGGTACCATGGTGAATTGAATTAAGCCCGTTTCCTTAGTCTTCTATTTCCCTGTCTTCTTATTCCACTCTCCTGTACTTATGTCTCTCTGAAAATCTGAAAAAACCCTGCCTGCATTTCCAGTCCTTATTGTCTGTTTTTGCAATTAGATGTGCAGTCTGTGTTACCAGTATCATGGGAAGACAATCGGGCTGCCTGCCTCCTTCCTGGTTGCCTCTGAATTGCTTCAGCCTGCAAAGAAAACATTGTGGGACTTTGTTCAGAACAGTAAGAAACTAAATATTTATCTTCCCTCTTATAATTTATGCAGCATGGGATTAATATGGAAAGCACCAAGACTGAAAGGTCAAGTGAGATTCCAAACAGTGTTTCACTATGATATATCATTGCACTTTACCATGTCCTGCTTTCTAGAAAATGAAGCACCAATACCAGTGATGCACCTAAAGAAATAATCTTAACCATGCTATGGTCTAATTTTCAGTTACGTATTTATAAGTTTCATTTAAATTTGCTGTAGGAATAACTATCTCTGCTGGAAATTTTAAATCAGTGTTGGTACCAAAAGAGTCTACATTTGTGGATTAGCCTCCAATTGTTTGCAGGAAGCACCTGCTGATGTTTTAATTATTCAATGGGCTGGCTATGGCATGAAGGTAGTACAGGTGTGGGATTTTCTGGTGTTGGACGAAGTCAACGCAGCTCACACACCTACCGCCCGCCTGGAGCAGGCCAGGGAGTAAAATATCTTGTTAAGAGTGCCTGGGTTTCTTCTCAGTCATATAGTAGTAAAAACACATTGCCCTCTCTCATGAAAGACTTTTTGGATGGACTATTTCCCTTCTTCCAAGGTGCTGGAGTCACAGTCCTCACATTCATGCTCAAAGGACCATCCCAGTCCCTGGGATTTCAGTAATACTCAAGCCATTCCCTTTGCATGGCCATTTTTGTAGGGACTTCAAGTGAGGCCAGTGCAAGCCATCAGCCAAGCTGCACATCACAAAAAAAAAGATGTATCTCTGGTAACTTCAGTTTTCTTTAGTTTTAAACTGGTTGAATCAGATGAGTCCTTACCATGTCCTTTATACATCTAGTCAGTAGAGTTATTCACTTAACTGTGCTCTTCTTCTCAGGCTACAAAACACTTGTCCATGGGATTGCATCATGGGTCAGAATAGCACATTAGTTTCTACTCAGAAGATATTTTAAGTGTTTTGCTAAAGTTGAATGACCCAGATTCCTACTGGATATGGTGGGTTCTCCACTTCTTTTTAAGTCTTCAAATCAGGAGTGGATGCCTTTCTAAAAGATATAATTTAGCTGAAAATTATTTATTAACCCCACTACAGTGGGAAATGGGTGAAATACTAGGATGGGAATTATAGATCTGCTTAACACAGGTGACCTGATGACCCCTCCTGGCTTTAAAAATCTAAGAGTTTAGCCAAAGATCTGAGAAGTGAATATGGCTTTTTTATAGGCACGATGTAAACAAGTTTCTCTGTGTGTGTGTGTGTGAACCAAGACTCTCTGAGATTTTCCTAGGTCAGATTTGTAGCGTTTTAGAGCATAAGTCCACTTCTTCATGAGTTCAGCAGTCATAAAAGAATAATTTAAAAAAATCAAATCAATGCCATAGGTAAGAGATAAATAAAGCAATGGTATTGTTTTTACTTAAATGTCACCTCCTTTGGAAGAAGAGAACTAGAAAATTATATGTGTCTGGCCAAAAAAAGGGAGGGGACATGGAGCAGAAGAAAAATCAGTCATCAAAATCTTCTGGTTTGCAGATAAGAGGGGAATGAAAGACTTCCTGCACACAGGGAACAGCGGTCCCAGGGGAACAGGGGGCTGTGGCTGACTGGGAAATGCCTAACACTGGATATAGAAACCCTGGCAAACAAACAGCTCCTGCCTGGCCCAAAAGTCATAAAAAGCGAGGGGAGAGTGATGGTCCTGACCCCTCTGCGCCAGCCCAGCCTGACGGATTTAACGAGTCCAGCAGTCACATCAAAAACACCCTCAGCCTTTAGATGAATGAGCTGTTTGTTTTTCTTCCCGATGGCTTGATAAGAGGTCACAGGATGCGTTCAATTTATTTTCTTTTTTTTTCTCTCTTTATTTATTTATTTTTTTTTAATATATAACGAAACAATAGGTTAAGAGAGAAGCCCCAGCCCATTCCCAATAGGTCTCTCTGTTCCCCCCCCCACCCCGTGCTGCTCCATTTCCTGCCTTTTTTGAAGCAGACATCCCCCTTTTGTTTTCCTCCGGCGCGGCCAGCGCGTGGCGGCGTGGCGGCCACCAAACAAATGGGTTTTGGCCACCGCCACCTTCTCGCCCCCGCCTGCCCACCCACCGCCACTCGCTCGCGGCCGGCGGCTTCCTGAGGCCCGACGGCCGCTGCCGACCTGCCGCCGGCCTCGCAGGAAGACATGGAGAGGCCTGCGCCCGCCTGGGCGGAAGCGACGGGAAATCCCTGCAGCTGCCCGATTGCTGGCGGGACACGGCCCGGGCATGTGGGCGCACGGCGAGGGAGCCTTCCTGTTGGCCCGGCCACGGTTCTCCCCCCTGATGCTGGAAATCCGTGGCACGCCGGCTCCCACACGCACGCCTGGGGAAGTGCTG